>NC_139966.1:22929541-23472041 GCF_963993115.1 Abramis brama | reverse complement strand
ACACATTCATTCAAATGAGATAGAGCCTGGTTTGTCCTAAAGTCCTGTATGTATAACCGGGCATAATTCGGGAGCCAAGCTGAGTTAAGGCTTGAGATTCTGGGCATGGAGAGGTCCCAGAGGGACCCTATATTCCCCAGAGTCTTGAGCTCCTGGGACCGTCCCGCTCCGAGATACCGCCACTTCCTGTCCAGCTTTGACCGGGCAAAACTTGGGGCTCAAGCCGAGATGGGGCTCTGGACTAAGGGCATGGAGGGGTCACCCAGTGGGCCGCCTATGCCGGGAGTATTGAGCCCTAACTCAGCTTTCTTCCCGAGGTATGGTCACTTCCTGTGGAACTTTGATTGGGCATAACTCCAGAATCAAGCCGACCTAAGGCTGCATACTCCCGGTGTGACCTAAGAGTCCCCAGAAACCCCAGAGTCTGGAGCCCCAACTCGGCTTCCTTCCCGAGATACACCCGGTTAAACTTCCACCTTTGACCAGGCATAACTTGGGAGCTAAGCCAGCTTAAGGCTCCAGACTCCCGGTGTGGGGGGCCCACTAGGAGCCCCTCCTAAGCCCAGAATTTGGAGCCCCAACTCGGCTTGGCTCCCGAGATACACCCGGCCTAACTTCCAGCTTGACTCCAGCTACAACTCCAGTCAAGCCAACTTAAAGCTCCAGACCACCGGCCACTAACACCTACCCATCCCACCTAGGGCTTTAATCAAACATTAGCAAAAGGATTTTTTTTAATTCTTCCCTGTCACTGAATAAATATATTGATGTTTTACTTCTTCAAAATCAATAAAAAAAATTATATTTTGTGAATCAAAGATGATGTGGGCTTATTTGGAACACATGCGGGCTTAAATGGTGCCAAAGTACCAATTAAGCCCATGCCAGACTTCTGACTTTATTCCTAAATTATCTTAATTTTATATTCTAAAATGTACATCAACTAATTAATACATATTTAAATGAGAGATTGATCTTGCATTTTAACAAATTATTTTTCTTATAAACTATGTCAATATCTATGAAAAAACCCTAGATTTAGATTTTGGTGGGCTTAATGGGTACACTTACCCTATGTGATATTACATCAACTACAGATAACATGTTAATGAGATAAAATCAACATGTTATTCTCAGTAAGACAGGGAAAGGTACATTGTTGATTTAAACTCATATAACTCATATAAACTCATAATGAACATTTAGCAAGCTGGTTTAACTGTGGCACTGCTCTGCGAACTGAGCAGTTTGTACCACTTAGCACCTGTATGTTGTAAGGTGCCTCATTTTTCCGCACCGAGGGAAAAGACCTAGCCCTCACAAATATGTGTGATGGGCTCCTATTAACTGTCGATTAAAGACATGTTAAGTGTTAAATAAAATCTAACATAGACATGTTAAGTGTTAAATAAAATCTAACATAGACATGTTAAGTGTTAAATACAATCTAACATAGTACACAGTCAACAACTCAATATCACAGCTAAATTTACCCCTAACGTTAGTTGCTACAAGCTAGCAGAAACTGAGGTAAATTAGCGTCCATTCATACCTTCAATGTCGTGGATAAAACCTTCGATCCAGTTACTATATCCCTTAATTAACACAGCCCGGGGGATGTTGCAGTCGGTACTGGCCCACTGCTCCACATTTTGTATAGTTAATTCGGGCAGACAGGAAAGATTGGTGGTCCACACTGGAGTTTCCATTGCTGGTGCTGCGTCGGAATTAAACTTCCGGGTTTGTGTACCCCTCAACGGCGTTCGAGTTCTCAAAATGGCCGCCAGGTGAATAAAGCGAATTGAAAGTATTTTTCTGATTTGTTCGATCTGTTTTGAAAAATGTCTTCCGTTGCTATGGCCGGGTATTACTGTCAGTCATCTCAATCTCGTGAATGATTCACACACACACAAAAAATAATTTAGCAGATTAAAGACGAGCTTCATCATCTTCATTTTCTGGTGCAATCGGCTGACAGTCTTCCTTCATCAGATGTGTCGTCTATGCAGCGGCTCAACTGGAATGTAGCAAATTTATGTTGTAATGTACAATTGATAATTAAACAAGATGATTGACTTTAATAAACAGATGCATATTTAAGCATCAAGAACTGAAAAACATAAACACTGTCGGCTACACTGAGATTCGATCTCAGATTGTTTGGAGCTCCGAGAGGCTATTGTTAATGCATTGACCACAGAGCTATCGTCTGAATAGCCTAGGTCTACTATTTTACAAAAAAAAAAGTGTTTTTACAAGACCTTGTGCTGTTTATTTATTTATTATTATTATTATTATTATTATTATTATTATGCAGATGTTAATTCAGCCATTCTGTTGGATAAAAATTGTCCCTAATGTATAATGGAAATGAATGGTAATTTTATTTTATAAATATAAAATATTTAATATAGGCTATAGGAGAAAAAAACAATATGGTGTGGCAATATTTTAGAACTATCAAATCTCTCTGCATTAATAATAAAACAAGTAGCCCATGTTTGTTCGGGATTTTAACTTTTGAATTATTATTATTATTATTATTAATTAATTTTGAATTATTGAAACGCAAGTTATAGCCTACCACTCGGCCACGAAATTATATTGTTTTATTTTGTTTGAAATGTATTTTTACATATTTTGCTTTCGTTAATGTTAACCAATTCTGTTGTAGCATAATAGGCCTATATTTTTTCCCTAAAAGTTTGTTTTATTCTCTGCTTTGTTTGTTTATATTTTTACATATTCAATCAGTCTCATTTTTGTTCAAATAATGAATTTTTTTTTTAATTTTTTTTTTTAATAAACAGATAGGAAACTTACCTTTTAAAATGCCGCCGTTGCTGCTGTTTTGCCCTGTCACTTGCGGCACCCGGTATAGCCATTTCGCAAACGACTTTGAAATTCGACTGGTTTATTTTTGCTGTGGCAGTAATAGGCATTGTGGTTGATTATTTATTAAAGAATTCAATTGATAATCATAACAACATGTAAGCCTATTTAATTCTGAATATAACAAAGAATGCTTAAACCGACTAACATCGGTTAGTAGTCCTGAAAATGTTTTAATTTTACGGTAAATTATGTTACTTTATTTCACTGTTATGTTTCAGTTAATAAATCTACAAACACATTAAAATAACACGAAGTAAATGACAAGTAACCTATTGACATAGCCTTTCTAAATTATAGAAAAACTGGGCACACAATTGTAACGTGTGCCTACTTTGTTTAAATTGAATGAATCTGAATTCGTTTAACCACAATATTTATCTTGAATTTATCTGTGACCTCAGCTCAGATTACTGCCGCGGCAGATTACGTCATAAAGAGAATAAACTGACACTTTTCAAAGTCTGTGATTACAGCGCCACTCAGCGGTAAAAGGCAGCAAATACACCCAAATACCCAATTTTGCCGCCGCGGGAACGGCGGCGGTAAAAGTCTCATTCTGGTTGGGCACCATCTGTATCTCTTTAAGATCCCTTTCCAATTCAGCTGAGAATTCTACACTTACAGAAGGCATTTTCAGGAATCTGAAAAAGTCTTCTAGGAGAGCAGGATTGTTGGGCCGATCTGAAGTATATAATAATTGGTAGAATTTTCTGAAACAGGAATTTATCTTCTCATTATCAGTGCATTTTAAAACACATTCATCATTAATTTCAGGAATTGTTTGGTTAGCAGTTCTTTGACGCAACTGGTGAGCAAGTGCTCAGCCAGACTTTTCCCCATGTTCATAATGACCATGTCTTGATTTGGAAATAAGGTATTCAGCGTGTCGGGTGGACAGGAGATCAAACTCTGTCTGTAATGACAAGTGTTTCTTAATTACATCTGCTGAAGGGGAATAACCATGTAGCCTGTCTAACTCTAATATCTCATCTGCTAATTTTTTAATACGTTCAGTGTTGGCCCTTCTCTTATTTGCACAGTATGAAATAATTTGACCCCTTAAATATGCCTTTAGCGACTCCCAAACAGTAGATGACGACATCCCTGGGGTTTGGTTGATGTCGAGAAACATTTTAATTTCACATGATATGAACTTAGTAAACTCATCTTCTGACAGAAGCAGAGGATTAAACCGCCATGCACGATATGTAGATTGTGTATCAGGAATGTACATTTTCATGATTAAGGGACCATGATCCGAGATCACCATAGCCCCGTAATCACATTCTTTTGTGAGATGCAGAATTCTTTTATCCAGAAAAAAGTAATCAATACGTGAATACGTCTTATGCACCGGGGAAAAGTACGAGTACGCCCTAGAGGTGGGTTTACGAAACCGCCACACATCCGCTACACCATAGGTCTTCAGGAAGCGCCGAATAGTGTGAGCTGACTTCGTCAGGGATGTCCTCTTAGAAATACTCCTATCTAAAAGAGGAGAAAGTACACAGTTAATGTCACCGCCAAGCATAAGATGATGTGATGTCAGGTCTGGTAAATGAGAAAAAAAATTAGCGAAGAATGTAGAGTCATCCCAGTTCGGGGCATAAATACAGGCTAAAATAACTGGGAGCGAGTATAATTTTCCTACCACAATGACATATCGCCCTAGTGAGTCAGATTGCACATGAGATGCCGTGAACTGTACATTTTTACTTATCATAATAGCAACACCCCTAGCCTTTGAGCAGAAATTTGATTGATACACCTGGCCAGCCCATCCCCTAACCAAGCGAGAACTATCACAGGCACGTATATGCGTCTCTTGTAAGAATGCAATATCTGCACTGAGCTGTTTTAAGTGCGATAATACTTTTTTAAATTTCACTGGATGATTAAGTGATTTAACATTCCAGCTTATGAAGTTAGCAGGGCAACCATCATAACCTCTTGTATTATTTATATTGGCCATATTGTGTATTCAGAGAGGTGAGCACCATGTATGAAACCCAAAGACACAAAAACATAAAAAACAAACGTACACAAAAATAAAATAAAAGTCTGGCAAAGTAGCATCAGTTCGTAGATAGAACCAGTAGTCCCCCCCTGAACCAAAAAGATAGTATGTCAGTCTATGAGCACATAGTTCAGGCTGGTCAACATTACCAGTATGAAAGTGGGACAGAATAAAGAAAATGTAAATATTGTGTTGTGAATTTGTACCTGATGACATCTGGCACAGTGATATACACATGTTTACCATACCCGTAGATCGACAGAGGTATTATGCTTAATTGAGAAGATCAGTCTCGTGTACATTCTGCGGCCTCCGTGGAAGGGAGAATATTCTTCTTGACATAAGTCATAGCTTTATCCGGGTCAGTAAACTCCCTGTCCTCCCCTCTGTACGTGACCCGAAAACGTGCTGGAAACAAAATCCCGTACCGGACTCCCTGACGGTCGCGAAGCAACTTCCTCACCAGAGCGGACCCCGAGTGCAAGCGTGTCGTAGTACCTGGACACAATCTTGATAATAATGAAGCTTAGCAACGATGGTGCGAGGTTCTTCGGAGGAGCTTCTTCGGCCCTAAGCTCCAGTGCGAGCGGTCAATTAACGACTCTTTATCCAGCTGTAGCACTTCAGATAGCAACTTTGATACAGAGGTTGTAGTGCTGGAGTCGGGAGTTTCGGGTACTCCAATGATTCTTATGTTACATCTCCTCATCCGCCCTTCCATATCCTCACACTTCGTTTTCAGTTCTGCCATTTCTGCCTTCATCTCACTCACAGAATTTTGTAAAGCAGCCACTATATATATATATAGGCTAATATAAAAATTACACAAGTCCAAGTTGGTTCGGGATTTGAACCCGTGTCATCTAAATGATCGAAACGTAAGTTCTACCACTCGGCCAAGACTGGACTCGTTGTGAAATGCCCAAACGTTCTAATGTGTGTTCGCTCACACGAGCCGAGAAGCGCTCTTCATTCAAATGAACGCGCCGCCGCGTTTTTCGAACACTAATTCGTTTTACAAACACTAATTCAACATGCCAAAATAAAACCTGGCTTTACAACAATGCATAGCGCCACTCGTCGTGGTGTGCCAAAACACTTAATTATAAACTTCAACATTTCATTCAAAACCGTCTCAAAATGCTTTGTGACATTTTGAAAAGCCGTGAATGCATTACTGCCACTGGAACCATGAACGTAACAGAATACTGTTTCTGATTTTATTGTTTGTCGTTTAAACGTGCCTGTTGCATATCTTTATTTAATATATTTTATATGGTCTATTGAATTAGCATTTTTTTTAACAGAACTGCTTTTGAAATTATGATTGGAATTATTATAGGCTACAGAAGTAAAGTCATTGTATAATATTTGTTCCTTAGTGTAAAATGGAAATGCATGGTAATTTTATTTGATAAATATAAGCAAAAAAACTATGGTGCAACAGAGTTTTAGAACTAGACAAATCTCTCTGCATCAATAATAGGCTATAAAATGCATTAATAGGCTAATAGGTCTATAAAAATTACAGTAGTCTAAGTTGGTTCGGGATTTGAACCCGTGTCATCTAAATGATCAACACGTAAGTTCTACCACTCGGCCATGACTGGACTCGTTGCGATAAGCCCAAACATTCCAATGTTTGTTCGCTCATACGAGCCGAGAAGCGCTCTTCATTCGTCTCATTCTTCAATAGAATTGTACAAATAATCAGCTTCATTGCACATAATTTACTTTTGTTTGTTATTTTGGGGTTTAAATTTATTTTTGTTTGTGTATATGTGTGTGTGTGTGTGTGTGTGTGTGTGTGTGTGTGTGTGTGTGTGTGTGTGTGTGTGTGTGTGTTTTATCGCACTGCTCCCCGGGGAATAGGCTTGATGCCCACCGACGTCTAGGCATACAATATGAAATACAGGTTATATTGTTATCGTCTCTATTTTTCTGGCCCTATAAAATGTTCTATTCTGTTTACCATAGTTTTAGTTTCATCCTTACTGTTGTAGCAACAATGGGTTGTACATTAATATTAATATTAGCTCAAATGATCTATAGGGAATTTTAATAATTAATCATGAATATGATTAATATTTTGTATGTTACAGTTAAATTAATTTATCGCAGCTGAACTAGATTGATATATGAATGATTACCATAACGGGTTATGGTTCGTCATTAATACATCAAATAGTCTTATTTCAGCTCGAAGTAATGGGATAACTTTAATGGAATTAATTTAGTTATCAAACAATCTGTTTGTCCAGCAAACATTGAACGTAAGATGAACTTAATTCTCAAGGAAAATTATCCTTCTTACAAACACGAGAAAGAGTATCTTTTCCAGGCCTTGAAAAGACAACTTTCTATGTTTGTAAAATTAGCTTACTTAAATCGTACCAAGATAAAGCATATAGCTAAGATCGAACATTTCAGGGACTAAGTAACATGGGCAATTAAAACAGAGTCAGTCAAGGACATATGGAATTTAATAATTAGACTAATACTACATCGAAACTACGAGTATACACAGAGTAAATACATATTTACAACAGAAACATACGGATGAAAACATTACAAGACCAAACGGATAACAGATGAGAGAGGGAGAGGATGAAAGGGAGAAAGTGAAACTAAAGTTCTGGATGAGAGAGATCACCGAGATGATCTCTGCATGGCAAAATCACAGGCAATGTAACCTTTTGAGAGACAGCAAGGAATCAAATCACATTAAAAGTTCAATAAACTTATCTTGCAAAATGGTTCTCTTTGTTGCTGAAGAACGCAGAGTTCATGCGTGTGTCCTAAGACCAGCGTGCGTGTGTTTCTTTAAGAAAGCAGGGCTCGCGCTCTCGTGTCTTCTGGTGAGCGCGGTAGCGGGATTTTCGAAAGAGTCTTTCTCTTTGAGTTGAAGTTGTCTGCTGTGTTTGCTTCGTGGAGTCCGAAGGCGAAAATAAAGAAAAGACTTAAAGAAATTACAAACGCTCCCAAAAGGGAGCCATAAGGTCTTCTCGCTGACGAGGCGGGTTCGTGAAAGTGCAGTAACAAAACAAGACGAAAGGAAATACAGAACAGAACTGAGCGGAACGCGGAGTGTAACCGCTTTTCTAGGGCACAGGAATTTCACTCCTCCCTGGGCTTGAGCCAATTGGAACGCGAAATTCCAGGCGGGAGAAAAGTTCTTTGTCTCACTATGAGTTTGATTTGCATGTTTTATGGCAGTCTTAGGATCATGCCATTTCTACGTTAAACAATTATACTGCAGTAAAATGCATTTTATCATAATTTGGTATCCATATCTTTCCTACGGGTATATGGAGGTTCAATTCAAGACCAAATTTGGTATGTTTAAAAGCTACGGCCTAGAAGTACCTTCTTACTCTGTAAGATAAGTATTAAAAGTTCGATTAACAAACTGGGAATAAGACTAACCTAAAATGTGATGTGCATTTACAAGTGGGAATGAAAATTGGACTTTTAAAAAGACCACATGACATATACCTATGAATTCGCAACAGTGTGCACCTCTGAAACATTATTCCTTTAAGGTTTACAAGAATACAAAAACATATCACAGAGAAGAACAATCGTGGAAAAGAGAAATTACATTCAGGTTTGCATATTTCTTCAATGGTTATACATATAAAATATCTAGGATGAACACGTTAATTCTGCTCTCCTGCCAGAATCTCAGTGAGATTCCTTGTTGCTGACATTCCGTTAGGACCATAAAATTTTATGGTCTGGGGGGAGTTAGGGTACAAATATAGTGTATCATCCTTAAAATACCCACTTAGAATTCAAAACTACACACTAGGGAATCACACTATAGAATAACACAAAACTAATCAACATGCATAATGGAATTGTATATCAAAAAGAATATCTCTAAGTTCTAAGTTAAATTCAAAGGATGTTTGTGTGTGTGTGGGGGTGTGATGTCACGTAGCAGGAGAAGGTTTTGTTATCTCTCTGTGGTCCAGAGAGGGGAAGGGGGTTTGGAATGCAGAACTTTGCAGAGTTAACGAAAGATGTTGACTGTTTATCCTCCAAGGAACAATAAAGTGTCACGAAAGTCCATTTGCTCCAGTCTTTCTGGAGCCTGGCGTATGATTTGCAATCTTTGAAGTCAGGAGGTTACAAGCTTCGGTAAGCTTAGCAAAGAACATTTTGGACAGGAATGTGCTTAGAAAAACACAAAGTCCGAATTGGTTAATTCAGAATCAAACGAACGAATGATTCAAATAGCCCAGTCGCTACAGCGTTAATTGACATTAACCCCACTTACGGCAATTGAAAAAAAATGCAGCAATTGCTGCTGTTTTGCACAATATCCCTTTGCGCCACCTGGCGGTCATTTCGCGAATGACTTTGAAATGCGACTGGTTTATTTTTGCCGCGGTTGTTTTGCCGTGGCGCCTGGCGCGGCGTTAATAGGCATTCTGGTTGGTTACCATCTGTACGCCGCTGTTCTGCTCTCCAGAGCAAATATAGACCGGCAACTCTCTTGATAAATGATCGATCAACATCAGACATCTTAGTCAATTTCGCTCTTGATGCGCGAATGGACACAAAGTGGTCAAGCGTATAACTAGACGCGGCAGGCGCGAATTTGACGTGCTATTCGCGTCCGGTGTGAACGCACAGTAATTCAGGCATATTTTTTTTTGCGCCCCTTAAGAAAAATTAACAGTAGTGCATTAGAACTAAAATGAAACTAACAGAGAGATAAAAACAAATATAAAACACAACTGATAACTTAATATATATCGACCTTATCAATTTAAAAATTAACTTACTCCTAGAAGATCTCGGAAAACATTAGAGGACATATTCTTTAATGTCGTCTGTGGGGTTATTCAAAGGACAATCTCCACTTTCTCTTGCCTCTATTTCCTCATTTACAAAACCTGCATCCTTGCCGTTGTCAAAGGTTTGTGGCTGTTCTTCCTTGCTGTCTTGCTTTTTTTTCACTTGACTTTCTTTTTTTACCCTTTGATTTTTTTTTTTTTCACTTTTTTGTTTTGTGAGTTTCCCTTTTCTCTTCTTCCATTTGTTTCTTCTCATCATCTGGAGGTCTTCTTGTGCTTTCCTCTGTCTGCTTACTTTCTCCTTTTTGTAGATGTTCGAACATATTGTTTCCTTCACCTGTGTAAGCCTGCGCTCGATCGGCCCAAAACCGGCATCCGACCAGCGCGGAAGGTCTTTACGTGTTACTGTCCTTTTCTCGAGGCAAAGTATTTTTTGATTAAATGCAATACATTTGAATATGTATTCTCTCGTTATTTCATCTGACTCCATAAATGAAAAGGTTTTAATGATATCTGTGAATCATTAATTGTGAGCGAATGTTTGACTATACCTTTTAACTCTTTAATGAAAATAATGTCAAAGTCAGAATAATCAAATGTAACAATTTATTATGTCGGGTAAATGTATCATGCCAATTTCATAATCAATTCAAAGATAATCGATACAAAACATCAAATGCTCTGGAATAGAGAGAAAATGCAAACCCAACATTAAGAAATCGTCTCAGGTTACGTATGTAACCATGGTTCCCTGAGAGGGAACGAGACGCTGCGTCAAGCGCTGCGGGAACGCTCCTGCGTGATTGCGTCATGAAGCACTTGTGAAATCAGTCCAATGGCGTGACGGGACGTCATAGGCGGGTGACGTCATTGACCAGGAAACTATAAAGCACCCTCCCAGACCAAACAATGACAGCTTCTAATAGGTCAAACAGTTGTCACAGGCATGCCGGGAGTATGGCAAAGCGACGCAGCGTCTCGTTCCCTCTCAGGGAACCATGGTTACATACGTAACCTGAGACGTTCCCTTTCAACCGGTGTCAAGCGCTGCGGGAACTGAATACCCACGTCGCCATAGTCCTCAAGTGCCTGTATATGTGAAATCGCAATGCGCATTAAGCTACAAACACCCGAGAACCCGGAGTAGAAGCCACATCCAGGTTATAAAACCTCACAAAAGTGTGCGGAGAGGACCACCCTGCCGCATCACATACCTCTTGAAGTGAAACCCCTGATAACAGGGCCATAGAAGCAGCCATACTCCTAGTCGAGTGGGCTCGGACCTTTAGTGGTGAAGGATGACCGGCCGACTCATACGCAAGTGAGATAGCCTCGACTATCCATTTACTTAAAGTCTGCTTAGATGCGGGTTTCCCTTTACTCGGGGACCCAAAACACACAAACAGTTGATCAGACTTGCGCCACAGGGCAGCTCTGTGGACATACGCATCTAAAGCCCTAACTGGGCAAAGTAAGTTTAATTTCTCCTGGTCCTGGTTTTGAAACGGAGGCGGAGAAAAGGCCTGCAGCATTATTGGACCCGCCACATTAGTGGGGACCTTAGGCACATAACCTTCCTTTGGAAACAGGAACGCTTTCACCATACCAGGCGCAAACTCAAGACACGAGGGAGCAACTGACAATGCTTGTAAATCCCCGATCCTTTTAAGAGAAGAGATAGATAGAAGAAACAAAGTTTTTAATGTGAGAAACTTCTCCGGAACCTCTTCAATAGGCTCAAAGGGGGCCAGGGCTAGGCCTTCTAGTACAATGGCCAAATCCCACGTCGGCACCCTCGAGCGTGCCGTAGGCCTCAGCCTCAAAGTACCACGGAGGAAGCGAGTTACCCATGGGTGTCTCCACACTGACGCACCCTCTAGAGGAACGTGATAGACAGATATAGCTGACACTTCAAGGTGGAGGGGGACAACCCCGAAGAGAACTTTTCTTGTAGAAAATATAGCACTGAACCTACTGGGCAATCAACTGGATTCACAGACTGGTCAGAACACCAGGCAACAAAAACTCTCCATTTTAGGGCATAGAGCCTCCTCGTGGAAGGAGCACTGGATTGCAACATGGTCTCTACTACCTCAGTAGAAAGACCTGAGCCTATGAGCTGATCCCCCTCAGAGGCCAAGCCCACAGTCTCCACAGCTCCGGACGCGGGTGCAACACTGACCCCGCCGCTTGAGAGAGAAGGTCCCTCCTGACCGGGATTTCCCATGGAGGACCCTCGAGAAGGGACACAATGTCCGACAGCCACACTCGGCCCGGCCAGAACGGGGCTATCAATAAGAGCTGAACCCAGTCCCGGCGAACTCTCTCCAGAACTCCTGGCAGTAACGCCAGGGGGGAAAGGCATACAGACGTAGCCTCGGCCACGTCTGTACCATGGCATCCAACCCCATTGGGGCTGGGTGTGTGAGGGATATAGGGGACAGTGCGTTGTCTCTTGAGACGCAAACAGATCCACCTGAGCCTGTCCGAATCGACTCCAAAGGAGCTCCACCACCTCGGGGTGAAGTCTCCATTCCCCCGGCACCACTCCCTGTCTCGACAGAGAGTCTGCCGTCTTGTTCATATAACCCGGAATATACAGCGCTCGAACTGATAACAACTTCCCCTGGGCCCAAATCAGAACTCGATGTGCCAGTTTCCAAAGCCGGCGAGATCGTAAACCCCCCTGGCGATTTATATAAGAGACCACCGCTGTGTTGTCCGTGCGAACCAATACATGGTGGCCCCTGAGGTCTGGGAGAAAGTGTCTGAGCGCCAGAAACACGGCCATCATCTCCAGCTGGTTTATGTGCCAGGAAAGATGATGGTCGCTCCACAGACCCCGAGCCGAGCGACCACTCATGGTCGCCCCCCACCCGGTGAGGGAAGCATCCGTCGTTAGTGTTAAGCGGCGACAAGGAGCTCCCAACACCGGACCCTGGGACAAGAACCAAGGATCTTTCCACATAACTAAGGCATGTAGGCATCGCTGCGTGACCTTGATCATGCAAAACGGATTTCCCCTCGGGGAGAACCCCCTGGTCTTGAGCCACCACTGTAAGGGTCTCATGTACAGCAGGCCAAAAGGAATCACGTTGGACGCTGCTGCCATCAAACCCAAGATTCTCTGAAACTGTACTACAGTTAGTGACTGGCCTAGTCTTATCCTGCGCACGGCTTCCAGAATCGTTTTTATCCTGGCGGGCGCCAGACGGGCTCTCATGGTCTTTGTGTCCCATACTACGCCCAGAAAAGTGGTATTTTGTTGTGGAACTAACACGCTTTTCTTTACATTTAGCCTTAACCTCAACGTCTTCATATGGGCTAGCACAGCATCTCGATACTGGGCCGCCTAAAGTTCTGACTGCGCCAGAATGAGCCAGTCTTCTATATAGTTCAGCACGCGGATTCCCTGGAGTCTCAAGGGAGCCAGAGCTGCATCCACGCACTTCGTGAACGTGCGGGGTGACAGTGCTAGGCCGAACGGAAGAACCCGATACTGGTACGCTTCGCCCCCGAAAGCGAACCTGAGGAACTTCCTGTGTTGCGGAAGGATGGAGACGTGAAAATATGCGTCTTTTAGGTCTATCGTGACACACCAGTCCTCGGACCTGATCTGACACACAATCTGCTTCAAGGTGAGCATTTTGAATTTTAATTTCTTGACTGCCCGATTTAGTTGGCGCAGATCTAGAATGAGCCGCAGCCCTCCACCTTTCTTTGGAACTATGAAGTACGGGCTGTAAAACCCTGACTCTCTGTGGTGGGGAGGAACCCTTTCTATAGCCTCTTTTAGCAGAAGCGTCTTTACTTCTCCTTCCATCACCAGAGCCTGCTCGGAGTTTACTACCGTGTGTACTACTCCATTGAACCTGGGTGGGCATGACCCGAACTGAATTCTGTACCCTTTTTCCACTGTGCGCAGGACCCAATCTGAGACATTTGGCAGAAGTTTCCACGCTGCCAGATACTCTACTAAGGGAACCAGCCTCTCGAGGCTGGTCTCTGGTGTTATCTGAGCGGCCAGCTCGGCGACCTGAAACGGCGCACCGGCAGGAAGCAACCGAACTGACCCACTTTGAACTAGTGCTGGGCGGTTTACCGGTTCATACCGAATACCGGTGTTTATTTTTGTTACGATATGAATTTTTAATAAACCGCAATACCGGTGTATGTCGCTTTAATCGGAAAGCGGCGTTGCGCGACACTGTCTCGCACCTCATTTACAACACAGAACACACGTCTGCGGCGCATTACGGCTGCGACAAGGTTTTATTCCGTCCTCCACACGCGTGCGTCAAAATAGACTAGGCGCCTATATTTAGCGAAGCGGCGCGGAGTGCTGCTTTTGGGAAGCTTCGATCTGAAACACAAGCATTGACTAGAATGGGCGCGATCAGCTCCGTTAGCCGTGTCGCAGCCGTGTGGGGGTGAGAGTGTTTTTTTTCTCTCGCGGCGCGCGTTTTTACTGTATGAACGTATCTGAAGTGAACTGACGGTCTTTAGAAAAGTTTCTTTGTTATTACGATTGAATCTTTATTTATCTTTCCTGATAAAGCAGCGTTGCTGCTTTGAGTACAGCCGTTACCGGGGAAAACATTATTTCTGCCGCTCCTAAAGCGCGTCTTGCTGGCACCTCTTTGTAAACAACCTTGCAAACCTGTATTAATATTAGTGTGGATTTTTTCATTCACTCATGACAATAAAATAAGGCATTATAAGTTAATCTACTGCAGTACTTCCTCTCTCACTCAGTAGAAAATGTGGTTAACACCCATCATGCTTGAAAAAAAAAAACACCGTCATTTACCGTGAAACCGGTTTAATTTAGAAAAAAAACGTGATGTGGATTTTTGGTCAAACCGCCCAGCACTACTTTGAACCCTCCTCAGAGGGTGCAAGCTTCCCCATGCCGCTACGTTTCCGGGCGGACATAGAGATGAGTACTCGCTGAGGAGTGCTGCGCCCTGAAACACCGGAGGTGGCAGGGTTGGCAACACGGCCCCCTGATGACACCGAGAGGAAACGGGTGCCTCGACACACCGATTCCCCTCGGAGGGGACTGCCATCGAAATCCTGACACCTTTGGCGTCAGGACTTCTTCGCCGAGGCCTTCCTGGAGATAATAACAGTCCTCAGATCTGCTTTACCTCGGGAAGACCTCGGCTGAGCGCGCTGTCCCGGTCCCCAGTCTCTCTGTGGGGGAGCACGGCAGCCACGCTCACCTTCTGCTGAGCTCTGTGAGAGGAGGACATACTCGACTGGGGCTGCTCCCGCCCAGCAGCCCCAGAGACATAGACTTTTCGAGGAAGAAACTTTGAAAATGCGGCTGCCTGCTTTTTCGCTTCTTGAAATCGTTCGACAACCGAATTCACTGAATCACCAAACAGACCGGTAGGGGAGACAGGAGCAACAAAAACTTTTTATCTCTTTCCTTGATGTCAGATAAATTTAACCAGAGATGCCTCTCCGTGGCCACCATTGCTGCCATAGAGCGGCCGATAGATTTTGCCGCTTCTCTGGTGGCCCGAAGAGACAGATCAGCTGCCCTCCTGATCTCCGCAATCGTTTCTCTCCCCACTTCCTCACATTCATCATCTATGTCTTTTAATAAATCAGCTTGATATGCTTGCAGGACAGCCATAGTGTGTAAGCTAGCGGCTGCCTGACCTGCTGCTGACTATGCCCTACCCACTAAAGCCTAAGTCATTCTCACTGGTTTAGTGGGCAGCTGCGGGGCTTTCAGCGATGATGCAGACTCAGGGGAGAGATAGCTAGCAAGCGTCTCTTCCACCTGAGGCATCACCGCATAACCATGTTTCTTTAACCCTACTATATTCGAATATTCAGTAGTCGCTGGGTTAAAAACTCTGAATGATGCCGGTCTAATCCATGACTTCGACACCTCGGTGTGGAGGTCAGGAAAGAACGACAAGCCCCGCTTTGGAGGTTGAGATCTAGCTGGCA
Organism: Abramis brama; assembly: GCF_963993115.1. Taxonomy (NCBI): domain Eukaryota; kingdom Metazoa; phylum Chordata; class Actinopteri; order Cypriniformes; family Leuciscidae; genus Abramis; species Abramis brama. The sequence continues at coordinate 23,456,357 of NC_139966.1, read as the reverse complement.
GAAATCGTTCATCTAATTTGCTTTTTGTTTGACTTAATTCCTGCTCACTGGCTGGCCAGTCCAGATTTAATCTAGCAACAGCACGAGTGATAACCTCCAAAAGCTCCTCTTGTGTATGTGTAATTGTGTGTGATTGTGTAAACTCTTCATTTTCACCCAGGCTCACAACATCCAGCTCCTCAGAACTGGAGTGCTGTTGCACCTGCGCTTCAGCGCGAGCAGAAGAAACCGCAACGTGTGCTTCTGACTCGCAAACTGAAGCGTCGGATTTAACGGTTAAAGGAAGAGATAGGGGATCACCCGTCTCAAACCCCGCCGTTAAATCCATCTGCGAACCCCAGGACGAGCGTCTCCGCCGTGCCTCGGCAGCAGCGGGACCCGAGCCCTGGGGAACGCGAGCCAAAGCGCCCTCCTCGAAGAGCGCTCGGCGAGACCGGAGAGTTTTCATTGCCAACTTTTCACAATGCTCACAGCCAGCCCCCTCGAGAGCCGACTAGGCATGTTCCAGTCCTAAACACATCACACAAAGCTCGTGTGTATCCCCACCCGTGATAAAACGAGGGCAGGGAGTGACACACTGCTTAAACTGCTGCTTTTCCATAATATATATATATATAGAGAGAGACAAACACACATCAAATAGACAATACGATTTCACATAGAGCGCATGTGAAGACACAGAAGCTGTCATTGTTTGGTCTGGGAGGGTGCTTTATAGTTTCCTGGTCAATGACGTCACCCGCCTATGACGTCCCGTCACGCCATTGGACTGATTTCACGAGTGCTTCATGACGCAATCACGCAGGAGCGTTCCCGCAGCGCTTGATGCAGCGCGAGTTCCCTTGAAAGGGAAACATGAGTCCTCTCAGCCTCACAGGCTAATCTGAGGTACAGAAAAGGCCCCGAATTCCCTGCTGCATTTCATTATATAGACAAACCTCTTTCACATGGAAACATGTACTAACAAAAGAAATTTGCATTCAGAGGTTGCAGCTTTTGGGGGTGTGTGACCATTTGCCAGAAGATCACCTTCCTTGTATGTCAGTTATCTTTAAACTCTTAATAACCTTATTACCTTTAGTTTTACTTATTTGGAAATTAGACATTTGTACCAGTCGCACAGTGACATTTTAAATGATACCAAACATGAAAAAATACTTTGTGGTAATCATTCACATTAAACTATACATTTTCTTGGGTGAATTCAGGTGATCATCTGAGTATGAGAGAGAGGGGGTGAGGGGAGAGGGAAAGAGATGTAGATTAGGATGACTTGGAGGTGAGACTTTTGTCTCTGTGCACGAGGGCTAGTTCAAATGGTAATTTTCAGAGAGGTCCTTTTGTCCTCTCAGAGTCTGGTCACTCTTCAACCAGACTGTCCGGAATTTCCTAATTTCTCAATTCTTACACCTGCTATTTGAAGCATCAGCATAAACAGCTATGCCATTCTAATTTCAGGAGGAATTATTATTACATCTATAGAAAACATAAAAATGGGTGTACAACAAAACTTGTACTGGGATACATCATCCTCTATACATCTACAATTTGTGGACTCTACCAACCGTTCTGAAGTCATACATTACAAGGAACAGACCAAAACAAAACTGATTATTAACCCCTTAAACCCTAACCGTCCCGCCGGCGGGACGCCACCCCATGAAAAAAATTCATAATCAAATTACTAAGCAACCACTAAATGATATGATACATATGTATCATTTTAAAGCTTAGAATCTCAGCTTTTCAATGCACCTATTCATTTTATTCAACTCCTAAAAGGTGCTGAGTTATTCCTTTAGAACGGATTATACCGCCGGAGGGCGCCACCTTGCTATGGAAAAAAATAATTGTCATATTTTTCAAAACTACTGCATTGATCAACACAAAATAGGCATAATTTGAAAGCTTAGAGTCTAAACTTTACAATGAATGTAGCCATTATGATTATCTCCAAAGTAGTGCTGAGTTATTTGCTGATAAAATTATTATTTTTTTTATATATATAATTTATGAGGAAGGGGAAATTATTATGTACTGCAATGTGTCAAAAACATCATACTGCTCAGATAGTCATGTGTCATATGTCATTTGAAAGGTCTCAATGAGTAGAATACAACAAGCATAATTGTTTCAGGCTTTTACTAAACTTGAGCAAGGTTTTTGTAAAATAAGCCCCTCAAGAGACCCATGGGTAAACCATATATGGATGCTGAATTTTAGACACATTTCCGCTTGTAACTTCATGAAACCGATTGTGGAAAATGACACACCATTATTTACAGCAGATGCTTACAATTATGAGCTTACAATAATGAGTCCAAACTCAACGTAATCCATCACTCAGAACTAAAGATACACAAGATTCTAATACACAAAAAATACACAAACGCACGTAGCCAAGCGAGGTAGCTTAGACTTGGCCTTTTTACTCGTATCTTCATGAAACATACATCGATCATGAAAAATGACACATCGTTATTTACAGCAGGAGCTCACGATTAAGAAGAGCCCAAACTCATCAATCACATCTAAAGATATTCTTCATGGTGTTCTAACACAGAAAATACCAAAGACGCACCTAGCCAAATATATACTCATGAAGCACTCGCGTTTGGTTTTCACTTATAACTTCATGAAGCATGCATATATCGTAGAAAAATGCACATCATTATTTTCAGCAGACTCTCACGATTAAAAAGAGCCCAAACTCAGCATAATCCATCACTCATATCTAAAGTTATTCCTCGTGGAGTTGTAACACACGAAGCCACAAATGCGCACATAGATCTTTATTATAGATGTAGCACTTATGTCGCGTTCTAACTCATAACTCAATGAAGCATGCATCAATTGTGGAAAATGGCACATCATTATTTACAGCAGATTGTTAAGATTAAAAAGAGCCCGAACACACCATAATCCATCACTCAGATCTAAAGATATTCCTTATGGTGTTCTGACACAAAAAAATACCAGAGGCGCACCTATGAAGTAGCAATAGCAGTGATGCTATGTTGTTTTGATGTGACGTTTCAGCTCATAACTCAATAAAACATGCATGGATTGTGAAAAATCGAACATCTTTATTGACAGCAGATTCTCACGATTACAAAGAGCCCAAACACAACATAATCCATTGCTTTGATCACGAGATATTCCTCACGAAGTGATGCATACTTGGCTAAAAAACAAGTCTCTCATCCTTCTGGGGAGCAAAGTGTTTTCCAATTTTCCCGGAACCGTCCGTGCTCGTTTTCAAATGTGGAATAACACAAAATATGTATCATCTTAAAGCTTAGAATCTCAGCTTTTTAAAGAATCCAACCACTTCAATCAACTCTGAACGAGTGCTGACTAGTCTCTCTAAAACGGAGTGTACCGCCCGCGTGCGCCACCCATGGCGCCACCTAGCTGCGAAAATATTCATTATCATATTTTTCAAAAATATTGCCTTGATTCAAACAAAATTGGTGTCATTTGAAACCTTAGAGTCTGAACTTTACAGTGAATGTAGCCAATTTGAAAAACTCCTAAGTATTGCTGAGTTATTTGCTGATAAATATTTAAAAAAAAATCATAATCTATAAAATACTTTTTTGTACTATGTAATGCAATGTGTCAAAAACATCATACATCTCATGAAACATTCAAAAAATCGTTGAAAATGGCACTTTATTTTTTACAGCATATTAATACAATTAAAATGAGCCCAAAATTAACTTTATCTATTGCTTTTATGATAAGATATTCTTCATGGTGAAACACTATCAAAAATGCCCATGAGGGGGCGTCAAGGTCTCAACAAAAAGGCTATCTTTTTTTTTCTTGCTGTAACTTTTGATTACTTTATCCAATCACCACAAAATTTTATCCAGATGCAGCTCATATGTAGAGGGACTTCCCCAAAAAAGAATTTTCCTCCTACCTTATTTCCTTCCTGAGTTATACCATGTCAAATAAGAAAGATATGCATTATCATTATAAAATATATATATATATTTTGTCTTTTATCAGCAGTTTCTCGGCAGCAGAATGTCCAAATGTAATGTAATTTATATTTTCAAAAAATTTGAAAAGTGTTCTTTCAAACGATACCTACTTTTTGACTCTCCTTGCTATAGTTTTGAAGTTATGAGTCTGTAGTTTTGTGTATGTCACTCAGAAAACTCATTTTTTTTATTGCTTTCCAAATGTGCGAGGACTAAACAAAAAGGCTACCTTTGTTCCAAATGCTGTAACTTTTGAGTACTTTATGCGATCACCACAAAATTTGATTCAGATGCAGCTCACATGTAGGGGTACTTCCCCCAAAAATATTTTTTTTACTACCATATTCCCTTCCCAAGTATTTGCATTTCAAACAAGAGAGATATGCAAAATCATAATAAAAATTATGTGGGTTTTTTTGGTATTTATCAGCAGTTTCTCGGCAGGAGAATATCCAAATGTAATGTAATTTATATTTTCAAAAAATTTGAAAAGAGTTCTATCAAACGATACCTACCTTTTGACTCTCCTTGTTACAGTTTTGAAGTTATGAGTCTTTTTTGTGTGTCACTCAGACAAAACAACTCCAAAAATGGCCTCAGGGTTTAAGGGGTTAATAAAGATTTATACCTTTTATTCCAAGTATCCAAGTCTCTGGGCCATCTTGTGAAAAATCGAACCTGTGGGCCCTTGGGTCTTTCCCGGGTAGTTAATCCTGGGTGGCGTAGTCGTTCCTTTTGGAATCAGTATAATAGAGTACAAAATCTCTTAAACCCTTTATAACACCACCTCCTTTGCCACACAAATATGAGGAAAAGAAAATACGACAATGTCTCTTTATTCTCTTGTTTATTTATGTAGGATTAAGAGATACAGATCAAGGATCAGTTACAAACTACACTTAAAAAGATATTATTTAACATTCTAGATTTAATACTTTATCAAAACACTTTTGAGTCACATGTGAAATTCATGGGTCCCGTCTGTCTCAGTGCTGAAACTCTTTATACAAATCTCAGACTTTTATACATTAATCTATTGCAAATTTCAAACACACATTTTAGTCCTCATTAATACAGATTCATATGTCAAATATACTAAATGTTTTCAATTAAATCACACACTAAAAGTTCAGTATTATTGGAATCACATTCTGCAAAGCTCCTGTTATCTTAAGGGAAACAGTAGAAAACCACTGAAAGTGCTGCGGTTATACTGGTCATCATATATCCATGTGCCAGACCAAAGTCTCACATAGACAACATCTCCAACCTCCAGGATCAACACAACTCCATTCGAGGAGTGTAACCGATCCGTTGCCTGAGCCTGATTATCATGTGCTACAACCACACGCTCTCCATTCTTAACAATGGATACACTTGCTGGAGTTCCGCCATGACCAAATACAGAGATTCTGAACATGTACGCTCCTTTCAGCGGGGCTGTGAAAACACCTAAATCAAATAACAAGAGATACAGAATCAGATGTTTCCTGTATGATCGCTTAATTACTAAACACACTATGTAAGTTTTGAAAGTTGGCAGATTATTTAATTCTCTTATACACATTACATAACTGCAGAGAGGTCTGAATGGAACAGAAGGGTTTATATTACTATAAATTGGGTTTTATGACTCATTTCATTGATCATTACCTGTAATTGGGTTGTAGGCGTTTCCTATGTTTGTGAAGACGTTCCTGTAGGTTAGTGTGATTTCAGTGGTAAAAGGACCAATATCTCCACCGCCTGATTGCATCAATGAAGCTGAAAAAGCTATTTCTCTGTCTGTTGTTGAAAAACATAAGAAATATTGTGATATATTACTCTATTGCACTGAGAATGTATACACTGTATTTAACATCATTCAAGCAGTTTCACCTCTATTTTCCTTTCTCAACTCCACTTGACCCAGAGTAAGATTTGAGATTTCTGTGAAGGAATAATGATTCTGTTAAATTATATTTACACTGACTGATTATTGTAATAGATAACACAATTTACACAGTATATTCTCAACTTTACACTAACATTTACACTATGCAATGTATTTAATTTGTGATTTACTTTGAGGATCATTGATAAAAGAATGAATGTTTTGTTGAGGTACCATCATTTTTCTTGTTCAGCTCTTCCAGAATAAACGTCTGTTGTTCTGCAGCCTTCTCAGCATCCCTCAATCTCGTCTCTAAAGCTCTAATGTTTGCTTTCTGCTCTGTAACGGTGGCGGTCAGTTCTCTGTTGATGGTTTTCTGCTCTGTAACTGTGGCGGTCAGTTCTCTGTTGATGGTTTTCTGCTCTGTAACGGTGGCGGTCAGTTCTCTGATGTTCACTTTCTGCTCTGTAACGGTGGCGGTCAGTTCTCTCAGCGCTGCATGGATGTCAGTGAAGAACAGATGGCAGTTTTGTTGGCTGTCAGTTGAAGCTTCATCTCTCAAAGTGTCTGTTTGAGGTGGATTCTGTCTTCCGTCCTCAGATCTGAGCTGTTGATTGATCTCATTCTCATTGAGTCCTCCATCTACCTGATGCTGTACGACACACACAAAGATTTCCAACAGCAGCAGTAAATATACTAAACCCTTCATTCTTCACTGATGTTTGTTTGCAGCTCTTGCTCTGTCATCCTCACTGCCTCTCATGTTCCTTTTATAGTGTCCTGATTTACTGTCTTTTTGTACTTTATCTATATCACTTCTGATAAAAAAAGTAGTTCAAGTTAATTGTTAATCAAAATCAAAGGAATGTTCCGGGTTCAGTATATGTTTATCTCTGTTGATCATGTGGTAGATTTTTCCCTAAACCTAACTTTCTGGGTCTCGTCTACAAATCAACGTCCCCAATCAATAAGTCACCTAGTCTGCTTGTTTCAATTACTAACTAGTTTTCTTGCTGCACAGCATAAATGACAGACATACTCCAGCAATCGTCCTTTAAATGCTTTAATCACGGCCGGGATTCTCGAGCAGTTCTCAGAGAAATCTCTCAGCCACATAGAATAATACATCACGTTTTATAGGATAAAGACATGACACATAGAAACCAAATCACCTGCCTAATTCATGACTTTAAAGCTGCCGTCGGCAACATTTTTTTGATCATATTCAGTGAAATCGACACTATAATCCGACAGAAGCCTCTGTTATACTCCAGTTTGGACGCGTACACGACAGCTGCGCACAGCTCTGACGCAGACTACTTGTATTTATACTTTCTGCTGAGGTCCGCTTGGTGAACGCGTTCAACGCATGCGCAGTAGATCGGCCGGGACAGTAGCAAAATAGCGACGTCAGTGCATGAGGAAGAACTGCTTTGTCTGCTATACTTCGTACAGAAAAGGAAGAAAAGACAGGGAGCACGAAAGTAGTGTGTGCGGTCACTAAATAAAAATAGGGTCAACGACGGGGAATTTAACACGTTGGTGCAGGAGATGCATGTCACCATCAAAGCCCCCCGAAATGCGGGTAGTGACTATTTTAATTACAAGGGGAGTCACTCACTTGTTCTGATGGCTGCTTGTGATGCCCATTACCGGTTCACGATGGTGGATGTGGGGGCGTATGGACGTGAAAGCGATGGAGGCGTCTTCAAAGAAAGCAACTATGGGTCCAAGCTAATCAGCGGGACTCTGGAGCTGCCTTGACCCAACCTGGTCTCACAGGATTCCGTGAAATGTCCACGGGCCCTTAACTCAAAATCCGCGCAGCCATCACGGAATCGCCCCAAATTCCGTGATGCGGCCACGGATATAACTCCAACGCAAGTCAATGACACTGACCTTCCGTGGTCCACACACGGATACCCGTTTCAATGACGGAGTACAGAACTCACTCAACGGACGTGCTTTTTCATTTGGAAACGCAACATTTGAAGTATTAGTTTCTTTTCCAACATCAAATGCCATAATAACGTTAACCTGACTGTTATTGTAGCTATTGCATTGTCCTGTCATCATAAAATTTCAGTTTGTTTCAGTTAGCCTAACCAAAGTCCCGTGATGGCACCACGGACCTCAACAACCTGACCTCACTCATGGACGTTGTAATGTTGCTGGCTTGTTTAGACAGTTAAAAGCTTTATGTCGACTGTGTTGCAATGGCATGTAATTTAGTTGACATTTTGTCTCGTCCTGTCATCATAAAATCCAGTTTGATGGCGTTTTACACCTATTGCTTGCTTGGCTATAGTCAGAACTAAAATCTGTGATAGGAGCACGGATTGAGTCTGTGGTGAGACCACGGATAACTCCAACGCAAGTCAATGACACTCATCTTCCGTGGTCCACACACGGATACCCGTTTCAATGACAGAGTACAGATCTCACTCAATGGACGTGCTTTCTCATTTGGAAACACAACATTTTAAGTATTTATTTCTTTTCCAACACCAAATACCATAAAGACGTTAACCTCTCTGTTATTGTAGCTATTGCATTGTCCTGCCATCATAAAATTTCAGTTTGATTCTGTTAGCCTAACCAAAGTCCCGTGATGGCACCACAGACCTCAACAACCTGACCTCACTCACTGGATGTTGTAATGTTGCTAACTTGTTTAGACAGTTAAAAGCTTTATGTCGACTGTGTTGCAATGGCATGTAATTTAGTTGACATTTTGTCTTGTCCTGTCATCATAAAATCCAGTTTTATGGCGTTTTACACCTATTGCTTGCTTGGCTGTAGTCAGATCTAAAATCTGTGATAGGAGCACAGATTGAGTCTGTGGTGAGACCACGGATAACTTTAATCTATTGATTCGTGTCACGGACACGTTTATTTAGTTATTTTCGTAATACCAGGACGTTTTTAAACTAATGTATTTTCAATGGGAAGCGTCTTTCGTGATCACAGCACGATTCTTTCTGCCTGTCGGCTGCAGCAGAGAAGCTGTTTAACCCTCTGGGGACGAATTGGGCGGTACCGGCCAAAATGGCATCCTTTTACAAATGTGTAATTATCTTAAAACCTATTAATGATAGAGAGATGTGGTCTTTTTTGCCGTCTTCCTCAGATTCCCCTGAAAACAATGGTATATGGTATACACACTTCCTTGTTGCGTAATACCACTGCGTATAAGGCCAATGAAATCGATGTTTCCACACGCAAAGACCAATGGAAAAATTGCCGCTGGGAGGAATATTTTTCTTACCCAATCAGAAGAAGGTTACCATGACTTATTCTAGCTAATCAGAGGACTCTGTGGCCTTGCAAGGGGTGGGACTATAGTAAGTGATATGATGCAAACAGCCGCGAGTGGAGAAGGAGAGATAGAGAGCGAACGGAGCAGCGTATTACACACAGAGATTTATATGAGAGAGAGAGAGACAGAACGATTATAATATTTATATATATTAGCAATATTTAATATTTATAGCATATTAGCAATTATAGCATTATTATTTTATAGTTTTAGCACTTGTATGATGGCAAGCAGTAAAAGATTTACCTCAGAACAAGCTCTGGAACAATTACTGGAAAGTGACGTGGAAAAATCCGAAGCTGACAGCTTTTTGAAAAAAACGCTGTACATAAAGTTCATTATTTCATTGTTCTTTACACTTTTGATTGAACAATTACAAATATCTGTCTAGCAAAGGGTTTGAAATATATATTTTTTGTTCAAAAACTGTTCACTATTGTTTTGTGAGGTGTGATTTTATAGATAAGTTAGTAAGAAAGATAGATAGATAGATAGATAGATAGATAGATAGATGGATAGATAGATAGATAGATAGATAAGATAGATAGATAGATAGATAGATAGATAGATAGATAGATAGATAGATAGATTAGTAAGAAAGAAAGATAGATAAATTTGTTAGTTAGAAAAATAGATAGATTAGTAAGAAAGAAAGATAAGTTAGAAAGATAGATAAGTTAGAAAGAAAGAAAGATAGATAAGTTAGTTAGAAAGAGATACATATATTAGTTAAAAAGAAAGAAAGAAAGATAGATAAGTTTGAAAGTTAGATGGATTAGTTAAAAAGAAAAAAGATAGATAAGTTAGAAAGAGATGGATTAGTTAAAAAGAAAGAAAGAGATAAGTTAGTTCGAAAGATAGATTAGTTAAAAAGAAAGAAAGAAAGAAAGATAGATAAGTTAGTTAGAAAGATAGATAGATTAGTTAGAAAGAAAGAAAAGTTAGTTAGAAAGATAGATAGACAGATTAGTAAGAAATAAATAAAGATAGGTCAGTTAGTTAGAAAGATAGAGAGATTAGAAAGAAAAAAGATAGATAGATAGATAGATAGATAGATAGATAGATAGATAGATAGATAGATAGATTAGTAAGTAAGATAGATAGATAGATAGATAGATTAGTAAGAAAGAAAGATAGATAAGTTAGTTAGAAAGATAGCTAGATTAGTAAGAAAGAAAGATAGATAAGTTAGTTAGAAAGATAGATTAGTAAGAAAGAAAGATTGATAAGTTAGTTAGAAAGATAGATAGATTAGTTAGAAAGAAAGAAAGAAAGATAGATAAGTTAGTAAGATTGATAGATAGATAGATAGATAGATAGATAGATAGATGGATAGAGAGATAGATTAGTAAGAAAGAAAGAAAGATAAGTTAGTTAGAAAGATAGATAGATTAGTAAAAAAGAAAGATAGATAAGTTAGTTAGAAAGATTGATTAGTAAGAAAGAATGAAATATAAGTTAGTTAGAAAGATAGATAGATTAGTTAGAAAGATAGATAGATTAGTAAGAAATAAAGAAAGATAGATAAGTTAGAAAGATAGATTAGTAAGAAAAAAGAAAGATGGATAAGTTAGTTAGAATGATAGATTAGTAAGAAAGACAGAAAGAAACATAAGTTAGTTAGTTAGAAAGATAGATAGATTAGTTAAAAAGAAAGAAAGATATATAAGTTAGTTAGAAAGATAGATAGATAGATTAGAAAGAAAGAAAGAAAGAAAGATTGTTAAGTTAGTTAGAAAGATAGATTAGTAAAAAATGAAGATAGATAAGTTAGTTAGAAAGATAGATAGATTAGTAAGAAAGAAAGAAAGATTGTTAAGTTAGTTAGAAAGATAGATAGATTAGTTAAAAAGAAAGAAAGATTGTTAAGTTAGTAAGAAAGATAGATAGATAGATAGATAGATAGATAGATAGATAGATAGATAGATAGATAGATAGATAGATTAGTAAGAAAGAAAGATAGATAAGTTAGATAGATAGATAGATAGATAGATAGATAGATAGATAGATAGATTAGTAAGAAAGAAAGATAGATAAGTTTGTTAGTTAGAAAAATAGATAGATTAGTAAGAAAGAAAGATAAGTTAGAAAGATAGATAAGTTAGAAAGAAAGAAAGATAGATAAGTTAGTTAGAAAGAGATAGATATATTAGTTAAAAAGAAAGAAAGATAGATAAGTTTGAAAGATAGATGGATTAGTTAAAAAGAAAAAAGATAGATAAGTTAGAAAGATAGATGGATTAGTTAAAAAGAAAGAAAGATAAGTTAGTTCGAAAGATAGATTAGTAAGAAATAAAGAAAAAGATAGATAGATTAGTTAGTTAGAAAGATAGATAGATTAGTTAGTTAGAAAGAAAAGTTAGTTAGAAAGATAGACAGATTAGTAAGAAATAAATAAAGATAGATCAGTTAGTTAGAAAGATAGAGAGATTAGAAAGAAAAAAAGATAGGTAAGATAGATAGATAGATAGATAGATAGATAGATAGATAGATAGATAGATAGATAGATAGATAGATAGAAAGAAAGATAAGTTAGTTAGAAAGATAGATAGATTAGTAAGAAAGAAAGATAAGTTAGTTAGAAATATAGATAGATTAGTTAGAAAGAAAGAAAGATAGATAAGTTAGTTAGTTTGTTTGTTTGTTTGTTTATTTATTTAAAAGGGGCAATGCACATTAATGAACATAAGGACAATGTCCAAATGTAAATGAGCCAGATTTAGCCGTACAGACTAATTTTCATCTGGAGTCCCTGGCAGGTTGTTGTTATAAAACTAAATAAAAAAACATTGCATACATACACATTAAAAACATAAACAGATTACATATACACAGTCAACATCAAACAAGCACAAATAATGACACATAGAATATGTCAACCTGTGAATAAATAACTGCACTACTGCAAATTGTGACAACATATTTGATTGTCCAGCAACCACTCTTTTATAGTTTTTGAAAAGGTGGTAAGAGAAGAAATGTTTCTTACTTCTGTAGGTATTGTGTTCCAGGTATGCGCTGCATGGTAGGAAAAGGCTGACTGTCCAAAGGAATTTTTCCTATATGATATTTTACAATCACCTCTAGAAGTCGCTCTGGTGGATGCGTTAAGGTTTTGTTTAACAAATTCATTGAGTGGAGGGGGGGCTAAACCATGGAACATTTTATACACAAGCAAGATATCAGCAAATTTGACCATATTTTCCCAGTTTAAAAAAACATGTTTCTTTAAAATATTACAATGATGAAAAGAATTTGACTTATTATCCATTGTTTTCAAAGCCCGTTTATAAACTGTTTCTACTGACTGTAATGCAGTCCTTCCTGTCTGCGTCCAGCTGGTCATACAGTAGTTCATATGTGACAATATCATGGCATTGATGTACAACTTTGAGGCCTCTGTAGTTAAATTACTTCTAATATGCCTAAAATTTATCAAGTTAAATTTAATTCTGTTTACAACTTTTTTAACTTGTGATTTAAATGTCAGTTGTGTGTCTAGTATTATACCTAAATATTTAAACTCCTGTACAACTGACAGTGTTCTTCCTGCTACAGTAACTTCTGGATCGGGATCTTTATTTGCCGATTTCGAAAAGAACATGCATACAGATTTACTGGTATTAAGATGTAAACAAGAGTTTGTTAGCCAATTTGAAATTTTGACCATAGTAGCTGATAGTTCCTTGGCAGCTTGCCTCTTGTTTTTTGCATGTACATATATAACCGTATCATCAGCGTACATATGACAAGTTACTGCAGAAGGACAAACTTCAGGTAGATCATTAATATACAGGCAGAACAACAGAGGACCAAAAGTTGAACCTTGCGGTACCCCCAAGTCATTATCAGCTACTTGGGAAGATTTATGGCCTATGCGAACACATTGTTTTCTATCTAAAAGGTATGATTGTATCCATTTGATGACACTGGATGAAAAATTAAACTTTGATAACTTTGTTATTAAAATCTCATGATCTACTGTTTCAAAGGCTTTCTTCAAATCAAGGAAGACCGCCCCAACTACACCTCCTTGGTCAAGTTTAGCCTTTATATTTTCCAAAAGAAAACAATTAGCTGTTTCAGTGGAATGATGTTTCCTAAAGCCAAATTGCATTGGATGTAATGTAAAAGATGTAGCATTTAAATGAAATGTTATCTGTTCAGAGATCCATTTTTCGGCAATTTTTGATACTGATGGAAGAATACTGATGGGTCTATAATTACTAATAGTCATATGATCACCTGATTTATACACTGGTGTAATTGTAGCAGTTTTCCAAGCACTTGGAAAAACTCCATCAATGATAGACTGATTAATAATTTTTGTAATAGGAGGAATGAGCGCCTCCTTATGGGTTTTAATAAATATGGTGTCCATTCCGTAAACATCCTTTGCCCTTGAACAGTTTAAGGAGGAAATAATCATACACACTTTGGAATTAGTCACTTCTCTAAAAGTTAAAATGGGAGCATTCAGAGGAGCGATAGAATAGTTCAATCCCGGGGAATTATGAGTCAAAGTTTTTATAGAATCAATGAAATAATTATTAAATGCTATGGCCACTCTACTTGGATCATCGATCACATTTCCATCTATATTTAATTCGATTTTTTTATTAATGGTATTATATTTCCCGGTTAATTTATTCAAATTCCGCCAGATTTCTTTACTGTTCCCTTTTGTTTCACTTATAGCATTAATAAAAAATGTTGCTTTAGCCTTTTTGAGTTCTTTTACAACCTTATTTCTCAGTGTGGTAAATAGACGCTTCTCATGTTCCACATTGTTCCTGAGAGCCATCTTGAGAGCTTGGTCCCTTTGTTTCATGAGTGACCTTATGTTTTCATTTAGCCACGGTAGATAATTTCTTTTGCCTGGTTTATATTTCACTTTCCTCATAAAACTTTGTATAGTTGTTTGAAGTTCGCACATCAATCTATTACAGTTATCATCCACATTTGTATTTGCAAGGTACTCATTCCAATTTATTTCTTTAATTGTATTTTCAAGATTAGTTAATTGTCTATTAGGAACTTTATAATGTTCTTGATTAACGTTTGCGGTTATATTAAATCTCTGTTTTGTGAGTTTTCTCAAGATCAATATCATATTGTGGTCGGATAAACCGGTAACCAGATTATAGGATTTCTTTATTATTTCTGGCCTATTAGTAAAGACCAAATCAATGAGTGTTTCTGAAGAATTAGTAATCCTAGTCGGCCCTTCAACAACCTGTTGAAAATCAAAATTACTCATTACACGTTTTAGATCTTTCCTTTTGCTTTATCACTCCAGTTTATATTAAAATCTCCTAATAAAATTATCTCTTTGTTAGTATCACACTCTTTAAGTAGGATATTCAACTTATCATAGAACACTTTTTTTGCAGATGGTGGTCTATATACTACAATCACAATAAATTACATTTGGGCTGAGAGAGTTAATTTAAGACCGATACATTCTAGGTCGTTATCACCGGACCATTGGATTTGTTTACAACTTATATTGTCCTTGACATAAAACAACACACCTCCACCCCGACCAATAGATCTATCTTGTCTGAACATATTATAACGGTGCACTTTTAAAGTATCGGCTGGAGAGTTTGCATGCAACCACGTCTCTGATAAACATAAGAAGTCCAAATTTGATTCATAAAGGAGATGTTGCAGTTGATCACTTTTAGGAATTGCACTTCGGATGTTCAAGTGTCCGCCTAATAATCCGCTTCGTTTGGCCTGAGAGTCCCACAGAACACGAGCCTGGTTTACTGTTCTGAAAAGTTTATGCCTACGGTGTTTCACAATTGCGGGATTTACCTTGCGTTTCAGATTGATAGATGGCATGAAGCCAACCCCCTGTACACAATCTGCTACAGGAGACGCGGTAACAGTTGGTAAGATTCCCGCAGTCAACTCACCCAGTTCGCCAGCTTCAAAGGTAGGCCGATTGTAGTGAACAGTCAATTCTTGTCCCAGTCTGATACTATCCAATCCAGGACATACACTCTCCGCGAGTGCCGGTAGATGATGTCGATCTGGGCCCGCTTCTCCTACAGTCGGTCCCGGATTAAGATGTACATCCCCAGCAAGAAGGAGCGTGAGAATTAAATATCCAGAAAGTTTCCACAGCAACTTGGGAGACTTATGTTTGGTCGTTTTCTTTTTTAAAGCAGCCTTTGGAATAATCGCTTTTCCATTATTAAGAACATTGCAATATGAAGCAAATTGTCCGACAGAGAAACGTGTGCCTGTATATCCATCAAACAAGGGCATCGCTAGATGTTTGGGACAGGTGTTTTCGTTCCCCGTGCATTGCTCTTGATTGAGTGTGTTAGCCAAACACGGCAGCATTGTAGTGGCGATGAGAGTCACAATATAGATGATGATCCATACAGTCATATTAACCCTCTGGAGTCTGAGCTGTTTTCTGGGCCCTGGAGGTGTTCTGACATGCTCTGACATTTGTTGTTTTTTCAGTTATTCATAAACATGTTAATGGCAAAGGTGTAAATTCACTCTATAAAGCACAAACAGGGCTACCATCATATCTGATCAACATGCTTGTAAATCTTTGTGTTTTTAAGAAAATAATGTTTATGCGTGGTTATTTGAAAAAATAAAAATGAAAGTTGCTGAAATAACACCACAAAACATATAGTAAATATGTGTCCACAAGACTTTTGACTAATGGATCTTGTTCCCTAGTGTTTTTTCTTCAAAATTATGTGAAAATCATCCTGCCTAATCGTTTTCATAAAACAATACATTGATTTAAACGTTGTAAAACAGTTTTTTTTGTCAGAAGAGGTTTATGCATGGGAGTGGTAATGGCTATAAATATTAATGAGATTCAGACCAGGGTGTGACATAGACACCCCCCCAATGACTTAATGGCCCATCACAGCCTGAACAAAGAAGTAGAGGAGGTTGTTTTTTTTTATTGTAATTCCTCTATGTGGAGAGGACATAAAAACGCTTTTAAAAAAGCACATTTTACAAACCTACGTTTTGCGCATGTGCTCCTTCACGCACTTTTTCAGTCAGAACACAGCAATCAGAGGAGGACGCGCTGAAAACTGTAATGCTGTTCTCTTCCTTCATAACTTGTACTGAGAAAGTTTGAAGATCCATCCTCAAAGATCCTCAAAGATCCATCAAAAGTAATGATTATGAATATGTAAAATATTGCAATAAGACATTGTAATTGTTTATTAACTTCTGGCAAAGATGAATTTGACGATAGGCTATTGACTCGCGATCTTCAGCAGTAGGCTAGTGAACGCACCGGAGAAATGCACATTTATTAGGCTACATAGTTTTTTGTTTTGGATGGTTTTGTTTAGAACCAGCTTTCTGTAAATATATTTCACATTTTTTAGACATGTGAGGCGAGTAGACTACGGTCTGGTTAATGATGATCTCCAGTTCGAGCCCCTTATGTCGTGATGGCTTTTTGTGTATTAAATTTGTTAATGAAAATAATATTAAAATTAAGATACAATTAATACAAAACGAAATTCGTTTTAAAGAAAGGATTTGTGCTTTCTGTTTTGAGGTCTCTGAAAGTTTGAAAGTCTGCTGCTTTCAAAGCGCTCGCGTCCATAATGGAGAACTGTCACATTGTTTTTTCCTCGTAAATGCGAACACGTGTCAACTAATGCAAGTAAATTTAAAAGACTTACTCACCCGAAATATTATCCACGGCTGGATCAAGTCGCTCAACGTTCGTCGCTCAAAATACAAACGTTCGTCGACTCGTCAGAGTCCTGCTCTTCTTCTGAGCAAAATTTGAACTCGTGATATTCCAACAGCGCAGGAATGTGAATGAATGAAACTTGCTGGTTTGAAGCATAGAGGTTTGAAGGCATTTCAGGGGGCGTTTACCTCATTTTGCATAGATCACCTCAGCACATTATCTTATGAATAGCGCGCTCTGCGAGTGGGTGTGAACTCATTACAGGTAATGAGATGAGACGGGAGAAACTGTACTTCTATTTAGTTTCATACAGATTACATTGCAGGAGAATATTTGTTTTGAATGTGAATTGTTTTATTTAAAAGTAGAAATTTAAAGCTTTCTTTAGACGCATGTTTCATGGTTGTGTGATAAGTATTAGCTGAGTTTCAGTTCATTTTCCAGACTTGTTTCAGAAAGATTTTTGCGGAGACAGAGTGAGCTGAAAGCGCACCCTGTTTATTTTATTTATTTAAAAATAAAAACAAGGTTTTGATGTTAATGTGAGTGTACACAAAAAAAAGAAGACACTCTATAGTTTATAATCATGTATTTATTTTATTTTTATGACCACAAATTACGGATTTTTTTAAGTTTATGTTGCTGCTATGTGAAAACAATCCAGCAAAACGCGCCGGCGCGTTTCTCGACCTCAGAGGGTTAATAATGGCTGCAATTTCCTCCGCTGGCATTGAAGTTGTGGAAAAGAAATATCCTATGGTCTGTTGAAAGACATGATTTAGGTAAATGCGTTTGAATATACACAGCAATATCCAAAACAAATGTTTTTCTTAAATATGGCTTGCCTGCTTCCACTTCCCCATAATGCCCCTAGCCATGACGACCATTGTTTGTTTGGCAGCAGCTCCTGATCCGGATACACCATAAATGGCGTCATTTCTCCGGTCGTAATCAAATTGTTTTTTGATTGCCATCTCGTCCAGGACTACTGTGCACATTCTTTCCACAGGGGTCATAGTGGTGGTGATGACTCCCATTTGGGAGATGATTCCCTGCAGGAAGCCAGGCTGTCGGAACAAGTAAGTTATAATCAGAATATTTATATTTATACTTACTCTAATAACTTACTCTAGTTATAATTGTTACAACACAGGGGGGACAGACACACGGATGAGGTAAGATGAGTGTTTATTTACAACCAGCAGAGGTAAAGACAGTGCAGATGAAGGTGAGTGGATCTTGAATAGTCCCGATGTGGTTGACAGGTATGACTCAGTATGTTTCTCTTTTCCAGATGGGGAACAGAAGGAGATTACCGGAACCAGGGATGACACAGGTGAACACAGGAGAACACTGAAGACGAAGACCCACGAGGAAGACTGGAAGACTGGGAGAGGAGACCACGGAACAGGTAAGTAGTAGAGGAGTCCTGGAGGTAAGCATAAGTTTAGTGTCTTGATGCAAACGATACCGGACAGTGAGTGATGGTGAGAGCGGGGTTTAAATGCAGTGAGTGACTGATGAGCTGATGACGTGCAGGTGTGAGTGATTAGTATTCAGGAGAGGAAGTGCGCCGTGATTGAGTGAGGGTGGAGTCTGGCGTGATTGTAACATTACCCCCCCCTCCACGGCCCGCTCCTGAGGGCCGAGGACCCCGACGTCGTGGCGGTCGGCCTCTTCCCCGGGGTGCGGGTCTTTCCGGATGAGTGGCATGGAATTGCTCGAGCAGGTTGGGATCAAGTATATCATTTCTGGGTACCCATGAACGTTCCTCGGGACCGTAGCCCTCCCAGTCCACGAGGTATTCTAGAAGACCACCACGACGCCGGGAGTCCAAGATGTCCTGAACCTGGTAGGTAGCTCCGTCTTCTAGGATGAGTGGAGGGGGAGGCTCCTCCGCTACGCCAGACTCTGAGGGAACAGAAACAGAGGGATAGTGAGGTTTCAACAGGGAGACATGGAAGGTAGGATGAATTCTGTATTGGGGTGGTAACTGTAGCTGAAAAGTGACAGGGTTGATCTGCTTCATGATGGTAAAGGGGCCAATGAACCTGGGACTCAGCTTTCGGCAAGGCAGACGTAACCTGATGTCCCTGGTGGACAGCCAAACCTTCTGACCTGGTTGATACGAGGGAGTGTTAGAGCGGTGAAGGTCGGCTGTCATTCTGCGTCTGCGCAATGCGCGTTGCAGGTGGTGGTGCGCTGAGTCCCAAACCCTCTCGCTCTCTCGGAACCAGTAGTCAACTGCAGGAACATCAGATGGCTCTCCAGTCCAGGGGAACAATGGAGGTTGGTAGCCGAGCACGCACTGGAATGGAGTGAGTCCAGTGGTAGGTTGGCGTAACGAGTTCTGTGCGTACTCGGCCCAACCCAGGAACTGGTTCCAAGAGTCCTGGTGGCCATGACAGAAGGTACGGAGGAAACGTCCGATCTCTTGAATCTTCCGTTCTGTCTGCCCGTTCGACTGCGGATGGTAACCAGAGGAGAGGCTAACGGTCACACCTAGGAGTGAGAAGAACGCTTTCCATACCCTGGAAATGAACTGCGGTCCTCTGTCGGATACGATGTCTTCTGGAATTCCATAGACTCGGAAGATGTGGTTAAACATCAGTTCGGCAGTCTGTATGGCCGTGGGGAGTCCTTTCAGGGGAAGTAGACGACATGACTTGGAGAATCTGTCAATGATTACTAGGATGCAGGTACAGTTATCAGAAGCAGGTAAGTCTGTTATGAAATCAACTCCTAGGTGTGACCAGGGTCTGTTGGGAACGGGCAGAGGCAGTAGTTTGCCAGATGGTAGATGGCGAGGACTCTTCGAGATGGCGCACTCCTTGCAACCTTTCACGTACCTTCTGACGTCCGCTGCCATGTTTGGCCACCAGAAGCGTTCTTTTAGCAGCGAGAGGGTCTCATTGACCCCTGGGTGGCCAGTGCCCAGTGACGTGTGGGAAGTATGGATGAGGGGAATGCGCCGAGTTCGGGAGATGTAGGTCAATCCTGGTGGGCAACCCGGCGGAGCGTTGGTGGAGACATTGGAGGAGGGCAAGGTTTCCTCAGACCAAGTGATGGGACTTACAAACAGACTTTCGGGTAGGATGGTTTCAGACTCTTCCGTAGTTTCTTCCGGACTATGAAGACGGGATAAGGCGTCAGCCTTGACATTCTTGGAACCAGGGACGTAGGAGATAGTAAAGTTAAATCGGGTGAAGAACAGTGCCCATCTTGCCTGTCGTGGATTAAGCCTCCTGGCGTCTCTGAGATACTGTAGATTCTTGTGATCCGTTAACACCACGAATGGATGTTGTGCGCCCTCCAACCAATGTCTCCACTCCTCAAGAGCCAGCTTGACGGCTAACAGCTCCCTGTTGCCGATGTCGTAATTGACTTCCGCCGGGTTGAGTTTGCGGGAGAAGAAGGCGCATGGATGAAGTCTACTTGGAGTCCCCTGCTGCTGCGATAAAATCGCTCCCACTCCTGTGGTTGAAGCGTCGACTTCCACGACGAAGGGCTTCTCTGGATCTGGATGAATCAAAAGAGGAGCAGAAGAGAAGGCTTTCTTGAGGGTCTCAAAGGCGTGGGTGGCAGTAGGTGTCCAGGACAGAGACTTGGGCTTGTTGCGTAGGAGGTGAGTAAGAGGACTGGAGATGGTACTGTAGTTCTGGATGAAACGGCGGTAGAAATTGGAGAATCCGAGGAATCGTTGAAGTTCTTTAATGGTAGTAGGTATGGGCCAGCCGCGAATGGCATCCACCTTCCCCTCGTCCATCCGGATGCCACTGCTATCGATGTTGTACCCAAGGAACTGCACTGAGGGTTGATGGAAGGAACACTTCTCGGCTTTCAGGAACAGCTGGAAATCCCTCAGGCGTTTCAGGACCTCCGCAACGTGGTGGCGATGTTCTGCCATGCTCCGGGAGTAAATCAGGATGTCATCAATATAGACCAGAACTGACTTGTGGAGGAACTCCCGGAGCACTTCATGGATGAAATCCTGGAATACGGAGGGGGCGTTGGCCAATCCATAAGGCATGACGAGATACTCATAGTGTCCAGTAGGGGTCACAAAGGCGGTCTTCCATTCGTCCCCCTCACGTATCCGAATGAGGTTGTATGCGCTGCGGAGGTCCAACTTGGAGAAAACAGTGGCACCTCGGAGATGTTCCAGTGCAGCTGGGACGAGAGGAAGGGGGTAGCGGAACTTGATAGTGATACGGTTGAGTGCACGGTAATCAATACAGGGCCGCAAGCCTCCGTCCTTCTTTGCCACAAAAAAGAAACTGGACGCAGCAGGGGACGTAGACGGATGGATGTAACCTTGTTCCAGTGCTTCCTTGATGTATTCCTCCATGGCCTTCTCCTCCGGCAGTGACAGCGGGTAAATCTTACCTTTGGGCACTGGCTCACCCTGAAGCAGATCGATGGCACAGTCCCATGGCCGATGTGGAGGTAGCTTGGAGGCTCGCTGGGGACAGAAGACATCACTGAAGTGGGCATAACATGGGGGTATATCCACGGAGCGTTTCTCCACTGGGCTTTCGATGGAAGTGGAGCAAAGTGGTAGTCTTTTGGAACGTTGAATCGGAAGTGCAGGAAAACAGCTCGGGAAACAGCATTGGCCCCACTTCAGGATCTCTCCTGTCCTCCAGGAGATGATGGGGTTGTGCAGCTCTAACCACGGACGCCCCAGAATCACATCAGCAGTGGATTCCTCCAGAACCAGTAAATGTAGATGTTCCACATGTAAAGCTCCCACTTGAAGTTGTACGGGTCCAGCACTTAGACTCACCCGTCTCCGACTGAGTGGTTTTCCAGTTATCGAGTTGATCTGGTAGATGGATTTCGTGGCAGTGAACTTGAGCTTGAGTTGACGGCAGAGGGCGCCGGAAATGAAATTGCCTGCAGAGCCTGAGTCGAGTAAAGCGCGGACTGGAAGGACAAAATCAGCAGTAATTAGTTCAACTAGAGTTGTGAGAGGCGTCATTTTCTCGATGGATGGAACTATTGCACTCACCAAAGGACGAGGAGGACGAATAGGACACTTGGTGATGTAATGTTCAGCGGAGCCACAATATAGACATAGATGAAGTGTCATGCGTCTCTGACGTTCTGTACGGGATAGCCGGGCATTATCCAACTGCATAGGCTCGTGGACTGGTTCTGGAGGGCTGATGGATTCAGGACGGCGGAGGAAATGGAGAGCGAATGACTGGTCTGGGTGCTCTTCGAGACACGACTGCATACGAGTGGCGAAGCGTGTGGAGAGTTGGATGAAGCGTTCGAGCCCGATGGAATCCTCGTATGCAGCGAGATGCAACCGCACTCGAGGGTTTAACCCTTGACGATAAGTGGTGATCAGGGCTTGTTCGTTCCATCCACTTGCAGCAGCTAAAGTACGGAATTGTAAGGCATAATCACTCACGGACATAGTATTCTGCTTCAACTGATACAGTTGTTCACTAACCGATGAATCCCAGGTGGGCGTTCCGAAAACTTCTCTGAAGTGAGTGAAGAAACTGGAAATTGTCTGTACAATGTCACTTTTCTGTGACCAGAGAGATTCAGCCCAACGGAGCGCCTTACCATGCATTTGTGAAATTACAAACGCCACCTTGGAGCTGTCGGTCGGATATAAATGCGGTTGCATCTCCCAGACCAGTGAACATTGCAAGATGAATCCGTTGCAATCCTCCGCCGATCCTGTGAAGGGCGCTGGTCGGGCCATGGGACTGGCGATTACCGGTGGTGAAGAAGTGCTCGTGTTTGCGGAAGTGGCAGCATGCGATGGTGTGGGTAGAATCGGGGGAAGTGCCTGACGAAGATCATCTGCGATGTCATCAAATGGATCTGTAGTGCTCATGCTGGCGTGTGCTGTTGTTGGTCCGGTATTCTGTTACAACACAGGGGGGACAGACACACGGATGAGGTAAGATGAGTGTTTATTTACAACCAGCAGAGGTAAAGACAGTGCAGATGAAGGTGAGTGGATCTTGAATAGTCCCGATGTGGTTGACAGGTATGACTCAGTATGTTTCTCTTTTCCAGATGGGGAACAGAAGGAGATTACCGGAACCAGGGATGACACAGGTGAACACAGGAGAACACTGAAGACGAAGACCCACGAGGAAGACTGGAAGACTGGGAGAGGAGACCACGGAACAGGTAAGTAGTAGAGGAGTCCTGGAGGTAAGCATAAGTTTAGTGTCTTGATGCAAACGATACCGGACAGTGAGTGATGGTGAGAGCGGGGTTTAAATGCAGTGAGTGACTGATGAGCTGATGACGTGCAGGTGTGAGTGATTAGTATTCAGGAGAGGAAGTGCGCCGTGATTGAGTGAGGGTGGAGTCTGGCGTGATTGTAACAATAATAGAATAATCAGATTTTGTTATATCTTCAAATTATGAAACTGGTCGAAGTTGAGTAGACTAATTTCATAAATTGGTATTTACAGAGAAATATCCCACACGTCCAGTGACATAACGCCTAAGCGTTCTTGTTGAGGGAAGAGCAAATATCGTCTTCAGTTGACGATAGGTCTTTGGACTGCTGTGTAAAAGCTGCAGCCCTAGGTCCTTCATGTTCCGGTCAAACCTCCTTCCTCTGTCTTTTTTCCCTGCCTCTGACAGCTGTGCCTTGATGAATTTCCGGCAGCCCTCAGGACACCTCTGGAGCATCTCAGCCATAATTTCATGGGGACTATGGAAGAATCAAATCAAATCAAATCAAGTATATTTGTATAGCGCTTTTTACAATACAGATTGTATCAAAGCAGCTTCACAGTATTAAAATAAAATAATACAACAAAGTTTGTTTCTAGTGGAATTTATTGATTGATAGAATAAAATTAAATATCCCCAAAATATCCCCAACTGAGCAAGCCAAAGGCAACAGTGGCAAGGAACCGAAAAACTCCATCAAGTGACCTAATGGTGTCCTAAAACTCCATCAGGTGACCTAATGGAGAAAAAAAAAACCTTGGGAGAACCCAGGCTCAGTCGGGGGCCAGTTCTCCTCTGGCATTTATGAACTAGAGGCCGGATTATAGTTTGAAACTGTGAGATTAACAATATTATATGAATGCCTGGCTGAAAAGATGCGTCTTTAATCTAGTTTTAAACTGGGAGAGTGAGTCCGAGTAACGAACAGTATCAGGAAGGCTATTCCAGAGTTTTGGAGCCAAATGTGAAAATGCTCTCCCTCCTTTGGTTGATCTGGATATCCTAGGTATGACCAAAAGCCTCGAATTTATTGATCTTAAAGAGCGCGATGGATTATAGGGTGATAGAAGATCCGTTAAATAGACTGGAGCTAAGCCGTTTAGGGCTTTATAAGTCAGTAGCAATACCTTATAATTAATACGGAACTTTATAGGTAGCCAATGTAGTGATGATAAAATCGGTGTTATATGATCATATTTTCTTGATCTAGTAAGAACTCTAGCGGCTGCATTTTGGACTAACTGTAGCTTGTTTATTGAGGATGCAGGACAACCGGCTAATAAAGCATTACAGTAATCTAGTCTCGAAGTCATGAATGCATGAACTAACTTTTCTGCATCAGAAACTGATAGCATATTACGTAGCTTAGCAATGTTTCTAAGGTGGAAAAAGGCAGTTTTTGTAACATACGAAATATGATTTTCAAAAGACAGGTTACAATCGAGTATAACACCCAGGTCTTTTACTGTAGAGCGGTCTATAGAGATATTCTCAATGTTACTCAGAAAACGGGTTATAAGTTTATTTTCGTTTGAAATACTTGTACTAAATGTTACGCTCTTAGATGTTAGAAAAAAATCCATATTATCTCTAGCCTTGGCTACCGTATATAGACCGCCTGGGCCTTACGCTGATTTCCTAAAAGAGTTTGCAGATTTTCTCTCAGATCTATTGGTCAATGTAGATAAAGCATTAATTGTTGGAGATTTTAACATACACGTAGATAATCCAAATGATGCGTTAGGGGCTGCGTTTATAGATTTATTAAATTCCTTTGGGGTCAAACAAAACGTCACCGGACCAACTCATCGTCTTAATCACACACTCGATTTAATTATATCATATGGATCCGATCCAACCGATATAGATATCATTCCACAAAGTGATGATGTCACTGACCATTACTTGGTAACTTGCATATTACGTACTGCTGTAATATGTCATGCGGCGCCGCGTTTTCGACCAGGCAGAACAATCCTTCCATCCACCATAGATAATTTCTCGAGTTGCTTGTCTGATCTGTCTCAGCTGCTGCCTGAACCCAAACAAACAGATGAACTAGAAGAACTAACTAGCACTATGAACACCATTCTCTCTAGATCATTAGATGTTGTTGCACCCGTTAGATTAAAAAAGGTCACAGAGAAAATTAAAGCACCATGGTACAATAATACTACGCATGTTCTAAAGAGAGAAACCCGTAATTTAGAGCGTAAATGGAAACAAACTAATTTAGAGGTCTTTAGAATCGCGTGGAAAGACAGTATGTCACGTTATAAAAAGGCCCTAAAAGCGGCCAGGGCTGAGCATCTCATCTCCGCAAACTAATAGAAAACAACCAAAACAATCCTAGGTTTTTATTTAACACCGTGGCTAGACTAACAAATAAACAGACGTCACCCGAACAAAATATCCCGTTACAGTTTAGTAGTAATGATTTCATGAACTTCTTCACTGAGAAAATAGAAAACATCAGAACCACAATTGTAAACGTTCAATCCTCAATCGCACCTTATAATTCAGCCTCAATTTTCCCCCCGCAAGAACAATTACAGTGCTTTACAACTATAGAACAAAAAGAGTTAAATAAACTTATCACTTCATCTAAAACAACAACATGTTTATTAGATCCTATACCAACTAAACTACTGAAGGAAGTGCTACCTGTAGTGGAAGAGCCTCTCCTCAATATTATTAACTCGTCTCTATCTTTAGGTCATGTTCCAAGAACATTTAAACTGGCAATGATAAAACCTCTCATTAAGAAACCACAATTAGACCCGTATAATCTAGCAAATTATAGACCCATTTCAAATCTACCTTTTATGTCTAAAATACTAGAAAAAGTTGTGTCCACTCAACTGGGCTCTTTCTTGCAAGAAAATGATATCTATGAAAAGTTTCAGTCAGGATTCAGGCCGCATCATAGCACTGAAACTGCACTCGTTAAAATCACAAATGATTTACTCTTAGCTTCTGACCAAGGCTGCATCTCAATACTAGTTTTACTTGATCTAAGTGCTGTGTTCGATACTATAGATCATACAATACTCTTAGATCGACTACAAAATTATACTGGTGTTCAAGGACAAGCATTAAGCTGGTTTAGATCATACTTATCTGACCGCTACCATTTTGTCTATTTAAATGGAGAAAAATCGATCATAATTCCAGTAAACTATGGAGTGCCGCAGGGATCTGTGTTGGGCCCTCTGTTATTCTCAATATATATGCTGCCACTTGGAAATATTATAAGGAAACATGGAATTAGTTTCCATTGTTATGCTGATGACACTCAAATATATATTTCATCACAGCCAGATGAAAACGCTAAATTATCCAAATTGACAGAGTGTGTTAAAGATATAAAAGATTGGATGACGCGTAATTTTCTTTTATTAAATCCAGACAAGACAGAGGTAATACTTATCGGTTCAAAAAACCGCCCACAGAACCTCTCACAATACAACTTTGACATCGTAGGATGTCCTGTTACTTTATCCTCTACAGTAAAAGACCTGGGTGTTATACTCGATTGTAACCTGTCTTTTGAAAATCATATTTCGTATGTTACAAAAACAGCCTTTTTCCACCTTAGAAACATTGCTAAGCTACGTAATATGCTATCAGTTTCTGATGCAGAAAAGTTAGTTCATGCATTCATGACCTCGAGACTAGATTACTGTAATGCTTTATTAGCCGGTTGGCCTGCATCCTCAATAAACAAGCTACAGTTAGTCCAAAATGCAGCCGCTAGAGTTCTTACTAGATCAAGAAAATATGATCATATAACACCGATTTTATCATCACTACATTGGCTACCTATAAAGTTCCGTATTAATTATAAGGTATTGCTATTGACTTATAAAGCCCTAAACGGCTTAGCTCCAGTCTATTTAACGGATCTTCTATCACCCTATAATCCATCACGCCCTTTAAGATCAATAAATTCGAGGCTTTTGGTCATACCTAGGATATCCAGATCAACCAAAGGAGGGAGAGCATTTTCGCATTTGGCTCCAAAACTCTGGAATAGCCTTCCTGATACTGTTCATTACTCGGACTCACTCTCCCAGTTTAAAACTAGATTAAAGACGCATCTTTTCAGCCAGGCATTCATATAATATTGTTAATCTCACAGTTTCAAACTACAATCCGGCCTTTAGTTCATAAATGCCAGAGGAGAACTGGCCCCCGACTGAGCCTGGGTTCTCCCAAGGTTTTTTTTTTCTCCATTAGGTCACCTGATGGAGTTTTAGGACACCATTAGGTCACTTGATGGAGTTTTTCGGTTCCTTGCCACTGTTGCCTTTGGCTTGCTCAGTTGGGGATATTTTGGGGATATTTAATTTAATTTTATTCAATCAATCAATAAATTCCACTAGAAACAAACTTTGTTGTATTATTTTATTTTAATACTGTGAAGCTGCTTTGATACAATCTGTATTGTGAAAAGCGCTATACAAATATACTTGATTTGATTTGATTTGATTAACTAATCAGTCTTTCTTTCTTTCTTTCTTTCTTTCTAACTAATCAGTCTTTCTTTCTTTCTTTCTAACCAATCTTTCTTTCTTTCCTTTCTAACTAATCTTTCTTTTTTCTTTTGTTCTAGCTAATTTTTCTCTTTTCTTTCTTTTTTTCTAATTAATCTTTCTTTTTCTTTCTTTCTTTCTTTCTCTCTAACTTTTCTTTCCTTCTTTCTTTCTTTCTAATATTTCTTTCTTCCTTTCCAACTAATCTGTCTTTCTTTCAAATCCATCTTTCTTTCTTTCTTTCTTTCTTTCTTTCTTTCTTTCTTTCTTTCTTTCTTTCTTTCTTTCCAACTAATCTGTCTATCTTTCTAATCCATCTTTCTTTCTTTCTAACTAATCTTTCTTTCATTCTTTCTCTTTCTTTCATTCTTTCTAACTAATCTTTCTTTTTGCTAAATAATCTTTTTCTTTCTAACTAATCTTTCCTTCTATCTATCTATCTATCTATCTATCTATCTATCTATCTATCTATCTATCTATCTATCTATCTCTTTCTAACTAATCTATCTTTCTTTTTTAACTAACTAATCTATCTTTCTTTTTAACTAAATAATCAATCTTTCTTTCTTTTTAACTAACTAATCCATCTTTCTTTCTTTCTTTCTTTCTTTCTTTCTTTCTTTCTAACTAATCTTTTTTCTTTCTTTCTAACTAATCTTTTTTCTTTCTTTTTCTTTCTAACTAATCTTTCGTTCTTTCTTTATTTCTTTCTAACTAATCTTTCTTTCCTTTTTTCTTTCTTTCTTTCTTTCTTTCTTTCTTTCTTTCTTTCTTTCTTTCTTTCTAACTAATCAATCTTCTTTCTTTCTTTCTTTCTTTCTTTCTTTCTAACTAATCTTTTTATCTTTTTCTAACTAATCTTTCTTTCTTTTTTGCTAAATAATCTTTTTCTTTCTAACTAATCTTTCCTTCTATCTATCTATCTATCTATCTATCTATCTATCTATCTATCTATCTATCTATCTTTCTTACTAATCTATCTAACTAACTTATCTATCTTTCTTTCTTTCTTTCTTTCTAACTAATCTATCTTTCTAACTAACTTATCTTTCTTTCATTCTTACTAATCTATCTATATTTCTAACTAACTTATCTATCTTTCTTTCTTACTAATCTATCTATCTATCTATCTTTCTTACTAATCTATTTATCTAACTAACTTATCTATCTTTCTTTCTTTCTAACTAATCTATCTATCTTTCTAACTAACTTATCTTTCTTTCTTTCTTTCTTACTAATCTATCTTTCTAACTTATCTATCTTTCTTTCTTACTAATCTATCTATCTATCTATCTATCTATCTATCTATCTATCTATCTATCTATCTTTCTTACTAATCTATTTATCTTTCTAACTTATCTATCTTTCTTTCTTACTAATCTATCTATCTAACTATCTATCTAACTTATCTATCTATCTTTCTTTCTTACTAATCTATCTAACTAACTTATCTATCTTTCTTTCTTACTAATCTATCTTTCTAACTATCTATCTATCTATCTATCTATCTAACTTATCTATCTATCTTTCTTTCTTACTAATCTATCTATCTATCTATCTATCTATCTTACTAATCTATCTATCTTTCTAACTTATCTATCTTTCTTTCTTACTAATCTATCTATCTATCTAACTTATCTATCTTTCTTTCTTACTAATCTATCTATCTTTCTAACTAACTTATCTTTCTTTCTTTCTTACTAATCTATCTTTCTATCTATCTATCTATCTATCTATCTATCTATCTATCTATCTATCTATCTATCTAACTTTCTTTCTTACTAATCTATCTATCTATCTATCTATCTATCAATCTATCTATCTATCTTTCTAACTTATCTATCTTTCTTTCTTACTAATCTATCAATCTAACTATCTATCTAACTTATCTATCTTTCTTTCTTACTAATCTATCTATCTAACGTTTTTTTGTCTAATCAGACACCTCCTATGACATACGGGAAGATGGCGACGTGCAGCAGGGCAGGTGCTGTTTCGCTGCCATTCACCAAGAAATTCTATCTGCAACAACTTCATGGGCTTAATATTGGTAACGCATACAAAAGCAATTTGCTTCACTTTAACCCCCTGAGGTCGGCTGTCGCGCCGGCGCGATAGGCTCGTTTTTTTTCCTTATCAGTGCAAACAAAATCAAAATTCAAATATTAATTTTTATCTTATATGCTTGTGTTGTACATCAATCGATCCTGTTAAGTGTGTATTTTTTTTGTGCATACTCATAATAAAAACAAAGTGTTGTGCTTTTCGCCAAATAAAGAAAAATAAACATGATGCGCGTTCTGCCGTCTCTCTCAATGTGAAACTCATTCTGAAACGCGACAGAAAATGACCTGTAACTCAGCGAATGTTTGTCACACAGACTTAAAACACATGTCTATACAACGCTTGGAGTCTCTATTTTTAAAATATGTAAATTATATAAAAAACAAATATTCTCTGTTTAAGTAATCCGTAAGAAAGCAGCGACATGTACAGTTTCTCAAACACATCCTAATTAACTATAATGTGACCACACCCACGCGCGCACGAGCGATTGACATGCAAATGATCCACGCGGCAGAACGCAGACCTGTAAACGCCCTCATCACCTCAAAACAAAGAATAAGAGACTTCGGTAACTTACTCCTCTCTGCTTTTCATCGAGTTTGAAGATGTGCTGTGCTGTGCTGTGCTGTTTACCTTGTGCTGTGCTGTGCTGTTTACCTTGGGATTTACCTCAGAAGAACGCGTTTTGAAGATGAGAAGATTTTTAAGGTAAGACATGTTAAACTGGTCATGCCAGATTAAAATGTATGTTATGAAATGAGTTTGGAGTAAAAACATGAACTAAGCCTAATATCGTACATGTATATGCATCTATAAATAGACAGAAACATGTTAAAATGTGAACTAGACTGGTAGGCAACCTTTCAGTGCTAAATTTATATACTTCATATATATTTCACTCAGTTTTGATTAGCTTATGACACTGAAATAATGCTAAAATACTTCTTTATGCGTAATGTAGCTTGTTTGCGAATATCTACTAATGTGATTTAGTGCAAATATGTTTCAGCCTCCGGTAAAATATGTGATATAGCCTACTGTCTACATTATATTTTTATATAAATGCTCGATTTTGGTTAGCCTAAGACACGCTTCAATACTGCCTTATGCACAGATGTTTGTGAATACAGGTGTAAATGTTTGAAATGTAGTGATGTGTGTCGTTCGCGAACGATCCGTTCATTGCGTGTGTCACTAAATGCGTGCGGATACCCATCAACAGATACTCGCGGTGACGCGGTCTATGGCCCATAAATAGATATTTCTCCGTTCTATGGCCCATCAACTATACATTGTTTGTCCATAACCATCACTTGCTCAGCAGTTTACTTTGTATAATGTATGCTAAAAGTTTTATTTTGATGTTGTTTTTTAGGAATGTGAACCTTCAATTCTCTGTGCGATCGAGAAATCATACAGAGTAAGTGCATAGACGTAATATTTTACAGATGAAATGTAGCCTAATTGTGTTTACATCGTCATAATATAAAAGTAGCCTACCTATTCTTGTGTGAAATGACAAAAACCATCCATTCTGCTTATACAGGAGACACTGCGCAGATGAGGGTGAAAACACAAGATACATGGAGGACAAAGACATTTCCATGTCCTGCACCTGTGACTGCATACAACAAACTCATGGGGGGTGTCTGATCAGCTGATACAGTACTACACAACACAGCACATAACCATGAAGTGGTACAGTAAGATTTTTCTACACTTCTTGGACATTGAACAGACATTGAAGAGTTTATGGAGCAACTTATAACAGAGCTCTGTGGTGTGTCACAGAAAACGGCAATGAGTTTTAAATCAGTGTTGGAAACCGTTGTGCTGCTTAATATATATTTTTTATAACCTGTAATAGTTTTTTCAGGATTCTTTGAATAAAAATATTTTTTTATAAAAAAACAAAAGTTTGGTCTTTTTTTCTTTCTTTTTTGGAAAGGATGTAAGTGATAGTAATAACTTTAAGTCTTTCCATTGTTAGAAAAGATTTCTATTTTGAATAAATGCTGTTCTTTTTAACTTTTTATTCATCAGTGAATCATTCTTAGGTCATCATTCTTTGTTCAGGCTGCCTCACAGCACCTTGATGGCCCATTAGCCATGGGGGGAGTGTCTTTAGTCACACCCCTGGTGTGAATCACATTAATATTCATGGCCCACGCATACAGCAGTGCTGACACAAAAACTGACATGCAAAATTAAAATCGTTATATTGTTGTTTGTGAAAGAGTGGTCCGAATGATTTTCACCTCATTTTGTAGAAAAAATTCTAGCCTACAAGAATAGTAATTCCAAAGTCTTATGGAAAACTATTCAGTATGTGTTAAATGGCCTTATTGCAGTGACAATGTTTTTCCCAAAACATACTAACCACGCATAATATTTTTTTTCTATAAAATGCAAACATGTACATCCATTTTGCTCACATATTATTGTAGCAGAGTTTGTGCTGAATACAACAAAATTACATGTTGGCCAATAGTATGTTGTAAGTAGCTGAAATAAGCACAAATGTCAGGTCATGTCAAAACATCTCAAGGGCCCCAAAAACACCTCAGACTCCAGAGGGTTAACTTCAAACATACAACTTACTAACTACACAAGATTAACTACGACCTATCCTACTTGCAGATCCGTCAAGGACTCAAATCCCTGGCGACGACCCCTCGGTACTGGAAACCAGGAAAAAGAAAACTTCCTGAGTGAATGTATCAATTGGGTGGCAGGCTGGCAATTCAGGTCAGTCAATAAGAAAAGAAAAACTACACCAAATCAACATCTAGGCTGAGGCACACACTTACCAACCCCCACCCCCCAGATCTCAGCGTAAACCACCACCGTGCCAGCACGGAATGTGCCTCTCCATAAAGAGCGTTCTTCTAGTCCACAAGAGGTGCACAGATGCTGGAATGAAGTATCTGTGCACCTCGAAATTAAATCAGGACTGCATTGAGGTAGTGCAACACAGAATTACTTTTCAAATAAAAAGTTTATAAAATAAAAAGCTGAAAACTAGGATTTTGACCACCTGCTTTTTTCTGTTAGAACCTATTCTCCTTGATTCGGGGCAAAGGGGGCCACAAATACAACCCAAGTGCGAGAGAGTTCACCGCTGCGCTCAGGGGATTGAGTGTTTCCAATATCCTACCTGCCCTTCCTGCATCGGCAGCATCCAATTGCGAGGTGGATGATGGAACAACCCTACTAGCCACAGTCTCAGAGGATGCAATCCCCTCTACCTCTTCCACAACAGCTCCAATGACCTCACTGGCACTCCCTACCTCACTGACAACAGAGATCGAGGACGAAGAACTGGTGTTGATGTCGGACATTGTAGAAGATAAGGTCATCTCTACAACACAAAACACTGCATTGACACAAATAAATCACATGGAACAGACATGATAATGCTCATATTAATGCTCATATTCAATGTAACACTGTATTTTCTCTTACTTGTAGACTGTTGGCGATTGCATCGAGGAGGAGGGCCTGTTCTACGTCGCTGGCTGGCTTGTCCGGGTCCTTCAGCAGGAGGAAATAATCCAAGCCTGTCCACACTGCGAGGTGCTGCTGTTGGGTGACCGACATCAGGACCACAGCTATGCCGCAAGTGTGGACCACCCATTCCTGGAGGCCAAAAAATACACGGCATCGGCAAACCTCATGAAGCCATCGGAAAATTTTTTCGCTGCAATCCAGCTTTTGGAGGGGGAATTTGCAAGGCACATAGACACTTTCTGGCCTCACAACAAGATCACCCAAAAAATGGAAAGGACTCTGGGCAATCTGGGTGTGTTCAACAGCCTCTTTAGCTCGCACCCTGAGCATGCCAGCCTATTGGAGACAATAGCTATTAAAAAATTTGTGATGTGCAGGCTAGGGGCAGAAATCCGCGAGAGGAACAGGAGGCTGAGCAAACAACAAAGCACCATAGCAGCTCAGAGAAAGCTGTCCTCCTTCACGGCCTGAATGGAGCTGGAGCTAGAAGACCATTATTGCTGTGGCTGTTCCAGTGAAGAAGTTTTTTCTTAATATTAACGAAGTTTAAAACAAGCAGTCGAAATAAAAAAAATACCACATGGAACGATTGTTATTTATTAATTAGCCATCACCATTGTTCTACATTGTTTTAAAGAAAATCAAACTTCAATTAATGCATCCATGTATTTTAGCTGTGAGCTCAGTAGGTATATCTTTGTCTAGAGAAAAATCAATACGGCAACATCCGTAAATTAATGATGTTAATATATAAGGTTATTTTACCTTCACCATTGCCGCCATAAATTGGCTAACGTTAGGCTACATAACAGATAGCTAACTGTTAATCATATTTTCTTCGACAGCCAGCCGAAGAAATCAAAGTCGCTGCCATTACCATTGTAAGTAATATACATATGTAAAATATTCGCGCATTTTCCTTTTTACATTAGCTAACTAAAACTCTTTGTAACTCGTGTATTAACCGAAAGAGCCTTACCTCAAGTAGCAGCTGGTGTTATCGTCGATGCCATGAGTAAGGAAGCCATGAAGCGGAAGTCAGAAATTGCCGTAAAGCAGACCCTCTGGCAGTGTGAAAATATGTGACGTCATCACATTTTTGAACGCTTTTTTAGAGCAGATAAGTGAACTTAAAAATGCAATTTTCAGCTGAGTGTATTATCTTAGCCCCCCCTTTTGAATACAACATTTAAATTACTAGAGAAAAAATTATATCCTGAGAAAAGTGGGTTTTGAGGGGTATTTCGCCATAGACCTCCATTCATTCTGCACTCGCTCGCGAGCGCCCCTGCATGGATAGAGACGTGTTACTGCAACCAATCCAGAACCCGGAAGTAAGCAGAGAGTGCCAATTCTCTTCCTA
Source organism: Abramis brama (assembly GCF_963993115.1). Classification (NCBI taxonomy): domain Eukaryota; kingdom Metazoa; phylum Chordata; class Actinopteri; order Cypriniformes; family Leuciscidae; genus Abramis; species Abramis brama. The sequence continues at coordinate 23,421,780 of NC_139966.1, read as the reverse complement.
TTAGACATTCTCTGGCTGAGGGCTCAGATGGTGAGGCGGTGGCCATCTTGGCTGAGGGCTCAGACGGTGAGGCGTGAGGATTCCCTGGCTCTGGCTGTGTTCCTGATCGAAGCCCGACACTTTTCAGACACCAGAGGACAGTTTCCCTCCAGTTCAGTCCCGTGGTGTCGGGGAGATCAATGGGACGGTTGAAAGTGACCCCGATCAGGAACAAGGTCCTCAGGGTCTTGTCGTCGAGCAGGCTGGTAAATGCAAGACGATAGAAGTTCGTTGTGAAACTCAAAAAATCATTGCTCTTCTGAGCCACTGAAGTAAACAGAGCTCTATCATCAATTTTGGAGGTCCGTAGTTCTGTCACGGTGTGGTGCAGGCAGAAGAAGATGAGGAGACAAAAGTTCCAATACAAACTTTTACTTATAATAACATCCAACGGGTACAGACAGGCAGAAGGTTACACACACCAAAATAGGACTAATAGGACTAACACAAACAGAACACAACTGTGACAAACTGTTGTTAACTGCCCTCCTGTTTCATGTTTTTTTTTTATTCAACATGGCTATGAAATGATTAAATAGTCTGTTTAGACTATAATTATACTGAACCAATCCTGTTCACAAGGAACACAGTTCATGTTTGGTCTTCCAAAATCAGATTAAACTACGTTTTGATGATTACTAGCTGGTGTTTAAAAAAAAAAAGTTTTATTTGTTGGTCTGAAGTCACTTAGACTCTTAAATTACAATAGCTTATGATCAGTGATTTGTCATCACCGCAACAAACTGTCATTACTGCCAATAAATTATGTATAAATTACAAAAACAACCTACAAGTATATATTTCTGACAATGTTGGACAGTCTAAATGATCACTGTATTAAAAAGTTTTGATATTTGGCATTCACTTAAAATAAGCTTATATTCCAAGCCAGGGTAGATTGATGAATCAGAAATTTAGATACTTAAATGACTATAATTCATCTTGCAAGTAAAAATCAACAATCCCATTAAGTTCAAGATAAAATAGATTCCATGTGAAACCACAAAATGTTTTAAAAGCACTGATTTATCATTTAAGTTTTATTTTTTACATATATTCGATGATGTGATGGTAATGACACATTTACTTGACATAGTTAAGAAAATGGCAAAAAAAACATAAATTCCCTTATCTTATGGTCTCAACCAAGCTCATAACGTCGCTCCTGACTTAAGGACTGATCATTTAATGTATACCAGTTAGTCAAATTTGGAATGCCCAAGAACATCTGCTGATAAGGTTGCTTTAAAATATGACACAATATTACTTACTGTTATTTTAAGTACAGTATGGCCCTTTTGCATTTACTCAGCCTCATGACTGACAGTCCCTGCTGCTGATTTTAGGCACACACACACACACACACACACACACACACACACACACACACACACACACACACACACACACACACACACACACACACACACACACACACACACACACAGGACATGCCTTTCCCAGTGTTTCAAGAAGAAAACAATACACTTTCTAGACACTAGTTGGAGCCATCACACTATGAACTATAAATAGAATGTATAGAACAGTGGTTCACAAAGTGCAGTCCAGGGCCTTCTGGGGGGCCTCAGAGGCACTGCAGGGGTCCCCCAAAGATTGCCTACATGACAAATACATAGAATTATATGGAGTTGAGTGTAAGTGAGTTACAAATGTTTTGTTTGAATTAGTATTTATCTTAGAATAATTGTTTCATGATTTTAATGTAAACTTAAAGTCGGCATGAAACGGAAGTTGAGATTGTCATTTTTTCCTTGTTGTGACGTATATCCGAGTGAAACGGCTTCTGAAATTAGAAAAAAATGTAGGGCGGGGCTTGATTTCGTCCTTCGGGAATTGATTGGATCGTTGGAGGTTGGGCGTTGCAAACAAAATGGAGGCAGATTTGAATGCCAGTTTACATTCAGTTGTGGAGGATTTCTCTCCACCGGACTCCCCACCGTTACCCTCCCATGAAGGATTTTTTATTGAGGAGCCCGGCGACGAGAACGAGGACGAGCAGCTAAATTTTCAGGCAGGAATCAGCCCATATTTATATGAGCCTCCCACGAAATAAGACAGACACCGATAGCCGCACCCTCATCGGTTCTGGCCGCACCCTTTCGCCATGGCACGTGACCGAAAGAGAAGAGAGGTCGTTTCGAGGGGGGAGGGAAGGGTATGTATTTGATTAAAGATTATAAGGGTACATGAATTTAAAAAAAATAATGAAGTGCACAGATAAATCATTTATAATAAACGCTACAATATTACATATAAAAAGAAGATTTGTCAAATTTGATTTCATGCCGACTTTAAGAAAAAGTTCATTCTTATCAATACTGTCAATACTGTGGTGGAATTAGGTGAATTAAACACCACAAACTAGACCAAAATGTTTTAAGCATATTTGCCTTTATATTTTTTGCAGAACAAACCCAAATTATTTGAGGGCTTACAATAAAACAGTTATAGCAGCTTTGATATAATCAATAAAATAAAAAGATTAATATCTGGCAGCTTGCAAATAAAAGATAAATAAAATATTGGTCTTTAACCAAGACAACAGTACATTGTGTCTCATCTTATAAGTGCAACATGTTTGGCTCACAGAATGTAAATCTATTTTATCCACAACTGAAAAGTGCTTAACAGGCATAAAACCTGACCAAGAAGGCTTTGTCCCAACACAGGGAAATTCAAGGAAACTATATATGTCCTTTACAGTGCACAGTGTGCATGGGTGAATGAACAACTTTTAAATGCCACAACTAACTGGTGCTGAACACTGACAGAACCACAGCAGAAAATCAAACTTCTCCTCCTCTCTGAAGCCGCGACAAACTTTAGCAGCATCCTTAAACATTTTGAAACAACCTTCTCTTGACTTTAATTATCTCATTGTAAACATAATACTTGACATCCTTCCAGGTGCGGTTCTTCAGTGCTGGGGACTCATGTGTGATGCACAACATGCAGGCTTCTTTCCCAGGCACTCGTCTCACAGCTATGAATTTGCCCATCCTTCTCTCCACTGCACTCTTTTCCTCCCCACTCCACGGTCTCTTAATTGGTCTGTTTTTGAGCATCTGAAAAAGGAGTGTTTAATTGAAGTTAAATGTCATATTTGCACAAATCTCTTACATTTAAGTCTCTCAATGTCAAATATTGGACTAAAATTATTTGTAACTGAAATCAGGCTAACTTTGATGATAACAGTATCAAAGAAATCTGTCATGAGGTATTCTTTCATTGATTATACATGTTCCATATATAAAATACTAAGGCTAAAATGAATAGGGATTTTTAGTTTACTAACCAAAATGTGTTAAATTGTGCGTAAACTGTGGGAGTAGGCGTGGAGGCAAAATCCTCAACTCCTTCATCTATTATTAGTTTTGGCTAATAACTAACTGTGTTTGTGTCACTGTTGATAGAACTACAACATAGCGGTGCAGCGAGTGACCTTGTCATTTCCCTGTGACGGTTGTGATTGGTTCGGCTAGGCCTTAGCCAATCAGTCACTTGTTTACCGTGTGTGCCCAGACCTACCTTCTATCGCGCAGAAAAGGCTAGGACCAGGCTATCACTGCGGCCGTGTGAACTGAACTAGTCTGTTACATACAGTGCTATGCATAAGTTTAGACACCCATGCTAAAGTTGACTAAAAAGAGGAATAAAGAATCATCTTTTGGAAATTGAACTTAATGCCTTAATTTAAAAAATTAGGAAAAATTCAACCTTTAAGGACACCAATTTTCTTTGTGAATGAATAATGTATCGTAAATAAATAAATAAATGTTCTTCCTTAAAATACAGGGAGCATAAGTTTGGACACCCCTATGTTAAATTCCCATAGAGGCAGGCAGATTTTTATTTTTAAGTATTTTTTATTTTATTTTTTTTAGGATACTATGCATCCTGATAAATTTCCATTGGCCTTTGGAATTAAAATAGCCCCACATCATCACATAGCCTTACCATACCATACCTAGAGATTGGCATGGGGTACTTTCCATAAGATCATCTCTCAATGCAAATCAAACTAGCTATTAGGCTAACTGAAATAAAACCATGCCAATCTCTAGGTATGGTGAAGGCTGTGTGATGATGTGGGGCTATTTTAATTCCAAAGGCCTTTTATTTTATCAGGATGCATAGTATCCTAAAAAAAAAAAAAAAAAAAAAAAATCTGCCTGCCTCTATGGGAATTTAACAAAGGGGTGTCCAAACTTATGCACCCTGTATTTTAAGGAAGAACATTTATTTATTTTTACGATACATTATTCATTCACAAAGAAAATTGGTGTCCTTAAAGGTAGGATTTTTCCTATTTTTTTTTAAATTAAGGCATTAAGTTCAGTTTCCAATAGATTATTTTTTATTCCTCTTTTTAGTCAACTTTAGTATGGGTGTCTAAACTTATGCATAGCACTGTATGCACTCTCGACTGTTGCGTATGAACTGTGAACTGTTTCACATGAACCGATCTCATCTACGAAATCATATGAATTATATACTCAATGAACTATCAAAGCCAGCACTGTTTGATGGACATTCCTGTTGCATTTTCTATTCGAATGGAATTCATATCCATATTTCTTGTCCAAATGTCTTTTTGTGTGTTTGTTGTATGTCCACTGTAAATATTTAATAACATTGGTACCACTTAAAAGCAATTACTGGCCTCTGTCCCATCTCTCCGAGGGTCGTAAACCGTAAACCTAGCCTTCTGACTTAGCCCAATAACACGTACTATTATTACTACTACTACTACAGTTGTTCATACTTATTAGCTAAAGTACCTGCTACATTGTGTATTCAAATAAACTAGCCTTGCCATTGAAGGAGTCAATATTAAAACAGCATATATTGTCCAAAATGCTTGAGTTGAAACATCTTCATTGTCATCAATGCATAAATGTCAACTTTTACATATTTCCCAGCTCAATAATGGTTTTGCTGCCATTGTACGGCCCTGCTTTCATGTACCCTATTGTATGTCCTTGAAGTTTACGGATTCATATAATCTGGAAGATGTCTCACTCTATTTGCAAAAAGCAAATAGTGTTGACATACATCTCAATGGTCCATCTTGGATTTTATACTTGATCAATTTGTCTGATTTGAAATATGATTGAAGAAATTGATTCCCTGACCATGAAAACCTGGGGATTGATGTGTGGTTACGATTCTAAGCATAGTCATCTGCCAAATAATTACTTAATTACTATTTGGGACGACGGTGGCGCAGAGAGTAGAGCAGGTCCTCTTGTGATCAGAGGATTGGCGGTTTGAACCCCGCAGGTGCACACTGTCATTGTGTCCTTGAGCAAGACACTTCACCCACTTCGCCTCCAGTGTCTGCGTACACTGGTGTATGAATGAGAGTGTGAATGGGTGACTGGTTCCTTGATGTAAAGCGCTTTGAGTGCCTAAAGCAGGTTGAAAGGCACTTTATAAATGTGACCATTTACCATTTAATTACATGAAAGAAACTACATATAGGCAAAAAAAGGGTAAATTGACACAGCCAATAAGAAGTACAGGTTTCATTTTATATAATTACAAATTAAACATTCATTAAAAAAAAATTCTTGATTGAGATAAAGTAATTGATAGCAGCAGCTCTACTCATGTAAAATATATTATGAGGATTGTAAAATATATATAGTCATCTTTTTTTTTTTTTTTTTATAAAAGACCATTATCTCTTCAAAAACTTACCAACTAACTTTTTTGTCTTTTGTGTGACCTGCAATTTTACTGTGTGTTTATTAGATCAATCATATATATTTTTCATTTGTGGCCCTATTTTCAACATAGAATCACAATATTTGTTAGCACAAGAGGACAATATAAAATCCTAATGTATTAGGTGAAACAGTAAGGCTTGTGCTACTATTTGATGCGCTACTCTCTTCTGATGTGACAGGAATTTACTTTTCCTCACTGAATTCAGATAACTCATCTTCGCTCGAATCAAAAACATTTGAGTGCTCAGCAATCTTCCTTCTAGCCTTGAAAGACAATGACCATCCAGTTTAGTTAATCCTCTTTCATAGATTAATAAATAAAAAAATAAAATAAAACACTTAAGGCCATTGCACACCGAGTCCGAAATTCACATCTGAATTTTTCGGACGTTAAAAAATAATTACGACCTCACGTTAAGTCAATCACGCTTGCACACTGCCTCCGAAACTTTCGTCCGTAATAAAAATATTCGGATTGGGTTCGATTTTCTGCGTTTTTCGCATCCACAGGCAGTGTTTTGAGAGGATTTTTGACTATTCAGAGCCACCGTACAAGCGAACGACAACATCCAGAATGGCGTCTGACAAGTTGATACACTTGGTCTCGCAGCAAAAAGCACTGTATGATAAACAAAATTCGGATTACAAAGACACTGAATATAAAGACAGATTGTGGCAGGTGATTGCTGAACAGCTTGGGAAACAGGATGGTAGGCATTAATTTCAAAACAAAGTGTGTACGCGAGTGTATAGTATTGTGTTCAAGTTAGCTATACTCTTTTGCTAATGTCATTCATTCGTAGTGAATAATGAACCAGGGTTTATTCATTCAGTTGCTAGCATACTTGGACTTTGGTAAGCTCTGGTCGCCTAAATTACTGCAATAATATAACTATAACTAATATATATATATATATATAACCCCTAGGGGGCGCTCACACCGAAATTTGTATAGATAAACTAGAAACCCCAAAAACCCGCACTCCCTTCTTTGATATTGAGGCAGGTGGTATCCAGTGAAGGAAAGGACATGGGACTGATGTACTCAATTATAAATTTATTAAACAATCAATATAATAATTGGCAGTAAAAATAGACAAATATTCCCTCCAGGTAACAGTAAGCAATTTTACAATAAATAGATCACAGTGAGTTAAAGCATCATAGTGCATGGATACAAGATATAAAGTCTAACAATATCAAATCTACAGTGCATAAAGTCTACTAAATAAGTACTGCTCACAAAACACTCAAACACTGCAAGAAATACTCCAAACCAATACTACCATACAGACACACACAACACAGCATTTCACACTTCACTAGTGAACATTACATTACAAAATGGATACTGTTTCCAAGTGAAATATTGCACAATGCCCATAGGCCGAATGTTAGAATGGCTTAAGCCCAACTAGATCCAAGTCATCACTGGTAGTAGCCGCTCCTCAGGACGCACACATACACACACAAAAATAAAAAATAAAACAATGATTAAGCTCAGGAAAAACAGTGGCTAGTGACCGACGTGGGCAATCCTCCTATAAATCACAAGTAAAGATGGTTTATGATGCTATAACAATTTAAAATAACTGGTTAGAAAATTAAGGCAAAAAGCTGGATAAAACTTACATTTTTCTTTGCATCAAAGTCGTATGCCCCATAGCAATTTAATTAAACGATGTGGATGACTGAAAGCTGTGCACACTCTCTATTGTTGCTTCTATTCATACATATTAACAAAACAGGAAACAATCAGCGCTAACAATTATACATTTTATCTAAAAGGAAAAAAAAAGGTCAGCGTTACTTACGTTGCTGCAACACCTGCGTAAGATCACTACGCTAGTTCTGTAAGCTCTTTACTGCTGGTACCATTTACTGGACACCATAAACACAGACCCCAGACCGAGCTACAAAACAAACAAACAATGAGCTGTGGTAAGCGGCTCAATGACTTTAATATCACGCAACGAACTGGCGTGAACTTCCACAAAGACTTGCGCCACTTACGTTGAGCGCAACACCTGTGTAAGATCACTCCTTACTATGATGACAGCAAGTTTCTGTACGTGCTCTACTGCTGGTACCATTTACTGGACACCATAAATGCAGATACCAGCCCGAGCTACAAAACAAACAAAGAGCTGTGTTAAGCGGCTCAATGAATTAAATATCAACAACAAACCGGCATGAACTTCCAGCAAGACTTGCGTTACTTACATTGCTGCAACACCTGCGTCCAATCACTTGCTATTGTGAAAGCAAGTCTCTATAAGATAGTCACTGCTGGTTCCATTTACTGAACACCATAAAAGCAGCTGTCAGACCGAGCTCCTCCCGTTTGCACAACTGATACACAATAAGACTCACCCTTCAACTCACACCGCATGTTTTTCCTGTTCATATCTCCCCACATTTAAAGGGACACGTCACTTACGCCACCTGATCCCAATAATCAGCAAACCTTAAAGGTACACTTCCCAAACTCACCACCTGATCCACTACATATATATATATATATATATATATATATATATATATATATCAGAGCATGTGAGCGAGCGGGGAGCGCGAGCGGGCGGATCTTGGACAGAGCGCAGAGCGGCAATTTCAAAAGGACGGAGCGTCGCATTTCCCGCTCCAATTTCGCTCCGCTCACACCTATTTTTTTACAGTCTAGCTATGGCTCACACCACGAGTCTGAAGCATGCTCAGTCAAGCCTGACTGCATTTGTCTTGCACAGTCATCAACAGTAGACTATTTTCAGGCAAAACTCGGCTTAATAATGGAATTCAAAAAGTAAAATGAGAATTCATACAGCCAGGTGTAGCCTATCAATATAAGTCGCTCCGGAGTATAAGGCACATCAGTCAAAAAATTCGCCATGAAGAAGAAATATAGGCCTAGCCTCGCACTGGACTATAAGTCGCATTTATTTAGAAATCTATACAAAAAAAAAACAAAAAAAACAATGTTATGGACGGGACAGTTCTCCGTTACGGACGTGAGCGCTCAAGCAGCACTAAGACTGCTTTAAAACTTTCACTGAGACCTCAAACAGAAAGCACAAAGCCTGTCTTTAAATTTAATTTCGTTTTGTATTAATTGTATCTTAATTTTAATCAAGGTTTCATCAACCAATTGTCTGGATTTAAGAAGTAGGCTAAATATATTAGAAAAGATAACCATGATACAAAGGCGCCGGCGTGAACCTGGAGTTTGTCTCATGAATGAACGAAACTCAGCGTATAGCCTACTTGCCTCACAGACCCGGCACATATATATAAAGCTTGAAATGTCTACTTTTAAACAGAACAATTCAAAACGAAAGAAAACAGACTGCTCTCCCGTATGAAATGTGCATTTCTCTCAGGCGCGTTCACTACTGCGAAGAACACGAGTCAGCATCTTTCCAGCCGACAGACCTAAAAAAAAAAAAAAATGTCTTCTGCTATATTTTACATATTCATAATTATTAATTTTGCCGGTTCGTTGTGACAGCTTTTAGGTGCTTTACTGGCAGCGCCACCCTTACATGTTACATGAACGAGATTTTTTTCTTTTGGGGTCATTTTGTTTGTGTTCAGACTTTCTCATTTGCCTGCGCGATGTTAGAGGACGCTGTTAATAAAGTTGCGACTTGCGAGTAAGCCACATTGGATTCAGCGGAAAATGAGCGGAGCGGCCTGATGTAGCTTTGAGCGGGGGAGCGGAGGGGTGAACAGTTCATTGAGTGACGAGCGGGGATTCTCACCGCTCCACTCCGCTCACATGCTCTGATATATATATATATATTACGTTACAATACATGATATTAGTATATGATATTACATATTATGAATAAATAACTGCAATACAATGCAATGCAATACAATATAATAACAATAATGTACCTTTTTTACATGATGTTAGTTGAAGCAGTGAAGAAAATGTGGTGAAACCTGCGGGACACATATGTCCGCTATAAAAAAGAAGGACAGGGCAGAAGTGGACAGGGAGCCAGCAAGAAAAAGAAGTGGGTCCATATGGACGCAATGTCCTTCTTACAACATTCATTGGCAAGGAGAAGGTAATGTTACCCTATCCATAAATGCACCATAGAAAGCTTGCAGAGTGCAGTGTAGCCTATCATTTCATAACTCAGATAGCCTACTTTCAACAGGTCAGATGGTAATATCCAGATGGACGATGATGATGAGGAAGATGAGAATGGAATAGGGGAATATGATCAAATGCAGACAGAGAAGGAGAGAGACAGCGTAGTGATGGAGACAGAGAGAGAGGGCAGCACAATTTCTTCAAGTAGCTGCGGTGCAAAAAGCAAGAGGATGCAGGCAGAGAGTGAGGACAACTTAGAGAGGTACTGTCAATGGAGAGAAGCAAGGGATGAAAGGAGAGAGAAGGAGAGAGAGGCAGAGCGACAGCAGCGTCAGGCCTGGCAGGACCTGCAAAATGATGAGGTGTCCACCTTTCTCTCCAGCTTGGCCCCCAGCATGAGGAGACTCACCCCAGAGAAATTATCACATCTAAAAATTAAAATGCAGGAATTGGTTCACAATGTTTCATTTGGAGGGGTTTACTATCAACAGTTTTCCCAGGATCCAAACTACCGTTCTCTGTAAAGTAACTAGTTTTTGTACATGCTTAAATATTTTTTCACAACCATTAAGTGTTAAAGTAATTATTAAAATTAAAGTAATTATTATTACTGATGCATTATTCTAGTTTAACTGGGGCTTAAGAGGTTCATCTAAAATTTCAGTTTAAATTATTATTATTTTTGATATGCAGAAACACATTTTAAATGTTTACTTGATTTTGATTCTGTTCTTCTGGGCAGCAAGTTCTTTTAAAAGCAGAATAAACAAGAAATGATTCATTCAACTGTCTTAAGTTGTTTTTCTATATATATTTACATGTTTATTATATAAATGTTGTATAACAATACTACAATACAAAAATTAATACAACAAAATCTACAATACAAAAATGAATACATATTGTATGTACAAAATCTAAATGTATAAACTAAATACAGTATCATGTTTTACAGAGTATAATGTATATTTAACAATTTGTGGATCAGTGTTGCATTGAATGTAATAGTAATAATAATAGTAGTTTAAAGGGATACTCCACCGAAAAATGAAAATTCTGTCATCATATACTCACTCTCATGTTGTTTCAAACCTGTATGAATTTCTTTCTTCTGCTGAACAGAAAGGAAGATATTTAGAAGAATGTCAGTAACCAGACAGTTTTAGATACCATTGACTTCCATAGTAGGAACAAAATATATACTATGGAAGTCAATGGTATCTAAAACTGTCTGGTTACTGACATTCTTCTAAATATCTTCCTTTCTGTTCAGCAGAAGAAAGAAATTCATACAGGTTTGAAACAACATGAGAGTGAGTATATGATGACAGAATTATCATTTTTCGGTGGAGAATCCCTTTAAGTAATAATGTTAACTGATTGTATTTATTTGGTTGTGTTTACAAACTACACTGCATACACAAATGCATACATAATGCACGACTGAGGTCTATCCGTTGTGATTGGTTGTGTGTGTCTACAATCTGAGTCCACGACGCACACGGTCATACTGCCATGGTACCTCGCCAGCAGGTGAGACAAAATATTTTGTGTATGTGTCTCTAATGTGGAGAGCCTCTTCAGATGCGCGGTTGCCCCTTGGCCTCTGAAGCTCCTGTAGACAGGCATTGCCACCACCAGCATCATCAACATCAAAGCTTTCACCCAGGCTGGCTTGTCCCACAACTTCATGGCGCAGGTAGTTGCATAAGATACAGGTTGCCTTGATGATGCTGTCTGACAGGTCAGGGTTCACCTCCATTGGCCTCTTGTAAACTCTGAATCGTTGAGTCAAAATGCCGAACGCATTTTCTGAGATGCACCGGGCTCTTGACAGGCGGAGGTTGAAGATGCGCTTGTCTTCTTCAAGGCGCTTTCCACCGTAGTGTGTTCCCACCATAGCTCCCCACATCGATGGCCAGGAAACGGTAATCAGCATCTACTAATGCGAGGAGGACAATGGAAAAGGTGCCTTTATAATTAAAAAAAAGGGAACCTGTGTTTGCAGGGGCCTCAATCTTGACATGCTTCCCATTGAGAGCGCCAATACAATTAGGGAAGTTCCACCTCTCATTGAACCTCATCGCCGTGTGTTTCCAGATGTCCTCTGTTGGAGTTGGCATGTAGGTGTCCTTGAGCTGCAGCCAAATTTGGTCACAGGTCTCCCTCACAATCTTCCCTACAGTGCTTATGCCCAACCTAAAACTGCTGGCGATGGTTGTGAATGAGTCCCCAGTACTCAGATACCTAAAATTATACATATATTATTATAGAACATGAAATGATGTGGTTTTGTATGCTGTTTTCAATAATGTGTGTGTGTGTGAGGCCAGGGGGAGACAAGCCAAGGCTCTGGGAAGAACAGCTCGTTCCGCACATGCGCAGTCCTTTCACTTTCGGTTTTCAATTCGATCAAGTGTTTACATGTTCCCTCGATCATATTAGAAAGGGATTATAAACCACTCCTTTCAATTTGATCGAAATTTCGGATCGATTAAGGTGTGATTGAGCAGCCAATTCGAATACTAATGTATTATTTGGTTAAAAAAATAAAGCCTGTAGGCTACAGCTGTTCTGTCTGCCCAGTGCTTCCGCCAGCCGGCCGTGTGTGTGTGTGTGTGTGTCCATACCTTAGACATACTGCCAGTCTCTGTTCAGGATGGATTGGTTCACGATAATTGGTGGTCTTCCTTTTAATGTGTGGCTCCAGTATTGCTAGCAAATCGTCAAACTGTTCCACTGACATTCTGAAGTAAATTTTAAATCGCTCGGGATAATTTCGTAACTCCTTAATTAGGAGGTGAAACTCTCCTTCTTCTCGCCGCAAAGTCAGAATTGGATGGACCCAATATTTCCTCTTTCTTTTATTTTTAAGAAGAGACAGGGCAGCAAAATCATCCTCACTGCTTGACGAATCCATTTTGTATTGTTTGCGTTTTTTTTTCCGCAAATGTGTAAAAAATACGCATCGGACTCAGTGTGCAAGGTTTCTGTGCATGACGAATTTCTAGGCTTACGAACACGAAAAAACGCATCCGAAAAATTCGGACTCAGTGTGCAATGGCCTTTACTCTGGTGTTTTTTGCTCTTTTGAATGTTGTGGCACAAGTGGAATGTTGTTCACTCATTGCAAATTGTGTATGTTTCGGTCTGATGTCATCTTGAATGTCTGTACTGTCATCTACACTGGAACTTTCAGAGTAAAACCTCATGAGTTGCAGGTCATCATCTGTTGCCTGGTGTTAGTTTAATCAACATTAATTTGTAGGAACGTGTTCTAATTCATGGCCGCCATTATATACATTTTTCCCACGTCATGGGCTGAGCTCCGTAGTACGATAATAAAACCATATCTTTACAGTCAACTCACATTTATAAACTCTCTACAAACCTACCTTTATAATCATTTATGTATCTAGCCTCCAGTGCGTCGGTTTTATCAGTGGCATTGATAACATGGTCCTCGGCATCTTTTGCTGGTCTAATTTTCCTCCGTCTCATGTTGATGTAGAAGCCAGGCTCGTCTCAGCGTCACCTCGGGGTTCATAAAGGCCGCTCCGTTCGCTTAAATCTCCCGCCGTTTAGCAAATCAGCACACACACTACACCACGCGCAGTCAACAAGTAAACAATTTAAATTATTTATCGACATGCAATTTAAGTTTATCAATAGTATATTCGCCACAGTAAACGAACAACATCAATTACACCTCATTATAAAACTCCATTAGGTTATGTAATTCAACAATCTTTCGAAATTATTCGAACTTGTGATGTCTTTTTATTTAATTATCGAATATAACAAAAAAAATTGGCTAATTACCTGTAAAAATTCATTAATCCTGTTGATTGACACCAATAAACAGGATCTCGTCGTGACTCGTTTGATTAAGCGATTGTTTTGCGCATGAGCAGTTGGTGAAATGTGCGTCTTGTGTCACAAGTGTGCTTACGTCACAAGTGTTTTACGGGTGCAGTTCCGCAAACATACTACAGGAGCGCTAAAGAGCAGCGCTGCAATACACACTTACACACGGAGATCAGGAATATGCTATGGAAGCTTGTTTCCGCCACTGAATAATAAATAAATAATAATAATTGTGACTTTTTTTCTCACAATTGCGAGATATGAAGTCAGAATTGTGAAAAAATAAAGTCGCGATTCTGAGAAATAAAGTCGCAATTGGGAGATATAAAGTCAGAATTGCATGATATAAAGTAGCAATTGCGTGTTATAAAGTCAGAATTGTTAGATATAAACTATTCTGAGGTAAAAAAAAAAAAACTGTCTTTTTTTTCCTTAGAATTGGATATCTCACTTTATATCTCACAATTGTGTTTATATCTCACAATTCTGAGAAAAGATGTCAGAATTGCGAGATATAAACTCGCAATTGTGTTAAAGGCAGAATTGCGTGATATAAAGTAGCATTTGCGAGAAAAAAGTCAGAATTCTGACTTTATAACACAATTCTGACTTTATAACACGCAATTGCGACGTTATTTCACGCAATTTTGACTATATATTTCGCAATTCTGACTTTATAACACGCAATTGTGACTTTATTTCACACAATTCTGACTTTATATCTCGCAATTCTGACTTTATAACACGCAATTGCGACTTTATTTCACACAATTCTGACTTTATATCTCGCAATTATGACTTTATTTCTCAGCAAACTCGCAATTGTGAGATAAAAAGTCGCAATTACCTTTTAAAATGTTTTATTTTGTGGTGGAAACAAGCTTCCATAATATGCTAATGGTAGGGATTTAGAAAAAAACTGCACTAGGCATATCAGCAACGCCCCCTAAGACTATTACAAGCAAAACATTGTGGGGACTGGGGAACTGGTCCCCACCATGTTTTTGGTCCCCACTTTGTGAGTGTGTTTACATGCTGAGGACCCCACCATGTGATAAAAACAAACACACACACACACACACACATACTGGTTTATGTGGATTAGCCAGACTTTTTCTCCAAACAGGCCCGGTGGTGGTTTAGATGGACTACCCTTTCCTGAGGTCCTAGAGCTATGAGAATTCGATTAAAACACTCAAAAAAAATTGAAAAAAATTCAGGACACTTTAGACTTCAGATACACCCTTCAGAGCGTGATACACACCACCCTAAACCTATTGTGGTTTATAGAGACATTTCTCTTTTTGAAGAATATGTGACTTATAAGGACCAAAACAAACATTATTGGGACTTTAAAGGGACAATGACGTCACTTGCTCATTAACATAAATACACTAACATAAATACACATTAACCTGACACCACCAAGCATTAATGGGACTTGAATTATTATTTCATTGCACAACTCTAACATCACCATTGTTAGTTGGTGACACTGACTAACAGCCAGATAACAGCCTGTAAGAGCTAAACAATAGATTGTCACACAACACCAGTGCCATGACAATGAGAATTGAGCAAAAAAGTCAAGTCAACTTTATTTATATAGCACTTTTCACATTACAGATTGTATCAAAGCAGCTTCACAGTATTCAATTAAAATAATACATCAATGTTTGTTTCTAGTGTAAAACGTCCACGTTTGGTAATGCTGATCAATAGAATTGTTGATCGATTAATTAAATTAAATTAAGTTAAGTTTATTTAATCAAATACAGTGAGGAAAATAAGTATTTGAACACCCTGCTATTTTGCAAGTTCTCCCACTTAGAAATCATGGAGGGGTCTGAAATTGTCATCGTAGGTGCATGTCCACTGTGAGAGACATAATCTAAAAAAAAAAATCCAGAAATCACAATATATGATTTTTTAACTATTTATTTGTATGATACAGCTGCAAATAAGTATTTGAACACCTGAGAAAATCAATGTTAATATTTGGTACAGTAGCCTTTGTTTGCAATTACAGAGGTCAAACGTTTCCTGTAGTTTTTCACCAGGTTTGCACACACTGCAGGAGGTATTTTGGCCCACTCCTCCACACAGATCTTCTCTAGATCAGTCAGGTTTCTGGGCTGTCGCTGAGAAACACGGAGTTTGAGCTCCCTCCAAAGATTCTCTATTGGGTTTAGGTCTGGAGACTGGCTAGGCCACGCCAGAACCTTGATATGCTTCTTACAGAGCCACTCCTTGGTTATCCTGGCTGTGTGCTTCGGGTCATTGTCATGTTGGAAGACCCAGCCTCGACCCATCTTCAATGCTCTAACTGAGGGAAGGAGGTTGTTCTCCAAAATCTCGCAATACATGGCCCCGGTCATCCTCTCCTTAATACAGTGCAGTCGCCCTGTCCCATGTGCAGAAAAACACCCCCAAAGCATGATGCTACCACCCCCATGCTTCACAGTAGGGATGGTGTTCTTGGGATGGTACTCATCATTCTTCTTCCTCCAAACACGTTTAGTGGAATTATGACCAAAAAGTTCTATTTTGGTCTCATCAGACCACATGACTTTCTCCCATGACTCCTCTGGATCATCCAAATGGTCATTGGCAAACTTAAGAAGGGCCTTGACATGTGCTGGTTTAAGCAGGGGAACCTTCCGTGCCATGCATGATTTCAAACCATGACGTCTTAGTGTATTACCAACAGTAACCTTGGAAACGGTGGTCCCAGCTCTTTTCAGGTCATTGACCAGCTCCTCCCGTGTAGTTCTGGGCTGATTTCTCACCTTTCTTAGGATCATTGAGACCCCACGAGGTGAGATCTTGCATGGAGCCCCAGTCCGAGGGAGATTGACAGTCATGTTTAGCTTCTTCCATTTTCTAATGATTGCTCCAACAGTGGACCTTTTTTCACCAAGCTGCTTGGCAATTTCCCCGTAGCCCTTTCCAGCCTTGTGGAGGTGTACAATTTTGTCTCTAGTGTCTTTGGACAGCTCTTTGGTCTTGGCCATGTTAGTAGTTGGATTCTTACTGATTGTATGGGGTGGACAGGTGTCTTTATGCAGCTAACGACCTCAAACAGGTGCATCTAATTTAGGATAATAAATGGAGTGGAGGTGGACATTTTAAAGGCAGACTAACAGGTCTTTGAGGGTCAGAATTCTAGCTGATAGACAGGTGTTCAAATACTTATTTGCAGCTGTATCATACAAATAAATAGTTAAAAAATCATATATTGTGATTTCTGGATTTTTTTTTTTAGATTATGTCTCTCACAGTGGACATGCACCTACGATGACAATTTCAGACCCCTCCATGATTTCCAAGTGGGAGAACTTGCAAAATAGCAGGGTGTTCAAATACTTATTTTCCTCACTGTAAGTTATTCTTACCCAACTTCAAAATACCCATGGTTGCTCATAACAAAAAATAAATAAAATATAAAAAAAACTAAAAACTGTTTAACAGTTTACTTTTGTGACTTTGGACTTTTGGGTCTTAAGCTTATTCGCCGTATCCCCCAGAGTTAGATAAGTCCACACACACCCTTCTCATCTCGGTGTGTGCCGTAACTCTGTCTGACGCACCCACCGCTAGCCTAGCTTAGCACAAACACTGGAGGTAAACGGCTCCAGCTAGCATACTGCTCCCAATAAGTGACAAAATAACGCCAACATTTTCCTATTGACATGTTGTGATGTGTATAGTCACAGCATGTACAAATAACAAGGTCACATGAGACATGGACATCTTCTAACCGTACACACACTGGGAACTATATTCTCAGAAGACGAAGCACTGCTACTTGGGCGGAGGGATTTGCTCGCAGGACCTGAGAAGCCCGTGGTGAGGAGCAGAGAGTTCGCTCAGAGGGTTGCGCTAATCACTCCAGCCAGCAGTGCTTCGCCTTCTATATAGTAAAATCTATGAGAATATAGTTCCCAGTATGTATACGGTTAGAAGACGGCTGTGTATCATGTGACCTTGTTATTCGTACACACAGTGACTATACAAATCACAACATGTAAATAGGAGAATGTTGGCGTTATTCTGTCACTTATTGGGAGCAGTATGCTAGCTGGAGCCGTTTACCTCCAGTGTTTGTGCTAAGCTAGGCTAGCGGTGGGTGCGTCAGACAGAGTTACAGGCCGCACGGAGATGAGAAGGGTGTGTGTGGACTTATCTAACTCTGGGGGATACGGTGAATAAGCTAAAGTCCCAAAAGGTTGGCGTGTTCCTTTAACACAAACATAGAAACACCACCACAATTGTCAGTGTATTTAAATCTTTTTTTTTCTGACTGCCTCTGTGCAGCTATTCCTCTATTTCGTACAAAGTCCCTTATATTTTGCACTGTTCTTTGTGCCAACACGGGGTCTTCCACCAGTTTGCAGTGACTGCGTTCAGTTTTGGTGGCCAGTTTTCCCATGCTTATATGACCTTTGAACTGTCGCATTACTGCGGCGACCTCAGCCTTAGACCACACTTTCTTCGCCACTCATCTGGATCCATGTTCCTCATCAGCATAATTCCCTGGAAGATAGGCAAACAAAAAAAAGAATATAAATCACAAACAAAATGTGTTGTCCAGTTGAAGCCATCAAAACATGAGTTCAGTTAATGCCACAGTTGACAAGAAATTGCAGTTTACTTTTCTTAATTCACTCTGGGTTAGTGTCTCACTCGATGTGATTTCACCAACTTTATTAACCCACATTAGAGTGTGGACAATATGGAGTGTATTTTTAGAATGTCTTTGCTGTTCATCTATTTATGTGGCCAAACCTTTTGCTATTTGAATTAATTCGTAACTAAATTAACAGTAAGTAATACTACAATTAGTAACATGTCTTAAGTAATTTTGGCATTGTACTTCAACACACTGTATTTTAAATGAAACCAAGACTATGGGGTTTAAGGTCTGATTCTCAGTTTAAATCTGATTTCATAAGGTTAGCTAAATAGTGTTGGAACTTGGTCTGAAAGTTTAGTCTTGAAATTGAAACTGTACGTAACAATCAGCTTAATACTACTTTTAACCTCTTAATCTTCCAGATTTTGTGGCATGTTGTGTCTCAGTCATCCAGACCAATTTATTTTTAGTCTTTTAACCAACTTGCCAAAAAGAGAATTAATAGAACGTACTCATGGGCAATCAAGAGAACATGTGAAGAGAAGGAGGTAACTTTACTTTTATCTCAAATTCAGTATACATTTCCTGATAATAAAGTAAGTGTATATGCTCCCTTGCAGACAAGATGTCTTGTACAAATGCAGTACAGTTAAATTTAGGGCTATTTATTCATATCTCTTTCTTTAAGATTACTCTTGCATTTTGATAGTTGAAAACATCACAAAGACGTGCATAATAATCCTTCTGTTAAAGGGATACTTCACTGTTTTTTCATATTAAACTGTTATTCCCTTAACTAAGACGAGTTGATACATACCTCTCTCGTCTCAGTGCGTGCACTCAATCGCTCTGGCGCGCGGCGGCACTTTGATAGCACTTAGCTTAGCCCAGTTCATTCATTAGGGACCAAACAGAGATGAAGCGACCAAACACCTCCACGTTTTCCCTATTTAAATACAGTAAGTCGAGTAGTTACACAACCAAGTATGGTGACACAAAATAAAACATGGCGCTTTTCTAAGCGGGTAAAAAGGATACCTATAATGTATGGCGGAATAGCACTTGGGACTCAATAGCACTTCGACTCGGCGCAGTAAAAAGTCACACTTGAAAAATCCTCTCCCTCTCACTTCTGTCATTAGAACCAACGTGACTTTTTACTGCACGAGTCGAAGTGCTATTCCGCCATACATTATAGTTATCCTTTTTACCCGCTTAGAAAAGCGCCACGTTTTATTTTGTGTCACCATACTTGGTCGTGTAACTGTATTTAAATAGGGAAAATGTGGAGGTGTTTGGTCGCTTCTAGCTTCATTTCTGTTTGGTCCCTAATGAATGAACTGGGCTAAGCTAAGTGCTATCAAACTGTCGCCGCGCGCCAGAGCGATTAAGTGCACGCACTGAGACGAGAGAGGTATGCATCAACTCATCTTAGTTAAGGGAATAATGGTTTAACTTTAATATGAAAAAATGGTGAAGTATCCCTTTAAGGGAGTTGGGCAAAGTAAGAATTTCATTGTAGGGTATAAACCACTGTGTTTCTTCTGTGCATAGACAATAAACCTCTTGAATCTGAATCTTACCTTCAGAGGGAGGTACACTCACTTACTGTGGACAACACAAATGACACTGATCCTGTTGAAAACATAATTTAACAAGTTACTTTTGTCACAGGAAAAAATACATTTTATCAGCAGAGACTATGAATTGAGTTAACATACCAAAGTCTCCCATGTCATGGTCTTGCTCTGTGGTTGTAGAGTCAATATCCATAGGCTCCACAGTTCCGAACTCTGATGCGGTGAGATCTGTGTTGCTGTCATCAGATTCACTCCCACTGTCTTCAGCATCACTTAACGCAATCTCATCTGGAAAATGGCATTAGTAAAACTCAGAGGTGGAAAGAGTACTTGAAAACCATACTTGAGTAAAAAGACAGATACCTTGCAGCATAAATTACTCGATTACAAGTCACCAATACCAATACGAGTAAAAGTGATTAACAATACTTTAGTATTACTTATACTAAATCTTGGCTCAAAGATGCACTAGTCCTTGACACCTGAGACAGGCAGGTGAAAATAAGAAACAATTGATTTGTAAAATGAGAAGTCATGTTTATTTTCTAAAATCTAAATAAAACTGAACACCTCAATAGTGCAATAAATCAGGGTCGACACAACAGCCTCTTAAAGGGATTGTTCACCCAAAAATGAAAATTCTGTCTTCATGTAGTCAACCTCAAGTTGTTCCAAACCTGTATACATTTCTTTGTTCTGCTGTACACAAAGATAGATATTTTGTAACCAAGTAGATTTTGCCAGCCATTGACTAGTACAGCAGAACAAAGACAAGTTTGGAACAACTTGAGGGTGAGTAAATGATGACAATTTTCATTTTTGGGTGAACTATCTATTTAAGCGTTTACAAACTCTCAAGTCTCAGTTAAGCTCAAGTGCACAAAAAGGCCACACGTAAACCAATATCCTTCAAAAAGGCCTTGTCAATAATGTGGATAAAAAAAATTGTTAAGTAAAATTAAATAGTCAAAGTCTAATTGCACTGGATGTGCTGGTTTTGGACTCATCACTGGCTGCAGTCCTGATCTAAATCAAACATCTGCGATTTAGCACCTACTAATGCACTCGCATTCGCGTAAAGTAGACTTGTTGAAAAGTTTGGGTGAGTAAGGGCAAAACGCACAAGATATAGTTCAGTCAATGCCACTTAGATGGAAATATCACTTTCTGCAGCAGTTTGTTTTTGCCATAAAGAAAAGTTAGGTGCCATGCAAAATGTAATTTGTAATTGCATTACTCATCACAAATGTATTGGAGTAAAAAGTACATTTACTTCTTCAAAAATGTAGTCAAGTAGAGTAAAATTAGCTAATATCTTTGATACTCAGTACAACTACAAAGTAGCCAAAAATATACTCAAGTACAGTTGCTAATTACATTTACTCAAATAGTTTACAGCTCTGGTAAAACTCTCATAAATAGCTGGACATAAAAATCTGTGGTTGAAATAGCCACATCAAATAAGGAAAAGATAGTACTTGGTTTTGTACTTTTTGCAAAGTAACTATTTTTACTTGAGTAGTTTTGAGCTATTATACCTGCGTTTATGTTTAATGTGGTCCATGAGCACATAAGATAAATGATTACACAATATGATATTAGGTTAATATTTAAAGTAATTTGACTGCACCTACACAGACATAATTTTGAATTACTGTCCAGCCATACTGTAGACTTAAGTTTATATTTCTGAATAGTAGTCCTCGACTCATACTTGGACATGAAAGGTGATTTTTTTTTTTCTTGGAAAGGGATGCTAACTACGCCAAGTCTAGATGTTTATCTAAAAAAACAAAAACTCAGATAATATCTACAAGGGCTAATTTCTGTACAAACCTTCAATTTCAATCTCATCCAGTGACTTCCCCTGGATGCTGCAAAGGTTTCCTTTACTAGCAAGTAATGACAAAGAATATTCTGACTCCGAATCAGGTATGTATTCCTTGTCAGACATGTCCTCAGCATCATCAGATGATATTTGGTCCAATGCTGGATGTGGAACTTTGTCCTGAACTGACAGCAGTTCATCATCAGAAGCCTTAGGAGACTGATGCGCCTGAATTGGTGAGAAAGCAAATTATTTTACATGGTGATTGAATCTTATAGACAGTTCAAGTTCAACACTCACTTAGTAGATACTCACCTGTGCTGTGCTGTTTAAGTCATCTCTTTTAATTTGCTTGAGGCAGGATTTATGCCAGACCCCTGAACAAACTGGAACACATTTGCGTAAAATAATGTTAACACTGCAGGTCTATTTAAGTGGTTAGAGCACAACACACTCTATACTAATTCAGTAAATATCTAACCTGTGCATCGATAGCCAAGCCACTTGAAGGAAGATACGGGTCCCACACAACGAACAGTCCCACACAGTCCAAGTGTTCTTAAAAACCAAAGTGATGCCTCTGGGGACGGGACCCTCTAAACTGCATGGACCTCCCAAGTCATGTTTGGGTGGGGTTCAGTGTTTGATACACATACACTCAGATATTATACTGACTGAAGCTTGAAAAGGCACATTTATACAAATGTCCTTCCATTCCATTGTCCACATAAAGCACGTTCTACTCAGGCGACTGTCCACATAAAGCATGTTCTACTCAGGCGACTACACACACACACATACACACACACACATATTGAAATAGGTTGGCAGATTTAACATTTTGCCACAAATAAGTTGTACATGAGATTTAATTTACCTCTTCAACCTTGGTGAGTGGGCTGAGCTCTGGACTAGTCTGATTCGGGTGGCTGGCGGCTGTATGGGTGCACTTGCTCTCAGTGGTCAGCTGTAGAAGATGAAACAGAGACAAAGGACAATAAAGAGAAAGTCCTGGGAGCGTGACACTAGAGAGGACATTTGACGTCTGAGTAAAAAAATAAACCATTCTACTGTTGACAGAAAGACGGAGGAAAACCTTGCTTTAAAACTCACTGACAACGTCTTTGATATTAACAATCAAGTGCAAGATATTAATAAAAATCTATCTTTTGTGAAGATATACCTCTTCAGTGTCATCAGTTGTGGGAGGGGGATTTGTGGTGCCACACATCTTTGGGGCCATTTCATCATCAAGGCCCTGTAAAAAGGAAAAAAACAAATAAACAAAATATTGTAGACCACGGACTATGAAAACTACACTCTGATGAACACATTCATGTTCACCGCGACTTCTACAGATTACCAGTTCCCACAACACAACTTGCTAAGATTTCCAAACTGCTTTTGTCAAATGGAGAAAGGAAACCTTTGCAGCATCCAGGGGAAGTCACTGGATGAGATTGAAATTGAAGGTTTGTACAGAAATTAGCCCTTGTAGATATTATCTGAGTTTTTGTTTTTTTCCTTTGAATGTTTGAATGCAGCTTATTTAAAGCATATCCTATATGAAGATATACCTTCTTCATATTTTTAAATTGTAGATGGGGAATTTGTGGTTAGCCTCAGTGTCAGGAGCTGACTTATTGTAGCCCAGTATAACTAATAGGGTGCCTTTCCATTACATGTAACCAAACGACTTAGCATTCACATTAAACCAACATAAAGATCCAATGCAGGCAGTCCAAGTGTTCTTAAAAACCAAAGTGATGCCTCTGGGGACGGAACCCTCTAAACTGCATGGACCTCCCAAGTCATGTTTGGGTGGGGTTCAGTGTTTGATACACATACACTCAGATATTATACTGACTGAAGCTTGAAAAGGCACATTTAGACAAATGTCCTTCCATTCCATTGTCCACATAAAGCACGTTCTACTCAGGCGACTGTCCACATAAAGCATGTTCTACTCAGGCGATTGTCCACGTAAAGCATGTTCTACTCAGGCGACTACACACACACACATACACACATATTGAAATAGGTTGGCAGATTTAACATTTTGCCACAAATAAGTTGTACATGAGATTTAATTTACCTCTTCAACCTTGGTGAGTGGGCTGAGCTCTGGACTAGTCTGATTCGGGTGGCTGGCGGCTGTATGGGTGCACTTGCTCTCAGTGGTCAGCTGTAGAAGATGAAACAGAGACAAAGGACAATAAAGAGAAAGTCCTGGGAGTGTGATACTAGAGAGGACATTTGACGTCCGAGTAAAAAAATAAACCATTCTACTGTTGACAGAAAGACAGAGGAAAACCTTGCTTTAAAACTCACTGACAACTTCTTTGATATTAACAATCAAGTGCAAGATATTAATAAAAATCTATCTTTTGTGAAGATATACCTCTTCAGTGTCATCAGTTGTGGATGGGGGATTTGTGGTGCCACACATCTTTGGGGCCATTTCATCATCAAGGCCCTTTAAAAAGGAAAAAACAACAAAAAAAGATAAATTATAATAAATATCTTCAAGACAAGATGTTCCCTGTGTAGCATTCAGTGAAAAGATATCATGGCTGTATTTCAGTGAGTGTTTTGTGGAAAACATGTAGTCTCTGAAACGGTTCTTTAGACACTGAACAGGCCACATGACTACAGTCTGTAGACTATGAAAACTACACTCTGATGAATACAGCATTTGATTACTTTGTTGTTTATCTATTGTCAGCCAACTTCGTAGAATGATTGCACTTCTAGAATAATTGACTAAGCTTTTACATGGAGTGAGGGGTTAGTCCTTTTATAGTTCTTAGATTTGCTATGATTCTTTTAAATGACATCTTGTCATGAATTTTCGTCAGTGCTGTTGAATGGGTGCCTTTCCATTACATGTAACCAAACGACTTAGCATTCACATTAAACCAACATAAAGATCCAATGCAGGCAGTCCAAGTGTTCTTAAAAACCAAAGTGATGCCTCTGGGGACGGGACCCTCTAAACTGCATGGACCACCCAAGTCATGTTTGGGTGGGGTTCAGTGTTTGATACACATACACTCAGATATTATACTGACTGAAGCTTGAAAAGGCACATTTAGACAAATGTCCTTCCATTCCATTGTCCACATAAAGCACGTTCTACTCAGGCGACTGTCCACATAAAGCATGTTCTGCTCAGGCGATTGTCCACATAAAGCATGTTCTACTCAGGCGACCACACACACACACACACACACACACACACACATTGAAATAGGTTGGCAGATTTAACATTTTGCCACAAATAAGTTGTACATGAGATTTAATTTACCTCTTCAACCTTGGTGAGTGGGCTGAGCTCTGGACTAGTCTGATTCGGGTGGCTGGCGGCTGTATGGGTGCACTTGCTCTCAGTGGTCAGCTGTAGAAGATGAAACAGAGACAAAGGACAATAAAGAGAAAGTCCTGGGAGCGTGACACTAGAGAGGACATTTGACATCTGAGTAAAAAAAGAAACCATTCTACTGTTGACAAAGACAGAGGAAAACCTTGCTTTAAAACTCACTGACAACTTCTCTGATATTAACAATCAAGAGCAAGATATTAATAAAAATCTATCTTTTGTGAGGACATACCTCTTCAGTTGTGGAAGGGGGATTTGTGGTGCCACACATCTTTGGGGCCATTTCATCATCAAGGCCCTGTAAAAAGGAAAAAATATATAATAATAATAATAATAATAATATTATACATATATATATATATATATATATATATATATATATATATATATATATATATATATATATATATATATATATATATATATATATATATATATTTATAGTAGACCGTGGATTATGAAAACTACACTCTGATGAACACAGCATTTGATGACTTCATTGTTTTTGTTCTAACATTCTGTAATGGTCAGTATCATCTATGGTGTGGTTAGGCGGTGCTAACAAAAGCTATAAAAATCATGTTCCACCTGAAGCTAGATGGAAAATGTACAGTATTTTGGTATGTGAAATGTTCTATGGTTAAAGCATTTCTTATATGAGAACTAACAATTTCACAAAGTTAATTAAATGAAGTCAAGAAGATAAAAACACTGTTATATTGATCATTGTGGTTGGTTACTAGGTACCAATTAATTTATCTTACAGGTTTAGTACACTAACAGAACATCATAAACACATTTATTTAATGGCCTGAAAGTACTCATATTAATGATATAACAGCCTTCCTGTGTCACTGCAACTTCATATTTAAAAAAAATAATGTGGGCTACTAATAAAGTATTTAATTCTATAAAACAAACACAATGTCTGTAATAAAAGTTAAGGCTTTAACTAGCTACGCCTTGCTCATTAAGCCATGCGGTAGCCACAAGCTCAACTTAACCTAGCTAGCTTTCATTTTAAAAACAAAACTACCAAATTGAACTTGCTGGCAATGTTACTTCTGTCCTCATCTCTACCTGCTGTCCTCCACCTCTTTAGCCTGAGGCTTAATGAGCAGGACATGTTGATAGCCACTCAAGCTAGCTCAGCTAACATTGTGGTAAATATATAGCATTTTACAGTAATTGTAAGTTACAAGTTACAATTTCTTGCAAATAAGAAACACTTAATGCAAAAATGCAACTATATTTATAAATATAATTATTACCTGTATGTATTTAATCCAGTAAATCCAACGACGTCGAGCTGACACTTCCGAGGTGTGGTCCATTAGGTATTTAATTAGCGACAGCTGGGCCATGTGCTGTGGGCGGAGCTTCCCGTCGACTTCCGTTTGTTACCGCCCACATGCGCAAACCAGCCAATCACAAGACGGCCCGCCAAAATGCACCGTGTGTATCAGAAATGTGTATGAAACTGCAATATAAAACCCAGCTGTGGGGTCGCTGTTCTATACACTGGGATACACTCAAAATCAGGTCAAGTGGTAAATGAGGACTTTCAAAGAAAAAGAGAATATATGTTGTTCAGACACTAACAAATGCAGTTACACTCTTTGATTTACGAGGACCTTGGCATAGTCCCCGTATTACCCTTAGGTCCGTGGAGCCCAGGTGAAATGTCTGGCGTGTTGTCCATGTAAACCACATATACCAACACACACACACACACACACACACACACACACACATATATGATTTCATTAAAGGGACAGTTCAACCAACAAATGATCTGTCTGTCATCATTTACTTGCCCTCATGTTGTTCCAAACCTTTGTTGAATACAAAAGAAGATATTCTGAAGATTGTTGATAACCAAACTGTTTTGGGTCCTGTTGTAAAGTTTTCTTTGATCGAAGCAGAGACCAGTGAGACAGTTGGGATCGCGTTCAACAGAAGTTATTCTTTATTGAGCGCGGCTGCGGATTCGTCCAACATAATCTAAAGTATATAAATTTACATGGTGTCTTATAGGCATTTTAGGAGGAGGGACTTTTGAAGGTGGAGACAAATTCAAACAAAGCATGTAAATGAGTATACAGGTTAAGGTAACCCACCCCAGACCGGCAGTCTCAATCCAATCAGCATAACCACTCAAATGCATATGTGCTAATCCAATCAGCCAAACGATTCAACGTCTGGACTGTGGCTCTTGCTCCAAGGGCCATTAAAGACAATATGTTAGCGTCTCCGTGATCTGACTCATTTAACTTACAAAGGAAAAACAGGTCGGGCAGGAATATCTTGCTGTACACTCAATTATCACTTTCTCAGTTTATATACTATCTAAATTAAAACCTCAAATGCTAAAATCAGTATTCTTCACCGTGATGTTATGTAAGGAAGCATATCTGAAAACATATTCTTAAATTTTAACCCTTCAGTCCCCATTGACTTCCATAGTATTTCTATTCATTAGAATATCTTCTTTTGTGTTTATCAGAAGAAGAAAAACTCATACAGATTTGGAACAACTTGAGAATGAGTAAATGTTGACAGAAAGTTCATTTTTGGGTGAACTAACCCTTTAACATGGATGTGAAACCACCAGTGCTCCATCATAATCAAGTTGCAAAGTGTCATGCTTTTGCATTTTAAAAAGATGTAACATACTGTATTGGTGTTGATCAGCATTTGAATTATGTCTGTGACTCCACTCTTGCATTCTTGCTGCTACAAAAAAATAAATTATACATTTATATTATTGTTATAAAATAGTGTTATGGTTATATTTCATTAACGTTTGCATATTTAAAAACATTTTTAATTTGTAAAGATAATAGTTGCTTTCATACATCAAACCTAGTAATTTGCTGTAAATTGCTAAAGAAAAAAATAACTTGGTTTCATTGTTCTTGGTGGAGAGGGCAGGGTTGGTCTTTTTGCTGGTGGTATGGTGTTGATATTACCTAAAATACAATTTTATTGAATTTAAATCTGCCATTTTAATTACTTTAACTAAAAAGAAATGTAAACTCATACATACTATCTTCAGTATCTGTGATATCACTATCTGACTCTAAAAGATGTAGCGGTGGTCTCTTCAGTCTAACTGGCCTTTTCTCAATGATGGAGGAATCGGAGAGTTCGGGACATGAGGAGGTTTGAGCTTTTCTCATAAGCTTATGGGCTGTTATGTAGTCAACTAAATAAATAAGTTTATGAGTTGATATGAAAATGACAACGATTTTTTTTAGAAAATACACTGCCTGGCCAAAAAATAAATAAGTAGCAGTTCTTTTAACCCTAAAAGATGGAGTGTGTAACTTTTCATTTCTTAAACAACAATGTCGGAAGACATATGGCCACATTTCAGGAAGACGATGTCAAGATCCATCAGGCTCAGATTGTGAAAGAATGGCATGAAGAATCATTTTCACACATAAATTGGCACCTCTGAGTCCAGACATTAAATTAATTGAAAGCCTTTGGGATTTGCTGAAGGAGACTTTACAGAGTGCTGTACTCTTGCATTGTCAATACAAGATCTTGACCAAAAATGTATGTAACATAACATTTATTTCCATCAAGAGGTGCATACATTTTTGGTCAAGATCTTGTATTGACTATGCAAGAGTCCAGCACTCTGTAAAGTGGAATATGGCAATGATATGTCTTCTGACTTGGATGTTTAAGAAATGAAAATCTACACACTCCATATTTTAGGGTTAAAATAACTGTTGCCAAACACATAACCAGATTAATTTGAAAGGTTTAAAGGAGGGCGCGACCCAAAAAGTTTGAGAACCACTGAGTTAATATATTAATAGACTAAATACAAATAGTGAGTTCTTCATTCAAAGGCACTTGAATTAAGTGTTACTGTTTAATTACCTTATATATAAAAAGTTAGATAATGCTTTAACAACTTATTTACTGTTAATAGTTCTCAATTTAGATTAGGTCACAGAAAATTGGAAAATGTCAAATGCCAAGGAGGGGGAGAGTATGATACTTATTGCAACACTGAAACTTAGGAAGTGCTCATACAGGTCTTGCCGCAGAACTCCTGGTAAAACCAGCTTTCCCGTATAAACCAGGAATTGTCTAAGCTCTGTAGCCTTCCACCTTTCCAGGTCTCACAGACTTCATGGTTTTCTAGCAAAACATGAAGGAATGCATCCCTGAAGATCAAGAAGCCTTGCACTCACTATGTCTACCTGACCAATGGACATCATGGTTTGTCTACTTCGTCCCTTTTCCCCTCTTGTCCAAATTGTCAACAATTTCTTCATAACACCAAGACATGCCTGGTGCATATAGTCAATGGGAAATTGGCCAATCATATCAATTGGTAAATCGGTCAAAGGTGTACTTCCATTATGGTGTTGTGGTTGATTTTGGTTGATTTTGAGCTCTAAATGAATTATCTGTTCTTTATTTAAACCCATCAACTTCTTGATATGTCATTCTGTTTTCCCAGCATCCTTTTTGTTCACACCTGTCACAACCATAATATGCAGAAAATTGCTTGGTTCTTTTCACCATTGCTTTGGCTGGTGCATCACATACAATACACCTCATCTTAACTTGAATTATCCTTCCATCAAATGTAAGACCACTTTCTAGTAATTATTTAATTTCTGTAACAGCATCTTCAAGAAATGTAAGATCCAAAGGTCTTTGAGATCCCAATGTCAGTGTTACAGGAAATACAATCACTGGTTCAAGATGAATGGAACACAACACAGGTCACACTGACAATGATGAACTTTTGAAGAGTGGAAGTCCATCAATATTGAAAGAAATCTCCAGAGAATCAATTCTAGAAGTCACCTCAGAAGGATACCTTTTCAATGCTTTTTCAATTTCTTCATTGGTCCAGAAGCCAGGACCTTCAGATGGCAGACAGCAGGCCAACGTAAGTAGTGGGCAGGACATGGGAGGCTACAGGTAAGGATCGACAGACGGTGGGTTTTCTCTTCTCACAGGACAGCATCAGATAACTGAGTGTCACCTCTCTTTCACAGGACAACGGGGATTGGACGGAGGACCAGGACCTTTTGGTGGGGAGCAATGAGCAGTATATGGTAGGCAGAAGGCAATGACCGTCAGATGAAATGCAGCAGTCAGCAGTAGGTGGCGGACAGGGTACAAGGGACTACAGGTGGGTGGCAGCAGACAGTGGGCTTTCTCTTTTCACAGGACAGCATCAGATAACTGGGCGTCACCTTCCTTTCACAGGCCAGCGGCAGTTGGGGTGCAGCGACGGATAATAGGATCCCTCGCAGGGCAGCGATGGCAGAATGCAGTGGCGGATAACAGGTTCTCTATGTTCACAGAACAGCAGTGGTGAGTACAGAATCCAGCAGTTAACAACTGAGGTTTCTTACCACAGGGCAGCGATGGCAGAATGCAGTGGCGGATAGCAGTTTCTCTATGTTCACAGAACAACAGTGGTGAGTACAGAATCCAACAGTTAACAACTGAGTTTTCTTACCACAGAGCAGCGATGGCAGAATGCAGCGGCAGATAGCAGTTTCTCTATGTTCACAGAACAACAGTGGTGAGTACATAATCCAGCAGTTAACAACTGAGTCTTCTTACCACAGGACAGCGATGGCAGAATGCAGTGGCGGATAGCAGTTTCTCTGTGTTCACTATAATTCTTGGTTGAATCTCCGACTAAGCTTTCAGAGTGCTGGTAACATCAAACTTTCAAATACTCGTGCATGTATCAAAACCACTTTAAATCTTCACACGTGCTCACTTCAATCGTCAGACACTGCAATGACACACCGCTTAACAGTGAAAAGAGTACCTTCACTTCAGCTCGTCGGGCCGGCGGATCCACTATGATGATACTTTCGAAGGGAGACACCAAGTTCGATCAACAATCCATAATTCAGGGCACACTCGTGTCTTCAAACTGCCGCCTCTGCCTCTCGTCTTCTCGTAACCTCGACTTTGATCAAAACCGCCCTGCTTATCTCCTCACTCGTCTCTTCAAACTGCCACTTCTCTCTTTCCAGACCGCCACGCACACTGCACACTTACTCGTTCCCAACACACGCTCAAATAGCCCCTTGATTATCCACTGCAGCTGTCGCTCATCAACACGGGCGGCCATGACAGATCACCGGAACCGGCCTGGTGTTACACCGGAACTGTTTCCCCAAGGGAACTCGTTCCGTTTGTCATAGTTCCTTTTCGTCACTCGGTGACACTACACTCTGAAATTGAACTTACAAAGGGATGAACACTGTTGTAAGGCATCTTGAAGTATATAATTAGTGCAAATATGGTTTTTGGCCAGATTTTGGTGACGATTAGAAAGAATTTTTTTGGCTGCTCTCCAGTGTCTCATATATTCTCTCCTGCTAACTCGTCTTTTGTTTTCCATTCTTAAAGAAAAGACATTAATGTTGTAATTTAATTTTAATTGCATTAAATTTATTAGACCCATATGAGTGATTACAAGAAAAGAGTTAAAATGTATCAGACTCAGATAAAAAGGAAAACCAGCATCAGACTCAATGGAGAATAGTAAAGTTAACCAACCTTACTTAGGGGAGAATGGGGTAATGTGAGACATCGGGTAATGTGAGACACCCCCTGTATCTAGGCAACGGAACACAATTTTGGTCATTTGACCATTATGTTTTCAAGCCCCTCTAATGTCCCCTTGCCCATGAAGGAGAGGACCTCTGGTGCTCTAGTAAGCATGTTTTTTTCACAAAAATAATTTTTTTGCATGTAAAAGTAAATTTTCTTGGTGTCAACTTAATCAACTGTTGTGCCAAAGCAAATTGATTCAGGTTGAAAAACTTCATACATATCATACATGTTGATGAACTACCAAAATATAAAACCATGTGATGATGCTAGCTGAAGATAAGCCTGAATTGCTAAGAGAGATCGTTTTTTTCTAAAATGTGGCGGTGGGGTAAAGTGAGACAAATGCTGTGAGGTAAAGTGAGACATGAGGCACAAGTTAAGTTTAGTCTTAAACATATTTTAACGTAATATTACATGACATATGTTTTATTTTTAATATCATAAACATTGTAGAAAAGCCATCAAAAAGAAGGAGGAAGTAAAATCAGTAGCCTGGGGTGCAGTAGCTGAGGCAAAGAGGTGGAGCACCTTCTCCCTCTCACCTTGTCCGAATGGAGCGTTTGTCCCCTCCTCGACAAAACCCCCAAGGTTCGTTTTAGGACCAAGGTCGTCTCTGACAGGAGCTCCGCACTCTCCCTGGGAGCCTTCTAGGAAGTAAAGTCGGCATGGGAATCTCGTTTATCTGCAACCTCACGGACACTGTCCGTTTTTGTTTTCGGAGGAGGACCTTCCTCCACCGCTTTTTCTCCAGGGGTGTCTCAAGCCCCTGGAGTCACTTCGCCGTTTATCCAGACCGACCGTTCGACAAGCATACGTTTTACCTCTGGATCAACCGAGAAGCCCCGGACGGTGAACCGCGATGCGCAGGATCCCTACACACGGGTCTCGCTCCACTCGGGCCTGGGCTCGAGACGACACGGCCACTCATAGGCTGCGTGAGGAACCATCCGCCGGGGGCAGGGGCGGGAGGCATCTGGATCGAGGCCGTAACCGGGAAGGGGGCTTTCAAAGCGGGGGGAGGCGCAGGGCAAAGTTTGGCTCTTTGGACTCGCGAAGCGCCAGGTCAATAAGTCCATTGAGTGTAGCGGGTAAATCCAAGGCGTAGATTTCCTTCAGGACGCGGTCAGCCAGCCCATGCAGGAACATGTCCCACTGCGCCTCCTCGTTCCATTGACACTCAGCCGCCAAGGTCCGGAACTCAATGGCATAATCAGATACAGATTTACCTCCCTGCTTGAGGTCCGCCAGGGTTCGTGCTGCTTCTCTTCCCACGACCGCGCGGTCAAACACCATCTTCATCTCGGCGGCGAGTGTCTGGAACGAGGCACAGCACGGATCTTGATTCTCCCACACCGCCGTCCCCCATAGAGCTGCCCTCCCAGTCAGCAGTGTGAGCACGAACGCCACTTTGCTCTGTTCGGTGGCAAATGTTCTGGGCTGCAGAGAAAAATGCATTGAACAGCGTGTTAGAAATGCTCTGCAAAAGTTCGGCTCACCACTATACGACTCAGGAACCGGTAGGCGGGGTTCTGACTGGGAGACGCTCGGTGGTGGTACTGGGGGAGCGGGCGGTGCGGGTGGTGGCGCAGTGGGAGCTCGTAGTTGTTGCAGCTGCTGGGTGAGCTCGGACACCTGCGCCACAAGAGCTTGAATGGCCCGACCCGACTCATTAGCAGTCCTCTCCTGGGCCTCTATCCGAGAAATGGTGGCCCTGATGAAGTCATCCAGAGGAGAAGAGGATCCACTTGCTGCTCCCATCGCTTGGTCAGATCGTTCTGTCATAACTCATGAAGCGGAAGCAAATATGCAAGTACTCTTTTATTGAGGGTCAGTAGACACAAGGCAAAATACACGGGTGGGCTGGTGGGGCAGGGACTTGATGGTCAGCGTGATGGTGAAGACAGGTGACGGTGAATCCAGTGAAGTGAACATCCAACGCGACGAACACCACGAGAACACCGAACAGGAACACGATCAGGAACAGGAACAGGACTGGAATAGCACACGACGAAACACACTGAAGACACCAAAACAACGATCTGACAAAGCAGGGCAAAATTTGTCTCTTAAGGCGTGCCAGGGGTGCCCCAACTAACCCAAGCGTCCGTGTTTGGACCGTCGTTGCTTCAGCAGGAGCGCCAGCAGGTGTGGCCCGGGAGGTCTGCAAGCATAAAGCTCTAGGAAACATCCTGAATTAATAGAAAATGTGTAAATTTGACTGATATATCATTTTAGCTCACTTAGAGGGGAACAAATGTAAAAAATGTCTCACTTTACCCCACTCTCCCCTATAGGCCATGGGGTGTTTTTAAAAGTGATCATGGAAGGGGCTATCCTAACTTCTAGGGGCAAATTGTTCCACAACCGAAGCCTAACCACAGAGATTGCTCGATCCCCTCTGCGTTTGAGACTTCTTAACGGAGTATATGGTTGTAGCAGTTCAGATAGGTAGCTCGGTGCTTGGTTATGTGTTGGGGAAGCTCATTACCTTCCTTAATTATATGTGGGTCGTAAGCCAATTGGCTGTCACCATGGAGATATAAAGGGTGATAGACCTGTGCTTGAGGTCAACGTCATTGTCGACGTCACTAACGCGTCGCGAATGCTGTACTGTGGCTGCTTCCGGCATGAGGTGTGGACATTGGAGAGAGGTACAGTATGAGCGCTTGGTGATTTTTGTGAGATTATCTTTTAAATTTAGTAACTAAATGTCGCTGGTTGCATGTTTTCTGCACCATAGTAAGCTCTGATTGCTTGACTGCCATTCCCTCTCGTATGGTTCAAATCAGCTGTTCTGTTTCTCGTGCGGGTCTCGCACTGCTGCTGTGGCTGCCGTTGTTGTGTGTGTGATTATGCACGCATCATATTCGTTATCGGTATGTCTAATTGGCATTTGCTAAGTTTGGGTGAGGGGTTAACGTATAATGGTAATATTAAATGGTAACATTTTCTTAACTCTTTTGTTGAATTCATTCATTGTAATTTGAGGGCAAATAGGCCTTGCCCATTTCTTTTGCAGTTTTGTTCATTCTTATTTTGTGTTTGGTCTTTGTCATTTAGTTTGTTAAATCAACATGAGGGCAGTTTAGTGCCATGTGTAATAACTTTATTTAGTAGTAGTAGCCTTTATTGTCACTAGTCACAAGTACCAGCGAAATTAGCCATCAACCTGTCCATACAAACATACATACAATATGACAAGGGGGTAGACAGAACAGGAAGACAGAGCATTGAGAATTGAGCATTGAAAAAATACAGCATAACATGAGTTGAGGTGAGGAGAAAAAAAAGGCAACCCCCAGACTATGCTCCTGTAAGGAGTACAGTTTGGGAACAGTAAAAAAACACCTCAGCAACATTAGCACATAATCAGTACACAACATGAACACACAAGACTTGCAACAGGGGAGGGGAGTGGGGGATGGAGGTAACCCAGCACAGGCAAGCAGCCATCCGGTCCTGCAGCCATTTTCAGAATGGTGGTACAAAGCGTCGAAGGCGTGGGATTGGGGGTGGGGGAGGGTGATTGCATATCTGTATATATGTAAGAGTTCGTGTATGTGTAGGCCTGGAGAGTCGCTACGCCTGGCATCCTAATCTAGGTGCCTCAGTCCGCAGGATGTCATAGCGATACACAGCAGTTGCCATGGAGTCAACCTTGATCAGGTCCCAGACAGAGTCAACAATCAGCAGGTGTCTGTGGGGAGTGGGGGAAGGAACGAAAGAGCGTCTCGCTGCAGTGCTCTTCTGGAGGAGTTGTTGTTCCAGCAGCAGCCTCGCCAAGGCCAGTGCTGGTTGAGGGGGGCCGAAAGCAGATAAGATTGGGGTTGTTTGGTCTTGGGACGAGTAGCTGCATTCCAATTTACACAGCTCCTGGTCCATTTTGGTCTCCGAAACGATCCATTTGCCTTTGCAAAGCTGTGAGCTTCTCCATGATGTTATCCATATTGTGGTTCATAGTCACAGTCTGAGTGCTGACAGCTCTGCCCACTCTTTATTTTAGTGACTTAAATGTTAAGATTGCTCTGTTCTTGTGTCACAGGATCTGGGTGTCAAAGGCAAGGAATGAAAGGAATGATTTCTATGCTATAGGCAGATAAAATCTCTGACAGCCTGACCCAGCTGGTAAGCCACAGTTAGCTGGTGTTCCTGTGACCTTCGTAGAGCCAAACTCTTATGATGGGCTGTGCTTTGGCTGAGGCCTGATATGTTTTAATAATTGTTTTAAAGCAGCTGTGTGATTTAATAAAGTAAATTGTTTTGTATTGTTACCCATGTCTCTGAGCGTTATTTGGTGAACAAACTTGCGTGTCCTTTAGAGACACTCATTTCTCTGGGTGGAATTCTCAGAGTGGCGTAGTTTGGCAAATTATCCTTTAAACTCACCCGTGGGTTGCCACAGTTACATAGAGATTTATAAACAAATAAGAGGATTTTAAAATCAATTCTGAAATTAATGGGCAACCAATGAAGGGACCTCAGAATTGGGTAGGCGGTGGGCCGGACCTCGAAATTACGAATTTAATACTTCCCTCACAGCTGTGTATGTTTTTTTTTTGCTGAGGTCATGTAATAAAATCGTATAAGTACTACAGACATTGTTTCTAACTTTGTTGTATGCACATTTGACGCAAAATGTCCTTACAAACTCTTATTTTTTTAAACCGGCAAATAAGCAGGAGTACTAATCATAAGGTTAGAAAACCTCCTGTTTCCTTGACAACCAATGTAAATAATGAACACAGATTCTACAGTGGAGGCAAAGTTATCAGTCAGTGACCAGGAAGCTGCGTTCTTGAAATTTAAATTTTGCTTTAATCATTAAAAATGTAATTTTAGTAATGTAGTTCAGTAATACTGAGGTAAAAATGAGGTGTTTTATCCATCCAACTTTTACTCTGGCATGCTGTGTTTTAATTTTTTAACTAATTGCTTATCATGATAATAGCAGATTGTCTGAGAAAATGGTTTCGTGCAAATAATGCACAACAAGGTCTATCTGTTTCCATTAAAAATATAAATCAATTAAAAATACTATTTGGCCAGTGGAAAAGATTGAGAAAAACTTTATCTGAAATGTATTTTATACTATTTGATTTATTCATTCAAAAACAAGGCAAGGATAGGCTACTAAATTATTTTTATTAATGAAATGTAACGGCACATCCGTATGTCATATTTTCCTAATGTCTGGTACCGTTAAACATGTTTTCACGTGAATGAATAATCATTATGCAAATGATATGCAGATGAGGATATTCATAGTAAAACTAGGCGTTGTAAACTCCATATATGGTTATTTCGGGGAGGAGACGCATGTGCGCACAATCTTACGCTGATGACATTTTTGGCTTTCGGGCGCACGTACACTTTTAGTAAGGATCCTATGCACAGTTTTATAAATGAGGCCCCAGAGCATGTGAGTAAAGCGGAGCGGTGTGACGCTTAAATATAAGTTAAAAAACTTAAACATACGTTTCATTTATATACGTTTAACCCCTTACTAGTCAGCCCCAATTTTGGCAAGTGATGCATACATGACATACTCAAAATAAAAAGGTTGCTGCTCAGAAGTCATTCTGAATAGACACATAACCAACATATATTTAGAAATCCAACCCTTGAGAGTTTACATTT
This sequence comes from Abramis brama, assembly GCF_963993115.1. Taxonomy (NCBI): domain Eukaryota; kingdom Metazoa; phylum Chordata; class Actinopteri; order Cypriniformes; family Leuciscidae; genus Abramis; species Abramis brama. The sequence goes on along the minus strand of NC_139966.1, from coordinate 23,384,338 downwards.
CCAAACTCAAAATTAACCAGACTGGACTTCCGGGTAGCCCTATGGCCGCGATGCACGTGTAGTCAAGAGCTCCGTCTCAGGTCTTATTTTTTGCTTTAATCCGTACGACTTTACTGCTTAATTCAAAGACAATGGCTTCTGAAAACAAGAAGACAAGTGCGGGCACACAAATGAATCTAAAATCATACACTACCAGGCTTAAAAATAATCAAACTCCGGCCAAAGACCCATCGGAAGACCAAACGGACCCGGCAGTGTTACTGGCGCTAAAACAGCAAGAGGCGTCGATGCGTGATATGATGAAGCAAGTGGTAAAGGAAACTGTCCAGGAAGTTTTGTCAGGTGAATTTAAACAGATGAAAGAGATGTTCGAGACGTCTATTTCAGCCATTGAACAGCTTTCAAAGGACGTGAAAGCGCAGGCCGAATTCTCCGACACTTTAAAGATGCAACAAAATGCCATGGATGTCTCGCTCCGTGCAGTGAAGAAGGATACAGCTGTACACGCTGGTGAAATGAGTAAACTGCGAGAAAGAATTATAAGCCAAGAGGACAGAGCCAGACGTCTCAATTTACGGCTCATAAATCTACCAGAAGGTGCTGAAGGCTCTGACCCTATTGGGTTTCTTCAAGAAAACCTCAGCAAATGGTTTCCTGCTCTAACAGGTCGTAAAGTTGAAATTCAGAGGGCACATCGGATCTGTGGATCCCGCTCCGGTGGACGTCCGCGCACGCTGATCTTCTGCTTGTTGAGGTACGGTGATCGAGTGAAAATTCTTCGAGAGGCCAGGGCCCTGAAATCTCCACCAACCCATGCCAGGTCGAATCTGTACTTTTTCGCGGATTACAGCCCCGAGAGGACTTCTCGACGGAAGGCCTTTGACGCAATCAAGAAACAGCTTTACGCAAAAGGCTATCATCCTTTCTTGGTTTATCCTGCCGTCTTGAAGGTTAGAGAGGATGGCGGAGAAGTTCACGAGTTTCACTCGCCGTCGGACGCCGAAATCTTTCTTACCGGTAAGCAGAGTGCTGATCGTGAAGACCCGGAATGCAGCAACAACTTTGACGCACTTGCTAATACGGAGAGTGGTCATGTTGAACTGTAAACATCTGTGTCATAACCTTTGGCGGACATCGAGAATCAACACTCGAAACATTTGTGGATTGTTCATTCACATAAGCAGTCTGATGTAGCGATCTGAGCTAGAGGGGCTTGAGACGGCAGCGTCACTGTCAAGTAGCTCCGCGGAGTATTGATTTTTTTTTCCGTGTGAGTTTAACCAAAGACAGAGAAAGGCAAGTTATGCCGCCTCAGTTGTTAACAGTTAAAAGTTTTACCTGTTGGGAGTTCGTGTTTGTCAGAGTTGATCTTTTGTTTCTTGAATTTGAATTTTTGTTTTGTTTGGTTTTTTGGTCTCACTACATGCATTGTCATGTTAAAGCGCAAATGTATCCGTTAATTTCTTCAATACAGGAACTGATAGAATGATGCAGGATTTAATATTGATATCATGGAATGTCCGAGGTCTGAATTCTAAAGTAAAACGGGCTAAATGTTTACGTTATCTTAAGCAGAATAAGGTAACCATAGCATTAATACAGGAAACACACTTAAGACAGAAGGATGTACATTGTTTCCAAAACAGACACTATAGATCTGTTGCATATTCCTCTGCTAACAATAAAACGAAAGGAGTACTAATTTTATTTAGTAGGAAGTTAAAAGCACATGTTGAATATATTGGATCTGATAATGTGGGTCGAATGGCTTATGTACAGTATGTGTTGTCATTAATAATAATAAGTTTTGTATAACTTGCATTTATGCTCCAAATGATCATACTTCTAACTCCTTATCACTTTTGACAAAAACGCTATTAGATTTTAAAGACTATTATTTAATAATTGGAGGTGATTTCAATCAAGTGTGTAATCCTGCACTTGATAAATCTTCAGGTCCAGCGGTAGATATAGCACATCCTCCTGGTGAATTGAATATATTCATGGAAGAGCTCAGTGTAGTTGATGCGTGGCGCTCAAGGAACTTAACTATTAAGGATTATTCCTTTTATTCATCCCGCCACAAAACTTATACTCGGATTGATTATATTTTTGTTTCACCTCAACTTGATGGCTGCATTGTGTCCACACAGATATTGCCTATTCTGATATCTGACCATGGTGCGATACTGTATACACTTCTCATAGGGGATAGAATGAATTCCAAGACTAGGCGTTGGAAATTTAACAAAGCTCTCCTGAAAAATAGTGACTTCATTTCACAGCTTAATTCTAATCTTGCTGACTTTATTCTCTACAATAAGCAGTCTGCTTCTAATCCACAATCCTTGTGGGAAGTAACTAAATGTTTTCTACGGGGCAATGCTATTTCCTTTTCATCACGTCTCCATTCGGCTAGGAAAAAGACTTTATTTAATTTACAAACTCAGATCTCTCTAATAGAAAATAGGCAAAAATCTGCATATTGTGAATCTAGAGAGAAACAGCTAACAGCTCTGAAAAAAGAATATAACTCTGCTATGCAATATATTGCAGAATTTATAATTCATAGAACTAGAGTCAACTACTATTATAATAACGAGCGATCAAGCAGACTTTTGGCTTTAAAAATGAAGGAAGGGGAGTCTTTGTCGTTTATTAGTAGTATTCAAACACCCCAGGGGCTGATCACTCACAACCAGCTAGAAATAAATTGTACATTTAAGGAATTTTATTCCACATTATACACCTCGGAAGCGGATCCAAATGAATGCGCGATGAGGGAATTTTTAGTCAACCTAAACCTTCCCTCTTTATCTCCGGAGGAAGCTATGGCTCTAGGCGCTCCAATTACACTAGAGGAGTTGACAAGAGCTCTGAAATCTCTGAAACTGGGCAAGTCCCCTGGTTTAGATGGGCTTCCTCCTGAACTTTTTCAGGAGGTATGGGATCAGGTGGGACCACTGGTCCTGGCTTCAATAAATTATGCCATTGAACATGGGAGGTTTCATAGAGACCAAAATACATCCTTAATTACTCTACTCTTAAAAAAAGACAAACCTCCATTTTCCCCCAAAAGCTACCGGCCTATTTCTTTAATATCTTCAGAATTAAAACTTTTTGCAAAAGTACTTGTAAATCGAATTGATCCACTGATTGGTAAACTGATAAATGAGGATCAGACTGGTTTTATCAAAGGTAGACAGGCTTCTGACAATGTCAGACGACTTTTTCACATTCTTAATATTCTGGAATCGTCTAATAATCCAGCAGCACTTTTCAGCCTAGATGCTGAAAAAGCCTTTGACAGGCTTGAATGGAGGTATTTATGGGCAGTTCTTAATGTATTTGGCTTTGGTTGTAATTTTATACAGATGATCAAAACTCTATACAGCTGCTCGCAGGCAGTGGTTCAAACAGGACAGGTCATCTCCAACTCTTTTCCTCTCAATAGAGGGTCTCGTCAAGGCTGTCCACTATCGCCAATCTTATTTGCCCTATCCGTAGAACCTTTAGCACAGTCCATAAGGCAAAACCCTATGATTTCCCCAATAATTATTAAAGATACAAGTCATAAAATTTCATTATATGCTGACGACATAATCCTTTATTTTTCTGATATTACTAATTCGCTTCCTCAGATCATGAACCTTTTTTCTAGCTTTAGTTCCTTTTCAGGATATAAAATAAATTGGGATAAGTCACTATTAGTTCCCTTAAATGACGCAGCGAAAAAGACTCCCCTCCCCGACAGCTTACCCCTCGTGTGGCACACCTCAAAATTTACTTATCTTGGTCTATGTATTCCTCCCTGTTGTTCTAATGTCAGCTTTGAGAATTATGTCACACTCAAGAGTAAAATACAGGCAGATTTACAAAGGTGGTCATCTTTGAAATTGACATTACAAGGGAGGATTGCATTAGTAAAGATGAATGTTCTTGGGCGTTTAAATTTTTTGTTCTCCATGTTGACATTTTCTCCCCCTAAAGATTATTTCACAGACCTTCAGAGGATGACTTCTAAATTCATCTGGAATAACAAAAAACCCCGCATTAAATTTGATACCCTAAAACGTCTTTGGGTGGCCTATCATTACCGGACTTTAAGTTGTACTATTGGTCTTTTCAGTTAAAGTCTTTAAATTCTTGGTTAGATGTACAACCTTCCCGGGTTCCTCAGTGGAAATTAATTGAAGAATCATTGGTTGCTCCTCATAGATTGCAGGATGTGCTATTTTCAGGAATCAAACTTAAAAAAGCTTCTAAAGAATTTGGTCCAATCATAGCTAATTCAATATCTACATGGCGTCTGGTGGAAAAATATGTTAATCATTCATCAAAATTTTGCATGCAGTCTCCTATTTGGAACAATTACTGTCTTTTACGAAACATGAAACCGTATACTTGTTCGCTGTGGTCAGACAGAGGCATTAATACGTTAGATAATATTTATGATCAGACAGGGTTAAGGACATTCCGGGATCTGCAGTCTTGTTATAATCTGCCTGGATTCTCATGGTTCTTGTATTTACAGTTAAGATCCTCACTTAAAGCTTATGGAGTTCCTTGGGACAGACCTTTGACATCTCACCCCATGGCTCAGTGGTTTGAATCTATGAAGGGGAAAACAGCCAAGGTCTCTATTATTTATGGTAGTCTTATCATAGAGAAATGTGGAACTCTTGGTATTACCCGAATTTGGGACAGAGAGCTTTTAGCACAGGATCACAGTTTTGATTGGGAGACAATATGGCAAAATGTTTCAGTCTCGTCTAAAAACCCTGCCCATCAGTTGATAAACTACAATGTAATCCACAGAATATATTATACACCTCTGAAACGTTTTAGAATGAAACTGATTCCCTCCCCTGTGTGTGACAAATGTAGCACTGGGGCAATCGGCAGCTTTCTCCATGTATTCTGGGAATGTCCTTCAATCCTCAACTTCTGGGTTGATGTCTCTTCTGTATTATCACAACTTTTGGAAATGACAATTAATCCTGAACCATGTCTTTTTCTTCTTAACGATGTATCCTCTGTTGCCCTTACGTTAATTCAAAAACTCTTCTCAGGATTAATAGCTGCCAAGAAAACCATAATTAGTTCTTGGTTTCCTCCTCATTCTTTATCAAAACAGCAGTGGTTGTCTTATTTTATAGATATTGTCCGTCTGGAACGATCCACTGCCTTAATTAATAGGGCAAATATTAAAACTATTATGCACTGGAGCCAAGCTCATGACCGCTTGATTTCTATTCTCAAAACCTAAATGATCTAAGTTTGTTTTTCTTTTAATTTTATTGAGGCTTCAATTATCTTTATTTCAATAGACATTTTCTTCCTGTAAATCATTTATCTCTGACTATGTATATAGTTCAATTTTTTTTTTTTTTTTTTTTTTGCATTATTATTATTTTATTAATCCTTCTGTATGTGTATATGTTTCTCTTTTGTATATCTGTTTTATATTTGTTATCAGTTATGTTTTCCATATTGAAGTAATTTAGTGAAAATTTGTCAGTTTGAATGCTGATAACTTTGTTTGCAAGAAAATCAATAAAGTATTGGTCACAAAAAAAAATTAACCAGACTGTTATTAATATTGAGATATATAAGCTCAAACATAGAAACAAAAACAACAAATATTAAGAATATATGTATTAAATGTATAAAAAATCTATGTGAATTTAGGATTGCAACTTATAACCACAACTAAAACATGGGGATTTTTTTAAAGACAATCATCCTGCACATCCTATTCTATAATAAAATCAGCTAATCGAATATTCGAAAATCGTGACTCATCCCTAATTAATATAGTATTATTGTGTAAGTGGATGACATGACAAGTGGCAAAAGGCAGTGCAATGGTAACACTTTAGAATACTGTATCTTACTTACTGCATAACTTATCAGGAATTATTGAAGTACTAATAGGTAATTCTTCATTACCTACTTCTTCACTATTGTTAACTACTAAGGAAGTTGTGTTAACTAATCAGTATGTAATATAGTTTTATTGTTGTGATAAGTAACAGTTAGTTAATCAATAACTAATTAATTCTGTCATACCTCCCTATGAGCTATTATTAATTATCTACTAATTAAGGTTCAAGAAAAATAACTAAGAAGTAACTAACATACAATGCCGATATGGTGCATTTCTTCAGCGAAATAAAGGTTTGTGTACATTTTAATGAATCTATAAAATCATTACTGTGCTGTAAATCATGTTATTTTATGCAAGGCAACATACAAGGACACAATGTCAGTTAGCTAGCTAACGAGTCTGTCTTTTTTGCGTGATGGAAACGCCTGATTCCTTGCATAAAACAAATGTTTTTATTTCTAAAGATCCTAAAACATCAGATGTTAAAATATGTTCTTAGAGCTGTGCACTGTTTGTTTATGGGCAGGTTATGGAGTCAGTAACAGCATATTTTGGCTATGAGGTCTGGTAATTCTTTATTAATTACTAATGAGTTCCCTATATTTTCACTTTAGAATACTGTATCAGGTTCTAAGTAATTCCTGAAGAATGATCTAATAATTCTATATTAATTACTAATGAGTTCCCTATATTTTCACTTTAGAATACGGTTTCAGGTTAAAAGTAGCCTAATTCCTGGATAATTATTTGATAGTTCTTTATTAATTACTAATGGGTTCCCTATATTTTCACTTTAGAATACTGTATCAGGTTCTAAGTAATTCATGAAGAATTATCTAATAATTCTTTATTAATTACTAATAAGTTCCTTATATTTTCACTTTAAAATACTGTTTCAGGTTAAAAGTAGCCTAATTCCATAGTTCTTTATTAATTACTAATCAGGTTATAAGTAATTCCTGCAGAATTATTTGACAATTATTTATGAATTACTAATAAGCTCCCTTTCAGTTTCCCTCAGTCGTTGCCTCAAATACATGAATTTACTCAATGGCATATGCTGAGGAAAACAGTATTTTATTAAATATATAAAAAAAAAAAATCTGAGGTAAGTTGAGTGGGGTTCCTTTCTGAAGTTGATTTCTTACAGAACACACTCAAAAAACCACACAGGTAAAACCCTCTTTAACATTGTATGCATTTGTTAAAATTGTATTTTCATAATACTGCTTCTATTAATAACATTAGTAAATAAGGAAGGTCACAACTCAATGTAGTTTGTATGACTGTTCATTTGTTACTTCTTAATTATTCTTCTTGAACCTTAATTAGTAGATAATTAATAGTAGTTCTTCAGGCGGTATGACAGAGTTAATTAGTTATTGATTAACTAACTGTTACTTAACACAATCATAAAATTATTTTACATACTGATTAGTTAACACATCTTCCTTAGTAGTTAACAGTAGTGAATAACTAGTTAATGAAGAATTACCTATTAGTACTTCAATAATTCCTTATAAGTTATGCAGTAAGTAAGATACAGTATTCTAAAGTGTTACCAGTGCAATTTGTGTGTAAGTGGGGTCAAATGTTCATAGCAAATTTAAAAATAAACCAATGTAGCAGCATCATAGTGTAAACTACCAGTGTATTTGTGCAAGAGTCAATCAGCTGCCCTTAGGTTATTGGAGGGTGGGGGTGGAAGGAAGAGGCTCTCTACGATTCCCCTATAGAAAGTTAAGAGGATGGATTTTTGGGAGATGAGCCTTCCTCACTGTGGGAGGAAGTGCAGAGGTTTTTGGACTTTCTTGGCCAGGTTCTGTTGGTGGTATCGATAGATCAAGATGGGTCATCTGTGATGTGGATACTAAGCAACTCCGTGATCTTGACCTGCTCCATCATGGTGCTGTTGATGTGATGATTGTCAACGATCACCTCTGTAGTCATTTGGGTGTGGAGAGATATGATGTTGTCCTGTCCGTGTCTGTGTTAGATAAACAACTGAATTATAATCAGATAAATAAACACAGAAAGCGCACATTACTAGATAATTTTAAATCACATTTTTAATCTTGACATTTGTATTAAGATGCTAACCATCTTAAACGAGCTTTATTTTAATATTTTCCCGTAATTATCCCGTATTTGAATACTTTGCTTAGTTCATTGTGTATGTACCGAATGATTATTTTGGATTAGCCTAAGCAACATACCGTTAGACCTAGCTTTACTGCTCTACTACCAACATTCTTTCGTGGCTAACGTTACTGTTCTCATCAACGACAACGAATATATTCACGGCGAACTATAGCTTGCAGTCTTAAATACAACTTATATGAAAAGCATTAAGATATAGGGGTGTATAATCATTGTAAAACAAATCTTACCTTGACGTTGTCTTGCCGAGACACACCGGTCTCTCCAGGTTGGGTTGTAGACTCATGGATTTGGCTTCAGATTGACACGACGCCTAACGAATAACGTGATTGGCCAAATCAATTCAACAAGGTAACAACACAAGCGTTGATTGGATCTCACTCCGGCCAACGTTTGTGATCAGCTAGCGAAATTAAATCTATTTTTTTACTTTAATGTGCAACAATTGGCATTGGAAACAATTGCTAATCTTTTTGTGAATTATTCATACAGACAAATTTAAAAAATGAGCCAGACAGCTGCTGGGTGACTGTCAAATCAAAAACTAAACGAGATAGACGGACTTGGCCCACTGCCTAGGGGTGATGTGGGCACTTTTACGGCTATTTGAAAGGAATCTTGCAGAACCATTTTGCGCTAACCCTTTCACACGCAAAATTAAAATCATCTGGCTGACCCCCCAGTGTGAGTTTTTCAAGGCGACCGTTATTTAGAATGTGTCACTTTATGGTTCCCATGGTGACGCGTCATTGCTTGTCACGTGACACCGCAGCAACAACAGAGCTGAATGAATATGTGAATGAATGATGATCTGCTTTTATGTCATTTTTCCTTTTTTATTCAAAATATTCACAAATTTGGTAGATATGGCATGAAATATCTAATATTTCGATTGTCAAATATATGCAAGTGTAAGTGTTTTGTTGTTTAAACACCTTTATAACGATCGCGTTAGTTGAGCTGTATGCGCGATGGGCGCCACCATGTTAGTTTGTGCCGCAGACGCAGTTCAGAAAATCGGATCTGTTGGATTTACATTTTTGTAAAAAATTGTTTCATAACTTATTACCTTCTCATCTATCCAATCGTGTTCTACTACTTGTAGTATAAAAGATCGATGCATACACACATCTGAGTTCGCAGATGCTGACGCCTACATTCCCCTCCATTCTCCCCACCACCACCAGGATGGTCCCTGTCCATACCTCCCTGGGGGTCGGCTGCGCTCCGCCTTCATCTTCAGGCAGGAAATGCAGATTTCGTACCCTCTGATTGTGAGCTATGGACGAGGCCTACGCCAAAGAACTTTATATCATAATATTTGCTTGCTGGGCTGTTAATAAATGTATACTTGTTTAAGTATTTTTGCCTCTCAAGTCTTTCTGGTAGAAATTAATCAACACTGAACTTACTTAAGCTGGACAATGACCACTTTCTTCTAGAGCTGCTGTACAGCCAAGACTAACTTTGTTGCATTATTTCCTGTTATTTCTGTAAAGCTGCTTTGAAACTATCTGTATTGTAAAAAGCACTCTAGAAATAAAGGTTACTTGAAATCATAGGATCATCATAGGATTCATTACCAACAACCAAGAAACCGAATACCGTGCACAGATCAACCAAGCAGTGACCTGGTGTACAGACCATGATCTCCTACTCAACACATCAAAAACAAAAGAACTCATCGTCGACCTAAGACGTCAGCCATCCCCCAAAACTCCTGTGCTCATTGAAGGTGAACCCATCTCCATCACTGATACATTCAAATTCCTTGGGACCCATATCAGTAACAACATCAAATGGAAAATCAACACAGATCATATCTACAAAAAAGCCCAGCAAAGACTTTTCCATCTCCGACAGCTCAAGAAGTTCAGAGTAAGGTTTCATCTCCTGCTCCGCTTCTACACGGCCATCGTTGAAAGCATCCTCACCACATCCATCACAGTTTGGTTTGGCAGTCTTGACACACTTTCCCCGGAAGAAATTACAGCGCATCATCAACAGAGCATCCAAAGTCATTGGTTCTCCCCTACCATCGCTTGAATCACTCTACCACAAACGGACACTACGCAGAGCCCACAAGATAATTTCTGATATCTCCCACCCTGCACACTACGCCTTCCAGCTACTGCCCTCTGGGAGGCGTTACAGGACAATCGCCTCCAGAACAACTCGCTTCAAAAACAGTTTCATCCCAATAGCAATAAACATTTTGAACTCTGAACGCTGAGGACTGTGGATTAAGCATGACCCCTTATGTATTATTATGTATCAATGTGTTTGTCTGTATGTATATGTATGTTATTTTATGTTTATTGTTTGTTTAATGTAATGCTGGAACCTGTACCAAAGAGCTGTACTGAAAACAAATTCCACCAGCTTGGCTGTGTGGTCATTAAAAAAAAAAGAAGAAGTTTGTCAGATAAATACTTTCACTAAGTTTAGTGTTTTGTTCTTCCCTCATATTTTAAAATATTTTAAAAATATAAATATAAAAATATTTTCCTCATAATTTGATGGTTTAAGCAAACTTGTATATTTGGTGTGGTCAGTGCCACAATAGTGCTGTTCAAGAGCCTGCTAACTGTGGACTGAAGGGCTCGAATCATCACAGGTGCACTGCTGCATTTTTCCAGTCGCCAAAAATATAATTATTACTTTCATTTCATTTCATTGCTATAAAATATCTTAAAAGTTAGTTACAAAAACAATACCTTGATGATTAAACTTTTCTATCGTTTGATCAACTCCATCATCATTTAACTCTAATACATCATATTTTCACCTGCACCCGAAAGGTATATTTTTTTAACCTAGTTTTTTGTAATTCTTAAGGTGTCTAGTAATTTTGATGTTCCCCACGCAAATTATTGTCCCATATGTGATTTTTTGTACCATCTTTTGTGTTCATGCTTGATTTTCGCAGTGGAAAATGAAAACTTTAAATCTACATATAATCTGAACAATACATCCTACAGACACAATCCAATTTTCTCTTCGTCTTTGCATAAGGAATTGATAGATATGAGGATTGTCATGATTAGCCCTATGGGCTTCTTCGTTTAGGGGTCACACTTGGCTTCTTCACGGTATAAAAAGACTGAAGCCTTAAAATGTAACTTTTTTTTTCAGGAAAACCAATGTAATATATTTTTGTTGAATAATATTTTTTGATTATTATTAATTATTATATTATTATTTTGAAAGGTTTCTATGGTACTATGCAATATTTATATAAAAAAAATTTGAACAAAGTCTTTTTATTGTTTTTTTTAGTTTCACATTTAAAATAACACAGCAACAAAGAGCACCCCTCCCCCCACCCCATACTGGATCAATAAGAGATGTAAACAGTAGTCAGGCCTCTAGGTAACATCATACAATTCTTAACACAGGTTTGTGTAAACAGTTATACAAAATTGTCAGTTGACACACTTTGAAAGTAAAAATCCTGCTCAAGACCTGTTTAGTGTCTGTCCTACAGTCAAATATCTTATCCACAAGGGACTGAGCGGGACACTGAGGAAAACAATCAGAATTAGCCATAACAAAGTTTCTCAATTGCAAATATCTAAAAAACTGTGATTTTCTTTATATTAAATTTCTCTACCAGTTGTTCAAATGAGGCAAACTTATTATCAATGTACAGATTATAAAGTGAACGTAGTCCGTTCAAAGCCCAACTATTAAAAGCCTCATCAGTTACCGAAGGGATAAACGTGGTTATTTGACACAGGGGCAGCGAACAATAACCCGGTAAAACCAAAAGACCGTCTACATTGATTCCAAATCTTAACTGTGTGGACAACAACTGGGTTAGAAGAGTATGTTGAAATTGATCGTTTAAAGGGTAACCGAGGGCAGAGCAATGCTGTAGGAGAGCTGGATGTAATTGAGGCCCTCTCCAAAGTCACCCAGCTTGGCAGAGAAGTATCCCTTCTCAACCAATACAACCACGCTCTAATATTAGCTGCCCAGTAATAGTACATGAAATTAGGAAGTGCCATGCCCCCCAAATTACGGGGCAGCTGTAATATCTTTTTGTTGATCCTTGGATGCTTTTTATTCCAAACAAAGGATGATAGCTGGCTATTCAGGTTGGAAAAGAATGATTTAGAAAGAAAAATTGGCAGGGTTTGGAACAAGTAAAGAAATTTAGGTAAGATAATCATTTTGACTAAATTAATCCTTCCCCCCAGGGAAAGAGGCAAGGATTCCCAATGAGCAATGTCTTGTTTAAGATTTGCCAACAAAGGATGATAATTAGCCTTATAAAGATTCTTAAAATTGCGTGTTATCCAAATACCCAGATATTTAAATTTTTCCGAACTAACTTTAAATGGGACTGTGCCAGTAAGTTTCCCTTCAAGATAGGTCACAGGCATCATCTCGCTTTTCTGAACATTAACCTTATAGCCAGAAATTCTCCCAAATTTACCAAGTAAGATCAATAACTCAGGGATACTAGACAGAGGGTCCGAAATAAACAAAAGCGTGTCATCGGCATAAAGAGAGACCTTATGCACAAAGCCCATACGATTTATACCTTTAATGACTAAGCTCTGCCTTACGGCAATAGCCAAAGGTTCAATCGCAATCGCAAAAAAGAGGGGCGAGAGCGGGCATCCCTGCCGTGTACCTCGTTGTAATTCAAAATAGTTGGATATATTATTATTGGTACGTACCACTGCCATTGGCGAAGAATAAAGCAATTTTATCCATGATATAAATTTAGGGCCGAATTTAAATATTTCTAAAGTCTTAAAGAGATAACCCCACTCAACCTGGACAAATGCTTTTTCAGCATCAAGGTATCAAAGTATCACCTCATCGTCTTTGTGGCTGGGTGGAGTGGGAGCATACAACACACCAAACAGTCGTCTAATGTTAAAAAAGGATTGGCGATTTTTCACAAACCCTGTCTGGTCAGGTGAAACAACAGTGGGAACTACCCTCTCAAGGCGCTTTGCCAAGACCTTTGCGAAGATCTTGGCATCCGCATTCAGAAGCGACACAGGCCGGTATGAACTACAATTTAGAGGGTTTTTATCCTTTTTAAGTAGTAAAGAGATGATAGCTTGACGCATAAATACTGGAAGTGACAAGGTTACAGAAGACTCATTGAAAACTGACAGTAATAAGAGAGACAGTGGGTCTGAAAATTTCTTGAAAAATTCGGCCGGAAAGCCATCCGGCCCCGGGGACTTGCCACTTTGCATGTCTCTAATTGCAAAAACTATCTCAGTTACCGAAATATCTTTTTCCAATTCATCGGCCAGATCCGGACTTACGGAGGGAACGTTTATACCTTCAAAGAAGGTCTCCAAATCAGACTGATTAGAGGATGAGTCAGGAGAGTACAGTGACTGGTAGAACTGACTAAAACATGAGTTCATTTTCTCATTGTCTGAACATTGATTACCTTGGTCATTGATTATAGCTGGAATATTTTGAGTAACTGATCTCTGGCGTAGCTGATGTGCGAGCAGACGCCCCGCCTTCTCACCATCTTCATAGTACCCATGCCTTGACTTAGAAATCAGGTATTCGGCCTGTTGGGTAGACAGAGTATTAAATTCAGTTTGAAGTGACATACGTTTCTTGACTAAATCCGGCAAAGGGGAATGGCTATATTCCCTGTCCACAAGAAATATCTCGTCTGTCAACAATCTTAGCCGTTCAGAGCTTCTAATATTTATACAATTTTGATGAGCTATTTTTTCCATTAGAATTAATATATATATATATATATATATATATATATAATTCAATAAATGCAACATTACACATTAAAATAGAGTGCAGGCCTTTAAAAAATCAATTTACAAGTGAGAAAAGCGCCATCCAGTGGCTTTAAAAAAATATAAATGTGTGTAATGTCCTGTAAACCGCCTGTACGCTGTACTACAGCTCCCTATATAAATACATAGAGAGGCTTTTTGATTCCCATTTTTTTTTAAACATGATTTCTCTATCTTATTCGTTTTTTATCAAGATATATATTTATATATTCTAAAAGACTACTTTTTGATTTTTTTTTTTTAAATAAGTATCAGGTTTTGCATTATGATTACAAACAATAACATTTGGTTAGAAAGGGAACACAATGCAAACATTTTTGTTACTCAGTATTTGATCATTAAAAAATAAAAAAAATAAGGGATGGATAGTGATAATTCAAAACACTTTATACAGACATTTTGCAATTAATTGGTATTTTATTCATTTTAATTCTATAAATGGTAATAAAAACTTCACAAAGGAACAGCAATTATGATCTAACAGCAAAAACATAATAAAATAACATAACAGCAAACAATCAAACAATCATTATCAAACTGTAGGTAAAAGAAGAGGAATAAAAATGTAATAATAATAATAAATATTATTTTAACTATATACATACAAACTGTAATTATTTTATTTATTGTTGCATATGCAATAGATATCAGGAACTCATATGGATAGAGCAAACAATAATTATCAAACAGTAAATTGATCAGTAAATTGAAGAAAAAGAATAAAAATCAAAATACCCATAAATAAATTTGTTACATTTATGTATTATTTACATTCAAACTGTAGCCTAATTATTTTATACATTGCTGCAGATGCAACAGATAGTAAAAGAGTGTCTCTTACACTGGAAGTTTGCAATTTTTGCAGAAACTGGCGGTTTGCACATCCTCTGGCCAGCACATTCGGCACCTTTTTCTTTCTTTTTTTGAGCGACTGGCAGTAGAGGGATGTGTTGTGGAGGTACACTGGCAGATGAGGGACCAGCTGTGGACGCACCGGCAAACGAGGGACAGATTCTTCTTTTTTGGGCAGTAGGACACGATGGTGTGGGTCTCAGTGAACGCGAACTGAAATGAAAAAGGAGCCCTTTTTCCACTTGTCACCAATGAACTTGGGAGCTCTGCCTTGTTTTTTCGCACAGTACCTAGCATCCTTATTTTTCTTTGTAACAGCTAAGAGCATAGGAGGTGAAAAAATGGTCACACGTGACAATGTGCCCCTCAAGATTATGTAACATGTCAAGCACCACACGTTTGCCCAGGTTTTGTTCGCGTTGTGCTCCTGCAGGTTTGCCCGTGTACACCTGCATATTGTAGCTGTAGCTGCTTTTAGCATCACAGCCATTTTCGGTCATTTTATCCCAAAGAAGTCCAGAGGGTTAGATGATGAATGGTGCATTAAAACTCAAATAAACGCAAAAAAAATAAAAAAAATCGGTGACATTGGATCACTGGAACTCCTCCCATATGGACCCTATTGATATATGTTTTCTAACTTTTCATATTTTTACAGTCTTTAAGATGTCTAATAAGCAAATGTTGATGATCCCTACTTGAAATATTGTCACATGTTGGTCCAAATGAACATCTCAAATAATAAGGAGTTACTAATCAAACCGTTATATTGGCATTATATTTATTGAAACAAAACAAAAAGCCACTCAAATAGTCAAATATGTGTATATATAGGGTATAACAAATCCCCATTAGAATAAACTGAAATAGAAAAAAGTTATTCAAATCAGAGGTCAAGGGCAATGATGTCTATTCATCATACAGCAGGTCTTCATAATCGATCTCTTGCTCCTCGTCTTCTTCACCATCTCCATCCATCTCCTCGACTGTTTCCTCCAGCAAGTCAGTGAGTGAAGTGGGGAGAATAGGTCCACAAGACCACACTGTTTCCAGGGTACCCTCTTCAGTCTTTTCCCAGCCTTGGCCAGGACCATGGGGCTTGGGACACCAGAATATCATTGTGGCTGCTCTCTTGTAGATGGCCAGACGGAGGGTGACATGGTTGATGTGTGGGACCAGGTTGTCTCTGCAGGGCTGGAGCCGGGACAGATCCACCTTGGATCTGGTGGTAAGCGTCTCATCCTCTCCAGTCATTTTTTTCAGCATGATGCTGCGCACGTTGTTCGCAGATTTGTCACGGGCCTGGCCATACATTACACATGTAAATGCCTTGATGTCCTCCACCACATCTGGCTCCACAGACGACTAATCACCAAGTTTTCTGAGGACATAAATAATTATAGTATTACAAAGTCACAATGTATCAATACCTATGTTCAGCATTAATTGCCATTACATGTTACAGAATATCTGACTAAAAATACTCACTTGAAGGCTGCATGGTACTTTGGATTACTCTGCAGCTTTTTCAGAGGCCCAACCTTTCCATTTGCCTCTAAAGGTACTTGTAACGTCTTCCCCTGTGAAGACGTATAGGCCGAGTGTTGTTGTGCAGTAGTCTGCCCCCTTACATTCTGCCAGTTCACTGACATTTAGGATCCGCCTGTGCTTTCCGGTCCGGTATACTATAGTATATAGTAAGACACCATTTTATCAGTTTCTCATGTATAACTGGGCTTGGCTAAATATTTTCCAAAAGTTTCTAATAAAGAAGAATGATGAGAAAGACTGTCAAAATACTCACATTGCCACCCGCTGACTCCAACTGATATGCTTTGCCTTCAACGACTACCACTGCTGTTCCACATTTCTCCAGCCGTGATGCAGATGCTTTGTTGCCCCACACCTCAAGTAGCAGTTTACAGAGTTGTGTCTTGTTCTCATCATTTGCCAGGAAGAGTTTGAAGTCACTCGGCTTCCTTGTTGCAGGACCACCTATGATGTACCGCTGGGACACGCCACGACGCAATCTCTCCTGAGATTTGACAGAATCATCATGGTAGGAGTCCGTTGAGAAGACAAAATGCTTATTAGCCACCATATGGTCAAGGGACAGGAGACAAATTCCCTCGAACGTTGGTGGGAGGTTCATCAAGGCATGGAAGAGTGCATTGCCATCCTGGATGTAGAAAGCATCCTTCGGATAAGGTACATCTTCAGGAGCATCTTCCATCAAGTAGTGAAGCATTGCAGCCTTGTTGGTCTTATTGAAGAACCCATCAGCTGTGCCTAGGCTAGGAGGAACTGGGAAGAGTGAGTACCACATCAGCTTGGCAAGGTTGGGGGTTCAAGATGGGTGGCTGTAGAGGTGCTCTTTGTCAACCAAGGAGAAAGGATTGGTAAAGTTTTGAATAGCAGAGATAGTACGCTGATAGTACGCTGACGCTACCCCCTCTGATTTCTTGACCTCAGCTCTCTCCAGTTCTCGATGTTTTCCGGCCTTCAAGCTGTCAGGGTCATCCATGAGGTCATAGATCTCCAGCATCTTCTCAAAGTATAGAGCCCGAATTGACGCAGTACGACACCATCGCTGGTAGGCACCATACATGGAGAAGAGACCTATGAACCCACCTGAAAAGATAGTATTGTAATTAGATTTTTAGTAATGCACATACTTTTTCCACAATAGTACATTTTGTTTTAATCATAGAATCAGTTGTAGTAATAGCTCAACATTCAAGTAGCCTACCATCTGACTTTGCAAATCTCAAAAATGTCTCCTCCATTGTCTTGTCTACTGCACAGAGTGAGCCAGGGATCAGAGACCGTGCCACTGCAATGCCACCTTTCTGCAACAGCTCCTTTGCACCGGGATGAGACATATCAATATTTGTTAGGAATACCTCCAGCCACACCAAGTACCTGTAGAGGGGTAGAATATTACTGATTATTAATTCATCACCACTACACATACATAATGACATTGTCTACTACATTACTGATCATACTGTACTGAACGTCTCATGTCACTTTGTCTGAAATATGAATAACCTTGAGTAGTTTGGCCCATCATATGCAAAGAATAGATCTGCCATGATCAATCACACTCTTGCCAAGGTGGCTGGCACGCACCTTGTTTTCATATGCCTCATAGTTCTTGAGGATGTCGAGAGTGGAGGGATCCTTCAGTGCAAGGTCAAGGTATTCACGACTACAGGTCTGGACTAGATCAAAGAGGGCATTGGGATTGGTGATCTCCGCATTATCCTCCTCAATGAATCTCTGAAGTAAGTCGTTCCATGGCTTCACTGACTGTTTTGAGACAGAAAAGTGCTTTTGCATATGCCTTCCCCTTCAGGACACCTTCAAGACAGCCACTAGTGAATACAAGTTCTGCCTCGATGAGGATTTCAGCATAGCCTGAGCCCTTGCATTTGTGGGCTGTCACCATGCCCATGTAGTTCATCCCAGTGTGGAAGGGTCCTGGGGTGACCACATGCTCTTCATACTCATCTGGGAATTTCCAAATGAGAGGCAGGGCCTTCATGCAACCACAGAGGTCAAAGGTGTTGAGGACGTACTCCTGACCCACCTCCATGGTGGCCTTCTCAGACTGTTTTAGCAGCTCCTTTATGACTGAGTACTCTGTAAAAGGTTGGTTGATTGGGGTGAAGTAGTCGATGGTAGATCTTCGAAGGGGGCTTGTAACCAGTGGCTGATACAAAGCCAGCAAACCCTGCAACAAGTTGCTTTGATCCACTGCTTCCCACCACTCGGACAAGTAGCCAGACACGATACTCTTCGATGCAGTTTGAGTAGACTTTGTTGTTTGCTGTGGGTGGAGTAAAAACTGCTCCCTCAGGAAATTTGGGGCAGACTCAGCTATAGTTATTTTAGTAATTTTTATTTCAGAAACTTTTTCAATTTGAATCCCGTCTATCTCAATCGTCTTCTCTGTTTTTTTTTATTTTTATAATTAGCAAATAATAAGGCTTTAGTTTTATTTAAATTTAAAGATAATTTATTTCTATCCATCCATTTTTTAATATTCCTTAATTCCGTATTTACACCATTAATAACCTTATCATAATTGTCATCACAATCGAAAATGTTGGTATCATCTGCAAACAAAACACACTTAAGTAATTTTGAAACATTTAATATATCATTGATGTACAATTTGAATAATTTAGGGCCCAATATTGACCCCTGGGGGAAATTACACAACCGGTAGATGAGGACATCTGCATATATTGTATAATGTCACTTAAGTAGCTTTTTATACAGTTTCCATCCACCCCTCGTATGCCGTACCTTTCTAGTTTCTTGAGTGGTATTGCATGATTAATAGTGTCAAAGGCTTTTTTCAAATCAATGAATATTCCAATAGTACATTTTTTATTTTCCAATGCATTTGATAATTCTTCTGTTGCATCAATTAAAACCATAGATGTAGATATTTTGCTTCTGAATCCATATTGATTTTTATTAATCAGTTGATATTTTTCAACAAATTTTTCTAATCGAGTATTACATTTTTTTTCTAGGATTTTTGAAAATTGAGGAAGCTATGAAATTGGTCTATAATTAGTAAAATTATGTTTATTTGGAATAATTTTTGCCATTTCCATTGACTTGGGAACACAACCATTTAGAAGTGACAGATTATAGATGTGCGTTAAAGGTGTTTTGATATTATTTATAACTTTTTTTAATAGTGCCATATTGATGGAGTGACAGTCCATAGAATAATTATTTTTGGCCTTTTGGACAATACCCATTACTTTCTCTCTAACTGCTGAAAGAAAGATGGTGTTTGAATTTTTTATACATTTTTTTAGATATTTTGCTCTATTTGTTCGTCTGGTATTCTTGCTGCCAAGTCAGGGCCAATGTTTACAAAAAATAAAAAAACCACAGAGAAGTGACGTTGGGGATGGAGAAACACACCCAAATTAGCTTCGGTTAAACAGGCATATGATAATTTGGGTAAATGTGTAGGCTAGATGTATGCTTTTATAATAAACTATCTATCTATCTATCTATCTATCTATCTATCTATCTATCTATCTATCTATCTATCTATCTATCTATCTATCGTAATAATGTATGATTTGCAAAAATGAAAACTGCTGCTTCTGTGTAGATGAGAGAATCAAAGTGTATGCGCGTTGTGCACACGCTACATTGATTATGGCCAAGCATGCACCCTTAAAATAGCATATGAACAACATGCGCAACGCGCCACTGACTTTAAACTAGTTTTTTTCGGTCAGTGGCGGAATTGTTTTCTAAACGTGCAAAATAGCATGAGGGAATGTTTGCGCCAGAACACGCCTCCTCTTTGCGCTGAACCGCCCCTGCGAGCGTAAGTGTATTTCTTAGTTAACCGACGTGCATCTGTGGAGGGAAAAGTCCTCTGTGTGCAAGTGCAAAATAGGAATGATACATGCGTCGGTGTACAAAGTCAATTGCGCTGGGTGCAAGATAGGTATTCTGGAAAATTTGTTTCCCCCCCCTTTTTAATACTTATAATAATTATAATACTTATATAATAATTAAATAAAGAATGCTATTTAATACATCCCATGGTCCTTTTATTTTGGTTTTATTATTAAATTATAATTTCTTATAATGTAATTTCTTGGCTATTATTACATCAGTTAACTTGTTTTTGTACAACTTATATCTATTCTCAGCTTCTTTTGTTTTCAATGTATGATTTATATATGAATTATATGATGAATGATTTATAGAGATTATTTTTCTTTTTACATGCATTTTGTTAACCTTTAGTCATCCAGGGACATTTGGAATATTTCTTATGTTTACTGTAAACTGAAATAGGGCAGTGCTTATCATATAAAGTTGTGAATATTTCTAAAAAGGTGCTACTTCAGCAAGTGGAATCAGGTATGCAGTCAGTGTAAGCATGCATGCTGTACTATACTCTGTAGCAAAAATGTTTATTGATTCCCTGATAATGTTATTCCAGATCTTCACTATACAAGGCCTACAGTGGTGAGCTGCCAAACCCATCAACACTCGACCCTAAAGCTGTCTATGCTGACTTCAAACCAGGATCTCTTCCCCTTATCTGCACAATGCAGGGTGTCCGTGCGGTAGTAAAAGGTAGTAAAAAGAATCTACCAAAAGATTAAGTAGCCTGATTAAACGTCAATAACAAAAAAAAAAAAAACAACAACTAGGGAATCACTAAAATGAGAGAATGATTCTGATTGTATTATATTTATTGTAAGTTGCGATCGATAGTGGATAAGTATTACTGACGGTAACAAGGTTGCGCTGTTGAGGCTCGCGCAGCCTCTCAAGGAGAAATCCAAACAAATGTAAACTCAGTTTAAACTCAGTTAACAACATACTGCCAGTGCCACAATTCAAAATGTGTTTTAATATTTTTAACATATGATACAGTTTAGCAACCTCACACGACGAGTGCTGTTTTCTTGAGTACCATCACGACTGAAAATGTGACATTGCTTTTGATACAACAGTTCAATAAACAGTTCAAATTAAGTCACTTACATTTTAGACACAATATTGACTGTTTTTGTTCTGTTTCAGCAGCAAAAAAATAGTTCCAAACAAAGATCGCAGCAGAACCGTATCGCATCTCACAGCAACACTTAACCGTATTTTCATTACTGAATGATTCAGCGTTTTGTACGAATTGGCCGAGTCAAAGATTCAATGACCCATTCATAAACATCTGTCTCATTCTTGAATGAATCAGTTGTTTGAACGAATCGTTTGAATGAATGACTCAATGACTCGCTCATTAAGACGGTTGCCTCTACCTCCTACTGGCGGTTTACTTTCAGGGGATGCCCTTTAAAGGTGCAGATATGACAGTATGCAGATTTATATATATCAGAGCTGATTGAACACAAATGAGGATATTTCTTCAGAATAAATTATATTTACAGCACACACACACCAAAAAAATTCCGGACAAGCAACTTTTTTACTCGACAAGTGAATGACAGATTTACTTGTCCAAAGGACAAGCACATGAAAAGGCTTAATGTCGAGCCCTGGCCTGAGTGAGTCGGAGTTGATAGCAATGACAAAGTGCCAAGGTTATTATTCACCTTATTAGGGCTAAGGGCTATGGTTAGGATAACTCAAGGGCTAGGGTTAAGATAAGGACAACTGAAACTCAACTCGACACTACAAAAAAAAAACATAATTGACAATGACAATACTTAATGATCACAATTAAACATTAGTGTACCTAATATGTATGATGGGTGTGACAGTGTCACACTTATACCTTATAGTAAGTAGTAAGTGGTGCTTTGCATACCCCCCCCCCCCCCACCCCCCAAAAAAGGGCTGCTGCTTGATGTTGTGTTGGTAGTAAAAAATATTGTGGAGGTGGTAAAAAAGGTAGTAAAAGATAGTAAATTCATCTCTATGATTCCTGCATATACCCTGTATCTCTCACCTGACAAGCCACTTGTGGACTCCATTTTCGGTAAGGTACAAGCTGGCAGTATCCTATCGTATCAGCATCCACCACCTACACCTGATGGTTTTATCACCCAGAAGGATGCACCCCCATTCCCAAAAGTGCCACCAGAAGGCTACCAGTTAAAGCCAACAGACTACATATGTGCCAACAAACCATCTCCACTCACTTTTTGTGACTTTGTTACAGTCACACCTCATTGAGGAAGCAACCAGATGTCAGCACCTGAGTGGCATTCACTGAGGAAAGGGTGACTGCTTCAAATTTTAGGGAGGTTAACCATGTTAGAGGTCCAAATGCTGCAGAAAACTGTAACGACAATGAGAAGAAATCAACCACAGATTAATTTTCTTCCAGAAAATTAATTCAAACTCTCTACTTCCTGCCGAACAAAACAGAAGATTTGTTCAGAACGTCAAATGATCCTCATCACTCTGGCTATTTAAAAGAGCCTCCCCCAACACTAACTAAATAACTGGTCAATGGCTAGCTTTGTGGCCAACTACGGACTGGTTAAGATAAAGACAGTGTCCTCACAGTCCAGAGCCATAAGTCACCCATCCTGGCGCCACAGAGTCTGCAAAAGACCCTTCTAATGACCAAACCAACGAAAACCCCCAACTAAGAACTTTTATGAGCCCAGCTAAAGGAAGAACTTGTCAATATGAGGGGGTTTTTAAAAGACAAATTGGTTCAGAAATGACACCACAGCATTCCTGACCCCTCCTCCTTAAGACCTCTGAACAAACAGAGTTCTGTCTCTTCACCAGAGAACTGATTCTTATCAATAACTATACATAAAATCATTCAAGAACAATTTTCAATGGACTCATGATCAAACAATCATGCAACTACCTAATCCTGGGTTGTTTCCACCACTTATATGCATATTTTAATAAGATAATATGTTTTGATCCCATTTAATTCAGGTAATAGTTATTATATTAACTATTAGAAGGAGTGAATGAATGAAAGTGTGTACTGTTTCATATCAATGCTATCTTACGAACACAACTAGCAAGATGGCTTGAATGATATCGGTGTAATATGTTTTGATCTTCTTTTAATTAGAAATCATGTCTAAACTGTAGCCTCTGTTCTCTCTGCTAGTAAAGAGATCCCAGATAGCACATGATTTATGACTTTGCAAACAAAGGCAGTGTCTAATTGGTCAGAACTCATCCTGGAGGTTGGACAAACTTTTAGTTTAAAACCTTAGACCCAAAAACAAATCTGGCTCTCTCGCTGCTCTCGAAGCTCTCTCGCTGCTCTCAAAGCTCTAAGCTCTCTAAGTTCCGGCAGACTAGTACCATGTAACAAACGAGCAGAAATAACCCAAATCAAGATCTGAAGAACATGGGTTAAACAGTTTCATTCAAGCCGTCTTACTACTCTCGTCTAAGTCTTCTTTTCTTTTCTAAGTCTTCCTTTATTTTCCGATTGAAAGTCTCGGTTTTAAGTTAAGTTTTGCTGCAAAGTTTCGTTCCACGATTCGCGGCTGCAACGCACGCTTTCAACTTCAAAGATTCCTTCAACTATCAGCAACCGCCAGCCACACGTGACTGGTTCTCGCCCCATCTATCCATGCACAAGGAGACCACAGCCGAAGAACGAACCCGGGGGAACCCTCTGTTACGCAACGAAGGGAATTCCCAAAAAGGAACGAGAAGACAAGCAAGTAACCTCCAGACTAAAGCTGAACTGGTGTATTTTAACTTTAATAACCTGCCTAAAACGATAGAAGGGTTAAATTAATGTTTGATGGTTCGTTCAGGTCATGTCTTACAAGTGCATATAGGAATTCGGAATTCCTTCCTCACCCTTAAACTCATTCTTCCCAAACTCAGTCTTCTTTTTTGTATTTCTTTATTGTGTATTTCTTTTCTTTATTTCTTTCTTTCTCTCTTCCTGTCTGCAACCTGTATGAATGTGTGTGTATGCGTGTGTGTGTGTGTGTGTTAGACATTAGCTGTACGTGTTAGTATATAATCAATAAAGTATTGTTTGTATTTGAAAAGAGATTGCTTGTGTATGTGCTTATCAAATTTTATTGTCTTGAACTTCGATCAAAAGTTACCTATGCTTTTACCCTATTTCTTAATTTACTGTTAGGGGGTTATTCTTTCTTGGCCAGGAAGGTATTATATTTCCTAGAGTTAATAATTGTTTATGCTTTCTGTTCATTGGATGAACTGATAAATGATCATATTATTGATTCTGTTACAGTAATTTCTGAAAATAATCAAAGATAATTAAAATATTAATTATTGATCATAATCCGTTATGAATAATAATTAATAATATTTATACGTGGGCGTATAAACGCTACATTTATGGTGGAGACGAATGCGGGAAGTTTAACCTAAAATTGTAAGCATATACGAAGTAATTATCTTTTCGAGAGAGATCCGGACCTCTGAGTCTGTGTGTGACGTATGCAGCGCGCCGCGCGCTCTGTTTGAATGACTGTCTGCTGAGTGAATACAAGAGAGAGCTGTTACTCTAGTCTAGGCTGCCTGCCTATTTTTATTTTATTTAAAACTGCAGTAAAATAACCCAAGATATAAGATCTCACACAACGACAAGGTAACAATTGAGCGTGTCCCTCGATTCTGAAATACTTTAATTATAGCTTAAGACATCTGCGTGTTCCAGAGTCTTTCAAATAGCTATAACGTTATGTGTGTTTGTATCAGTCAGAGAGCTGAATGAAATTAAAACTGCAGTAATTAAAATAACCATGTAAAGGACGGACGAGCGTGTCCCTCGTCTAACTTGAACGTTAGTCCTTATTTATCTGATCGTCACTCAGTGCGTGTTCCACTGGGACGAATATTCTCACAGATTAGTCTTTATTTCTCAGATTGTCAGTGCGTGTTCCACGGCAATCCCCGTGATAAACTATAATCTTATCTGTGTCTGTTCAATTAATTCTCGTGTAAAACACTGCGTATGTCCGAGTGTAGTTGAATAGGAATTAAAGTTGTGTTCAAGTAAAGCTTGACGTTGAAACTCAACCAACAGTTAAAAACCCTGTTGTTTTTGCGTGCTCAGATAACATTGCACAGAGACGATCCGCCGAGATCGTTTGTTCCATCTATTACAGCACAAAGCTGTCCTTTAAAGTTAATCACTCTTAAACAACCGAGTGAAGCCCCACGTCGTAAAAACAGCTACGAGTGGTGTCCTTTATTTGTATTTTTGAAATGCGCCGACATTTCATATAATATGATCGACGTGCATATTCTTTGAACATTGTTTGAAATGTGCCGACATTTCATGTAATATGCATTACTGTTTACGAGCTGCAATTCACAACTTCGCCCACTAGAGTTTGTTTTGTCGCCATAGTTACAATCGTGACACGGAAGTCTTAACCAACGCTTCCGGGGGAACTCGGACCCCACAGCAAAGCCCGTCTGGCCACAGTGTAAACAAACTGAAACAAACCCATTTGTGGCTAAGCTAAGCTAAGCTAAAGCTAAGCTAGGTAGTTGTTTACATTGAGGCCTAACCTATACTAAAGCCTTAAGCATTATTTACGGTTGTCATTGACAGTGGTTAAATACAGTGTCTGTTTGAACAACGTTAAAGGGATTTAACCATTTAAACACCTTGATGTTTACACCTGTTGGTCTTTTCTTCTTTCCTATTTTACCTGTCTCATATTATACTTTACCAATATTTTTCTGCGAAAAGGAAATTTCGGTTCACAATTATTAATTTCATTTACCTGCATTTTACTTGAAAAGAAAATACTGGTTTATGATTATTAATTGTCAAATTTTAATTTGATTTAAAAAGGGTTTAAATTCTATTTTCCTAAACAGGTAATTTCTAATGATTTCTCGATTTATTTTTAATAAATCTAATTTCATAATTTTTCCTAATTTCTAAAATTCTCTTTTAGATTTAATCACTTCAGGTGAATACATTTTTGAACTTTGAAAGCTTGGGAGTAACACACCTGAGCCTCAATAGGAGACATTGGTATCTCACTACAAGTGTCAAATAAATCAGAGATAACCCTCTCTTACAAAGTTTTATTTTTGAATGTTTAGTTGTTGGCAACTATCAATTCTACACTCGTAGTTCGACACAAAGGCTTCAGAGCCATTTGTGGACCCAATCTCCTTTCACTCCTTCCTCTTCCTCCTTTACACGTCTTTCCTGTTCTGTCCTGCTTTATTCCATCCCCTTTCTTCACATTTGTAGGGAACATACCTGGAAGAACCATCAATCGAGTCTAAAGGAAGAGAAAGATAATTTTTCCAAAGAAAACAATTATTAGGTATTTGATTTGTAATAAAACCCTCTCTTGTTCTCCATACTCTCTCTGTCTTTGTAAACACAATTTACAATTTAACATCTTATCCAAGATAAATTAACAGAGACAATTGTTGAGCAACAGTCGCCTTCATAGCATCCCAGCTGTAAGCAGTCCAACCGACGGTGTGTGGTGTCAATCCTGTAAAACTCGGAAAAAGGTATCAGCATTATTATTGTATTATTTTTCCTTGTAAACATAAACAATAATATTGTTTACCTTTCTGGAAACAGATTCTCACCGATAGGCAGCATTTATGAGAAAAATAATATTTCTCCTACTTAAGAATTTTCTTTCTTGTTTTATTGAAATTGGTTTTAACCTCTCTCTCTTTCCCCCTTACTCAGTTGAGTGACACATCACGAGTTTAAACCAGTTTTTCATTGATAGAAAATATTAAAAAAATATTTCTCCCATTGAAAAAAAAAAATTCTTTCAATTGAGATTTGTTTTAACCTTTTTCTCTCTTTTCCTCACTTAGTTGAGTGACGAAGTTTCCACATCACTAGCCTACCTGTCTACACTGAGACCAACACTTAGACATTACAACACTTCACTATTGTTGTACAGTCACTGAAACGACACTTAGCTGTTCAACCACATAGGCTTACACCCCACATAGATCTGTGTCAGTCTCTTCACCCCAGCGTGCCAACATGCCGTGGACGACAAACCCCACTGACGTGGACGCCTGGCTCAGAGGCATTACGGACTGCCTCACACCAAAGACAATTGAACTGTTATTATTTTTAATAATAATCATAATTCTGAGAAGATTCCTGACACATGATTCAAGCCAGAATCAAAACCACCACCACGTGGAACTAACCAAGATTATCTGTTCCCTAAGCAATGCCTTCACAGCCCAGCTGACACTAAGCGACAAGCACATCACCCACCTTCGGGAGGAGCTGACACGTGCCCAGAGCCGCATGGACAAGCTGGAAGTGAAAGTCCAGGACGACTTCAAGCGTCAGACCACTGAGTTCCTGAGAGAGCTGATGCACACTCAACGCTGCACAGACCAGCTCAAAGCGAAAGCTCAAGTGCCTGACAAAGTGGAGCAAGAGACAAAGAACCAAGTTGACAAGCTCCAAGAAGCCCTTGCAGCCACTGAAAGTGACAAACAAGAATTAAAGACTGTCCAGAAACACCTGGTAAACCAACTCCAGTCTGCTGAACATCAGCTAGAGAAAGCTAAAGCTGACATTAAAGATAAGAACTCTGAAATTAATGCTCTGAAAGACCACCTGGAAAGGTGCAATGCTGAAATCAACCATCTGACCCAACAGCGAGATGACGTCAACGACGAGCTCTACGCGGTCAGAGATGAACTCCAGCACATTTTCCAACAGAAACCAGAGCCAAGAAGGGAGAGACCTCCCTCAGCATCACCACTGCCGAGCAGGACAGAGTCCTCCATCCAAGAACTGCCATACAGTGAAAGAAGTGAATGGCCACAACCCAAAACGTCACAGGCCTTCACCACAGAACCGTTCACTGCCAACAAGCAACGAGAGCTCATCCAGGCAGACTCCAGAGCTGCACCGGCGATGACCTTTAAAGATCTCAACAAGCTGGTTAAGAATATCACTCAGTTCAACCCGAACTCCACGGAATGCCCGGACATCCAGTCCCACATCCGAGATATCAACTTCCACCTAGAGGTGAGACCTCATGTGACTGACAGAGACAGGTTCTACCTCCTCAGATCGACATCCAGTTCAGAGGTACGAAGCTTCCTAGACCGGCAACCTGCTCATGTCAAGTCAAACTACCAGCTGCTATGTGAGACACTGATTAAAGAATTCACAGGCCCAGAGTCGGAACACGGTGTGTTAATCGCCTTGGAAACCAAACAAGGTCGACACGAGACTCCCCAAGCATACTACCACCGTTTTCGACAAGCCTTCTTTGGTGCACATAACTCACCTGAACAAGAGGAGGATGTGAACTTCAAAAACCTCTTTCTGAGAAACCTGCACCCCGGATTAAGTCATCATCTTGGTCTTGAGGCCTGCGCAGACACAATGACAATTCAACAGTTACGTGACCTGACCCACAAGGCCCACATCAAACAGAAGATGTCCTCAAAGAAAGGTTTGAAAACATCCACAGTTTCAAACTCCTTCAGCCAAGACACAAGCCTTGCACTGGAAGACAACCAGTGGCATGACAACACCACAGTTCTTCGTAAGAAGCACAGAGAACGTGATTCCCATGCTGATGACAGATACCACACCAACCACATGGAAAAGTCATGGGACCAGCCACGCTTCTCAGGAAACCCACCTCGGCACCACTCAGTTAAGCACAGCACTGAGTATGCCCAAGAACAAGACAGTTTACCCTCAAAAGACATGGAGCAACTAATGAGGCGACTGGAAGTGTTCCTAGAAAACAGGCTGAACACGGAAGACCACTGATTCATCTGATACACCTTCATAATGAAGATGACAACCACTTGTTCTACAACAACACAGAACAAAGTGGTCTCTCACAGTCAACCACTGACAAACACCCAGAGGTACCAGAAAACACCATCCTGGCTACCCATCACTCATAAAGAAACCACCAAACGAGCTCCAAACTCAAGAACCATATGTGTGCTACAGAAACAACAGTAAGCCCAGAACGTCAGAAAGTCTGTCACAACCAAAAGGTATCATCGGAGGAATGCAACAACGGAGACCAAGTTTTGCACCACAGCTTCACGCAGCCATGCCAAACTGCCTCCCAATGTCTGCCAGAGAACTTCCTGCCTTACTGGTTTGACTCCCAGCAGATCACAGAAGATCCCTTTTCCAAGGCAAAGAGGCAACAAGCTCATCAAAGCTAAGCCATCAAGCAAAGGGGGGAGCAAAACAGACTGAAACAGATCTGACCATACATACATACATACACTACACAACATCCCTAACATACTCACTAACATACAGAAGTTAACCGCCTCTACTGTGCAAAACATTCAACAAACATGTTTTCCCCCACAGGTAGAAACTAACTTCAGAAACTAGCTTAACAACTTAGCTACACTTACCATAGGAAACATGGCAACTAACTACTCATCCAACAAGTACACCTGAGAACACCTATCATTACATCATGATCCCTGACACCTTAGCTGTGCAACAGTAGTTACAAGTCATATCAGGAGGAACACTCAACTGCTTTGTTTTGTTTTACCTCTTCCTTCCTTCCTTTTCTTCTTTTATTAGGTAAAATGCCTGTCCGCCCCATAAGGGTCAAGGTCACAATAATAGGATTGACACACCACGCCTAATATTTGTAAGTCACCTCAAAACGAATGTGAGCCAGAGAACTCCCTGCATCATTCGAATCACAAATTGAAAGGTAAATTTGTCTAAACCTAGAACAATTTAGAAGAGAATAAAACAAACAAATCAAATTTAGTCACAAAATTAATTAATCACCGTCCCAAAACAAATTAGGATAACGTCCTAAAATTGAACTAAACTTTAGTCAACGTGATTAACTATATTGAGAGAGTGAACCTGTTTATGCCTAGGTAATCTAATGCCCTGCACCAGTAAAGTGACCAGTCATGGAGGTGTTGTCTTGTTGTTTGCTGTTTGTGTTTGCTTCCTCTACCCATTTCTCCAGCGTTCACCGATGTCTTTTACTCAACACATCGTCGACCGAAGGGGGGATATGTAACGACAATGAGAAGAAATCAACCACAGACTAATTTTCTTCCAGAAAATTAATTCAAACTCTCTACTTCCTGCCGAACAAAACAGAAGATTTGTTCAGAACGTCAAATGATCCTCATCACTCTGGCTATTTAAAAGAGCCTCCCCCAACACTAACTAAATAACTGGTCAATGGCTAGCTTTGTGGCCAACTACGGACTGGTTAAGATAAAGACAGTGTCCTCACAGTCCAGAGCCATAAGTCACCCATCCTGGCGCCACAGAGTCTGCAAAAGACCCTTCTAATGACCAAACCAACGAAAACCCCCAACTAAGAACTTTTATGAGCCCAGCTAAAGGAAGAACTTGTCAATATGAGGGGGTTTTTAAAAGACAAATTGGTTCAGAAATGACACCACAGCATTCCTGACCCCTCCTCCTTAAGACCTCTGAACAAACAGAGTTCTGTCTCTTCACCAGAGAACTGATTCTTATCAATAACTATACATAAAATCATTCAAGAACAATTTTCAATGGACTCATGATCAAACAATCATGCAACTACCTAATCCTGGGTTGTTTCCACCACTTATATGCATATTTTAATAAGATAATATGTTTTGATCCCATTTAATTCAGGTAATAGTTATTATATTAACTATTAGAAGGAGTGAATGAATGAAAGTGTGTACTGTTTCATATCAATGCTATCTTACGAACACAACTAGCAAGATGGCTTGAATGATATCGGTGTAATATGTTTTGATCTTCTTTTAATTAGAAATCATGTCTAAACTGTAGCCTCTGTTCTCTCTGCTAGTAAAGAGATCCCAGATAGCACATGATTTATGACTTTGCAAACAAAGGCAGTGTCTAATTGGTCAGAACTCATCCTGGAGGTTGGACAAACTTTTAGTTTAAAACCTTAGACCCAAAAACAAATCTGGCTCTCTCGCTGCTCTCGAAGCTCTCTCGCTGCTCTCAAAGCTCTAAGCTCTCTAAGTTCCGGCAGACTAGTACCATGTAACAAACGAGCAGAAATAACCCAAATCAAGATCTGAAGAACATGGGTTAAACAGTTTCATTCAAGCCGTCTTACTACTCTCGTCTAAGTCTTCTTTTCTTTTCTAAGTCTTCCTTTATTTTCCGATTGAAAGTCTCGGTTTTAAGTTAAGTTTTGCTGCAAAGTTTCGTTCCACGATTCGCGGCTGCAACGCACGCTTTCAACTTCAAAGACTCATTCAACCATCAGCAACCGCCAGCCACACGTGACTGGTTCTCGCCCCATCTATCCATGCACAAGGAGACCACAGCCGACGAACGAACCCGGGGGAACCCTCTGTTACGCAACGAAGGGAATTCCCAAAAAGGAACGAGAAGACAAGCAAGTAACCTCCAGACTAAAGCTGAACTGGTGTATTTTAACTTTAATAACCTGCCTAAAACGATAGAAGGGTTAAATTAATGTTTGATGGTTCGTTCAGGTCATGTCTTACAAGTGCATATAGGAATTCGGAATTCCTTCCTCACCCTTAAACTCATTCTTCCCAAACTCAGTCTTCTTTTTTGTATTTCTTTATTGTGTATTTCTTTTCTTTATTTCTTTCTTTCTCTCTTCCTGTCTGCAACCTGTATGAATGTGTGTGTATGCGTGTGTGTGTGTTAGACATTAGCTGTACGTGTTAGTATATAATCAATAAAGTATTGTTTGTATTTGAAAAGAGATTGCTTGTGTATGTGCTTATCAAATTTTATTGTCTTGAACTTCGATCAAAAGTTACCTATGCTTTTACCCTATTTCTTAATTTACTGTTAGGGGGTTATTCTTTCTTGGCCAGGAAGGTATTATATTTCCTAGAGTTAATAATTGTTTATGCTTTCTGTTCATTGGATGAACTGATAAATGATCATATTATTGATTCTGTTACAGTAATTTCTGAAAATAATCAAAGATAATTAAAATATTAATTATTGATCATAATCCGTTATGAATAATAATTAATAATATTTATACGTGGGCGTATAAACGCTACAAAACCTAGCTGAGAGGATCATCCGAGGGACACGACAAACAACAAACATGAAGAGGGGGCTGGCTATGGAGGAAGGAGCCTCAAAGGACTATGCAACTCTTAAAAACATGAACTTAAGGAAATGTGGACTGGTGATTCATCCAGATGCACCTTGGCTGGGTGCGTCACCTGATGGGCTGGTATATGACCCGCTTGAGAGACCATCATTCGGCTTGGTTGAGATGAAATGCTCAAATGCACTAAGCTACATTGACTGCAGGTACCTCAGAGTTGATCATGGAACATATAAATTAAAGGAAAGCCATGCTTATTATTGGCAAGTGCAGGGGCAGTTGCTAATGACGGGTATGGAATGGTGTGACTTTGTTGTCTGTGCCCATGATGACATGTTCGTGCAGCGCATTTACAGAGACACTTCTGTGTTAAGCTCCCTGAAACATTTGATTTGCTCCCTGTGATTTGTTTTTCTTTTTTACATATCTACCAAAATACCAATCTATGCACAAGTAACTAAAGAGGCACAATTGCCCGAGAAAAGACATAACGTGAGATGAGATGGAAGACAAGCGTAACACCACGTTCTCCTCACAATCATGACGGTAGACGTAGAATCCACAGCTAGATCAATGAGTATAAAAGCCCTATGATTACAACAACCATCATTTAAAGTGTCACAAAATTCTTAAATTATGGGATTTTTTTCATTATTGATCATACATTGCACAGAGGTCAAAATTATTGTACAAATTCGATAAATATTGTACGTCTGGCAACACTGTTCTGCAGGCTAGTGTTAATAGAGGATGAGTTCATGACAAGACGACAACCCATTCTACATCATGTATTTGTACACACACACACATACACACACACACACACACACACTTAGTTGTGTAGTTAGGTTTTTATTATCTTTATGGGGACTCCATAGAAATAATGATTTTTATACTATACAAACTGTATATTCTGCATTTTTACATTTTCAAATAAGCATCATTTAGTATGTTTATTAATCCATTTCCTTCGTGGAGATCACTGGCTTGCTGGTCCCTCAATGTAGGTTAAACAAGTACACTCAAACACACACTGATCTTACTGTCTATATGAGGATTCATTACACACATTTATTCTGACATGTTATTTCACTGACAGAAGTTCAGTTGAAGTTTTAATGTAATGAAGAGAAAATAAGAGACTCTCAGTGCTTCTTAATACTTAAATTGACCCTTCCTCGTTACCTCGCTCCACCAGCCTGTGACCCAGAAACCGATCAAATTCAGTCATCTTGAAGGACATCTCAATTCTCTAATTGCACCTTGAGGAACAAGGTAGAGTTCTCAACGGGAATTTCCATCAGAATCCAGCACCACTCCAAACACTTTCCAGACCTCTGATTTTCCCACTCCTGTAGTAGCGACGGTGAATTCATGATGCACGTTGCACGCAGCAGCCAGACTTTCTTTACGGTGAACAGCAGCGATGATTAATAAATGTTTTTTTTATTTTTTTTTTATTTTTCACTGAGCGGAAAAGATTAAGCCTGAGGTCCAACCCGACCCGAGTCATTTGCTTATATTTTCGACCCGAACCCGCGGGTCCCGTCGGGTTTGTCGGGCCGACCCGACCCGTTGAGAACTCTAGAACAAGGAGTGAGGAGCTTCCAGAGGAGTGATGATGCACAGGTTTATCCTATGCGGAGTCTTTCTTGTCCAGAATCCTGACACACGTATAAATTCACCTTCTGTCATGACACGCACGTAAGATCCAATTGCAGTTTTAATAGGGTAATCCGTAATCGTAATCCAGTCAGGCAAAGGGTCAAAATCCACTTTACCCCTCACTTTATTTATAGGTTTCTCCACATATTACAAAATTCCAACCATTCCAGAACACAGTTGTACAATTTACCACATGTAGAGAAAAAGGGGGAAAAAAAAGATCAAGAAGATCAAAAGATAAGCAGGGATCCAGGACATACCTAATATAAAGGGAACAATTATTAACCCCAAATAAGAATGCTCAAATATACCCAATACAGTATCAAATATGCAAAAAAAAACAAAAAAAAAAAACACTTGTGCCAACCAAGGTAAATGTTTAAACAACATAGTCAATTATAAGTGTTAATACAGGAGTGGTAGCACACTAGTAGAAAGTACAATTATTAACTATTTTCCAGTATGCAAGCAGTGTATGTTTCCATATATGTAAGGAGAGAACCCGACATTTTGTAAAAGTTCTTGAGAGAGCCGTTCAGTGATTATCTGATTTTCTCCAGTTTAATAAAGTGAAAAACGTCTTTAATCCACAAGGTGAGTAGGTGGGACAGATGATTTCCAATGCAGTAAAATCCGACGTCTGGCCAGGAGGGACACAAAGGCCACAAAATCTGCCTTGTACCGTGGACAGTGAACTGGCAAAGAAAGTGTACCAAACAGTGCTGTTATAGCCACAGGTTCAATTGTTGTCTCAACTACCTCTGACATTGTCTCAAATATATCAGTCCAATATCCATGTAGGGTTGGGCAGAACCAAAATATATGTGCCAGGGTTGCAGGAGCCTGACGACAACGGTCACATATAGGATCAATGTCAGAATAAATTTTAGAGAGTTTGACCTTAGTCCAATGAGTATGATGGAGTATATTGCATTGGATCCATCCATGTTTGACACACACTGATGAGGAATACACCCTGCATAAAATACTCTCCCATAGTTCATCTGAAATATCCTCTAATAAGTCTTCCAGTTTTTATAGATAGCAGTGAGCTTCTATGTAGGGACCAATAACTTTAATTTATGCTTTACCTTTGCAGTTTAAATAAATCATATGTCACACATATATCAACAGGGCACCTTGTGTTATCTTTATTGTTTGTTAATTTCTTAAATAACCAAACTTTAACAACACAAGGGCAGATCCTTTGAGCGCAGCTGATGATGCTTTGAAGTGACGCTCGAGTGATCAAGAATATTTCTATATACAAATAAGCTTTCCTTAGATTCCTCCGTCCTCATTTTCTTCCTTTTCTCATGTCTCAGCTCCACCCCCTGTAGGATGCGAGGAAAGGAAGAGAGGATGCACAAATAAGAAATGAGAAGCACCCTCTACAACATCTCACTGTTACTGATTTATCATTCAGCTCAAAGCATTATGGGTAGAATCTCTCTACAGTCTGTTCTGATTCATCAACACAGTTTCACTGATCCATAAACCCTAAACCCAGGATAGAGCGGTTGAGTGAATGTCGTCTGGACTGTGTGGATGAGGCTCATTGTGTCTCTGTTTACGCTGTAGAAGGACAGAGTTCCTGCACTGTGATCCACATACACTCCTATTTTACTGATGATGGGTTTTACAGGGAGTTTAGTCACTATGTTATTGTGTATGAATGAGTAACTGGAGGAAGAGCAGTCCAAACTCCAGGACTGATCATTACATCCAAACACACACTCATGACTCGATCCCTTCCTGCTGATGCTCTTATGTGACACTGTTATACACACACTCCTGCTCCACTCAATCTCCCAGTAACAACGTCCACACACACTCTCTCTACAAAACACCTGAGGAAACACATCAAATCTGTCTGGATGATCATGATACGGCTGATCTGTGTAAGTGAATGTCATCACTCTGTTCCTCTCAGACAGGCAAAGGCGTTTATTCACTGTGTTCAGATCCAGAGTGAGCTGATGGGAATCTGGTGGAGAGAAAACACATCAGAATCAGGAATTATGAATCTGTCTGATCTTTTATTATAGCTGAACTCTTCATGTTCAATATATCATCAGTGTCTCAGTACAGTTTACCAGATATCCTGTGCAAATCATCATTTACATGATCAACTCTAAAACTCTTCAGTCATGTTTTCTTTCACCTTCTACAGGAAGAACATGAATACACTCAGTGAGTTTCTCTGCTTGCTTTCTTATTGACTTACATTGTAGGAAGTCACTCCTGGTTCTGGGAACAATGTTGGTGAAAGTGACTGTGGAAATCAACAGACATGAAGAGTGTGATTATCATGTCGAGAAAAAATTATCCCTGCACCAGTTCCCAAGAGATTTCTAATATGATCTTCTACATGATATGAAATGATAGAGGATCATTTCTGAGAGCTGATGAATCTCCAGGACTTTACCTCTGTCAGAGATCTTCTCTTTGCAGAAATCCTCCAGTTTGTCTCTCAGCTGATGGACAGATTCTCTCACGCCATCAAAAAAGGAGAGAGAACTGAAGGGATTGTCATTTACGTCTGTAGATTCATGAGGAGCTGAGAGAGACTGGAAACTCTACACAAAACAGAAATCAAAGCTCATCACCTCCACACTTCATCAATAACCTGCACTACTGTCAGATCTGAGCGGCTCTTGTTGATCTTTAGGAACTCTCCTCAATCCAGCACTTTCACAGCATCAGCTTCATTCTTCTCATATTCATTTTTTATCATGTTACAGCTATAAATTCAGTAACACCGTAACCCTAAGGTTGGAAGGAATACTGTGTGTTTTTCGTCCGATTTTGAGCCGATTTTAGGATCATACAACTCTTTTTTTGAGTCATTGTAGGGTTGAGTAGATTTAATCAGGAAAAGCAGTTCAAAGGCAACGAGTTGATTGACCATTATTTATAACTTTTGAGGAGTTAGTGGCTCTGAAATTTATAAGGACTCTTAGGAAACAATCCCAAGGTCAGGCTTTGTGGTTTAAATATGCTGAAGCCTCACTAATATACAGCCTCACATTCTGTTTGAGGACAAATTGATGATCTGATTCTGGTAAACATTACTCAAAATTTGAACTATAAGCCAAAGATTTTAAAAAGATAAGTAAAGAGATGATGGGAAATCTAGATGGGTGAAACTGGTACCATCAAGTTTGTGGATTTCACATTGTTGTTTCCTAAGAGATTTCCAGAGCTGAACTGCATTTGTAAGTGCATCTCTTTCAATCAATTAGAGTCTGACTGATGATGATATAATAACCGAAGACACAGATCAACACTTAAGTCATTGGCTCATTCTGCTGTCATGAAATTGTAACGGGATTAGGTGATTGACAGCAGCGTTTGCCTATCAGCAAGTAGTATCTTCTATTTAAAGGCTGATTGGCTGTTATCTGGGATGCGTCACGTCCGTTTTCCCCTTTTTGTTTGCTCGTGTTGACGGTGGTTGTAGGTAAGCGTGCTATGTTTTAATAGGTGATGATTTTGGGAATTGTTGGGGTGTTCATAACGTACTCGGTTACCTAACGTAACCTCGGTTCTCTCTAGAAGAGGAAACGAGTATTGCGTAAGTTGCTTACGCTACGGGTAAAGTCATCTTTTCTCGAGATATGAAGCCAAAAAATGATCCTTAATTTTGCATTTATTGTCAACGCGTTGCAGCAGCTAGCAGACCTAGAGCAGGCTAACTAGCGCGCTCATTGGCTGCCCTGCGGCAATCGCAGCAGCCTACCACTGAGCCCTGCGTGACGTCACGCCCAAGTGCCCCCACGCGTCATAGCCTGCCAGAAGGGGCGTGGCTTAGCGTATATATAAGGAAGGGCTCGGGGGCTTTTTACCTGGTTTTCATCGACTGAAGCGAGACCAGCTCGTGGCACGAACACGGCTGGTTATGCAATAATCCTCTTCTAGAGAGAACCGAGGTTACGTTAGGTAACCGAGTACGTTCTCTTACAAGAGGTTCTCTCGTATTGCGTAAGTTGCTTATGCTACGGGAACCCCTTGTCAACGCCGTGCACGCCAGCATCCACCACATAAGTCCCAGGGGAACACCCGGGGGACACAGATTAGTGGGAATAAGGCGGCCAACAGTGTGGGCCAGCACATGTACATAAGCACACAGTAAGGAATACAGAGCCCACATTAAAGAATATCAACCCTTATAGTGCAGCTCAATCAGGGGAGCTAGAATTAAGTGGCAGCCTGCGCACGAACGAATCTGGGCAGAACATACACATAACTTAGACTGACAAAAGTCTAGCCTGCAAGGCAGGAACTTCCAGGTTATAAAACCTAACAAATTTAGAGGGGGAGGCCCAGCCTGCCGCCATACAAATGTCATGAATAGAAATCCCGCTGGACCAAGCCCACAACGAGGCTATGCCTTTAGTGGAATGAGCACTGACGCCCAGAGGGCACTGCAGGTCTTTAGACGCATATGCTGCCGCAATAGAGTCCACTATCCATCTGGACAGACTGTGTTTCGAGGTGGCGAGACCCTTGGTGCGCCCACCGAACGAAACGAAGAGCTTCGTGATTCATTTAGCGTGATGTAAATCCTCAACGCCCTAACAGGGCAAAGGAGGTTACCATCGACTTCGTTACCGGATGCCGGTAAGGCCGAAAATGAAATGACCTGCGCTCTGAAGAGAGTGCCAATCACTTTGGGGACATAACCATGTCTCGGTTTGAGAATGACTTTAGAGTCATTAGGTCTGAACTCGAGACACGCGGCGTTAACAGATAACACGTGTAAGTCACCCACACATTTGACTGCAGACAGGGCTATCAGAAAAACGGTTTTGAGCGAAAGGTATTTCAGATCCACGGTCTGTAAGGGTTCAAAGGGATGCGCTTTCAGGGCCTCCAGAACCAAAGAAAGATCCCAAATAGGAACAGACGGGGGGCGCGTGGGATTCATCCTCCTGGCTCCTCTGAGGAAGTGGATGATAAGCTCGTTCCTTCCTATTGACTGGTCGTGCGTCGACTCTGCGAACGGTGCAATAGCCGCAACATACACTTTGTGCGTGGAAGGGGACCTGCCCATATCCAGTAGCTCTTGAAGGAAACAGAGCACCCACAAGACGCCACACGTTTGTGGGTCTAGATTTTTGTCGGTGCACCACCTGGCAAACACAGACCATTTAGAGCCTTCTCGTAGAAGGAGCTCTAGACTGCGTGATCGTGTTCACAACCCCTTCTGGCAGGACAACGGGTATCCGTTGATTATCCATGTATGCAGAGACCAGCACTCTGGATGAGGATGCCAAATCGAGCTGCTGGCTTGTGAGAGCAGATCCCTTCTCACCGGAATCGGCCATGGGGCTAAGTCTGACAGCCGCATCAGCTCCGGGAACCAAATCTGATTCTTCCATCGGGGGGCTATGAGGAGCGAGCGAGTGGCGAGCTTCCCTGATTCTCCTGATTACCTGTGGTAACAGTGAGATCGGAGGGAAA
This sequence comes from Abramis brama, assembly GCF_963993115.1. NCBI lineage: Eukaryota > Metazoa > Chordata > Actinopteri > Cypriniformes > Leuciscidae > Abramis > Abramis brama. Next base: position 23,344,943 of record NC_139966.1, on the reverse strand, counting down.
GCATACAGCGGGCAGCTGGGCCAAGCTTGGGCCAGCGCGTCCTCGTTCTTCGAAAAGAACCTTGGGCAATGAGCGTTGTCTTTTGACGCAAATAGGTCGACTTTCGCTTTGCCGAAAAGGCGCCACAGCAGCTGGACTGTTTGAGGATGTAGGGACCATTCTCCCGGAGGAACGTTGTCCCTGGACAGTCTGTCTGGGCCGTCGTTCAGGTGGCCAGGCACATGCGTGGCTCTCAGCGAGCGCAGAGAGTGCTGAGCCCAAACAAGAAGGCGTTCTGCCAGAGCACTGAGACTTCTGGATCTGACACCGCCCTGGTGGTTCACGTAGGGGAGGAAGTGCTTCATTGCATTCTCGACCGCTATCATCTCCAGACAGTTTATGTGAAGGCATCTCTCTCAGTCTGACCAATGGCAAAGACCGGCCTGGAGGTTGGAGGCGTCTGTTGAGATAACCCTCCGGTACGAGATAGCTTCTATTGTCACTCCCAACTGGTACCATTCGGCTGCTATCCAGGGCTCCAGGTGAGTCACCCTGATACGCAGACTGCCGGAAGCCCAGGCACGATATGGTACTCATGCGTTTAGCCAGCGTTGTAGCGGGTGCATACGCAGCAAGCCCAGCTGAAGCACTGCTGCAGCTGAAGACATACAGCCTAGCATTCTCTGAAACGTTTTCAGGGGAACAACGCTGCCTTTCTGGAAAGACGCAGCCAGGTGTCGAACAAGGCAAGCCGTCATAGAAACCCAGTCTAGCTCTATCCCCAGAAAAGAGACTGTCTGACTGGGCAGTAATGAGCTCTTGGTCCAGTTGGCCCGTGAGACCCAAGTTTTCCAGATGGCTGAGAAGCATCGTCCTGTAAGATACTAGTTCTATCTCTGACTGTGCCAGAATCAACCAATCGTCCAAATAGTTCAGTATTCACATGCCCTGACTTCTGAGGGGAGCGTGAGCCGCGTCCATGCACTTCGTGAAAGTACGGGGTGCTAAAGACAGGCCGAACGGAAGGACGATGTATTGAAATACCTGACCGTCGAAGGCAAATCTCAAGAATGGCCTGTGACTGGGTATTATCTGAATCTGAAAGTATGCGTCTTTCAGATCGAGAGAGATAAACCAGTCCCTCGGGCGAATTTGCGCGAGGATTTGTCTGGTCGTGAGCATTTTGAACGGTCGCCTCATGAGAGCTTTGTTCAAATATCTCAGATCTAAGATAGGTCTGAGAGCTCCATCCTTCTTTGGCACGAGGAAATAATGGCTGTAGAAGCCTGACTCCCTCTGAGAAGGAGGTACTGGTTCTATGGCCCCTTTACACAGCAGCTTTGCTATTTCTGCGCGAAGTAGGTGTGCTACTTCTTGATTCACTCTCGTCTCTGTCCGTGCTAGAAAGCGCGGAGGACGGCGAGCGAATTGCAGCGAATAGCCCTGCTTTACTGTGTTCAGCACCCATTCTGACACACCTGGAATCGCTTCCCATGCTTCTGCATGCATAGCTAGGGGTAGAATGGCCTCTCGGTTCCGGCCGCCGCACAGTGCAGGCTCGTGAACCTGAATCTGAGGTATCGGCGCGGTGAGCGCGCTCTCGATGCTTGAACACAACGGCATGCTGAAAGCGACGGCTGGCCGGTTTACACTCAATGCTTTGTGGGTGTTGTCCCCCGGGATAACCGTATAACAGAGCGGGCAGTGAGTAGGTGTGGGCACTGTATCGTGGGCATATTTCCTACATCTATCACTCGAGCGGCATGTGACAGCTTTATGAGTGTGGGCTCTGTGAGAGGGAGTGACACGGGGAACCCAGGGACACGGGGAACTCGACCCAGGCAGAGAGCGCAGATCACGTGGTGGTCTCCGTCGCTGAGCGGGGCTCTGCACGAGCCACAGGAAGTGCGAGGCATTTTGATAAAAACGTCTTGTGCTCTTTTAGAACAGAGGGTGTGTGTCGCGGCGGCGAACATACACAGAGCTGAAGTATAAAGGAACTGTCGCCGGATAGCGTAGCAGGCACGGATGGCTGAAGGCGGCGAAAAACGACCGGCTTCCTCAGATGCTGTCCTTTGCTTGCTAGTCGCTTGCTTCGACGGCGGCGGCTTCTCTCAAAGATCCAGCGATGCATAGAGGTTCACTGAAGAGATGAAAATCAGGTAAGCAGCCCCCGAGCCCTTCCTTATATATGCTAAGCCACGCCCCTTTTGGCAGGCTACGACGAGTGGGGGTCACGCAGGGCTCAGTGGTAGGCTGCTGCGATTGCTGCAGGGGAGCCAATGAGCGCGCTAGTTAGCCCGCTCTAGGTCTGCTAGCTGCTGCAACGCGTTGACAATAAATGCAAAATTAAGGATCATTTTTTGGCTTCATATCTCGAGAAAAGATTACTTTACCCGTAGCATAAGCAACTTACGCAATACGAGAGAACCTCTCCTAAGAGAACCTGAAATTGTTTGTATATTAATCATAGTGCAGCTTGTTATATAGGGCTGGTATGGTTGTGTGGGCTTAACATTCTTTTCGCGTACTAAATAAGCATGATTCCCTGTATCCCATTGTGTTGTCGGTGGGCATGACTGTGACCAATTCATGTCTATAAAGCGTGCTATCTGGCGTGATATCCTGATGGTAAGTGTTTAAACGCAACTATAATTGGGAGTGGGGATAGTATTTTGATTGGTAACATCTCCTTTTGTGTTCGTTATAGGATTCTCCCTCTAGTTCTATGCCGTGATTTTTTCCTGCTGCTGTCTTCACGCGGTTAAATCGATGTGGTTTATATAGCCGCGCAGACGCGATCATCACCATTAATAAAAGGGCTCGTTTGATTCTTATTGTGCCGGTTTATTGCCCTGCTTCACATTTCTGGCCTCTTGTTTCTTTTTTTCTTTTGATTTAAACCATTTAATCTTTTTTTTTATTTTTATTTTTTATTTTTTATTTTGTGGAAGTAAAGTTTGTCTGGCTTGGTTGAATTTATTTGCTTTTTTTTCACTCTTTGTAAAACCAATTATTTGGTTATAGCTCTGGATGTATGTGATAAATTATCTATAAATGCAACTCTATTTGTGTGTGATCATCTACTGAATTCAAGTTGTTTTGTAGTAATCTCAGGTGACCAACTATTTGATCCTTTTGTTTTTTTCTCCTTATTTCTGTTTGTTATTGATATTCATTGCTGTGAGGACTTGCTTCATTAGTGATGTCCACATTACCATTTCTATGTTCATTTTTATAGTATCTTATTCTTTTTATTTATTTATTGGAGGAGCTGGGGTCCCACGGTTGGATTGCTCTTCCTCCTTATGGTGGTGGTTCTTCTTTATCAGGTGCGGTGTACACTTTGTGTGTTTGATAGTGTGATTAGACTACACGGGTGTGCGTGTGTGTGGACATGTGCCTTGTAAAACCAAGCTCCACATTGATTCCTGCCATTGGGAGTCTCAGCCCTGCCGGTATTATTTAGTTTTTGTTTTACATACATAACTGCTACATATTAAGTTGGGTTGTATTTTTTTTTTTTTTGAAGTAGGGTTTTCAGTGTTTCTTGTTGGTTTTAGTGTTCAACATTTTAAACCATTTTTTAAACATTTGTATTTTTTGCTCTCTACCCACGTCTCTTGACTAATTCTATGAGGGAACCGAACCGTAGTCGGACTTTCTTACTAGTAAAAACTTGGGCTTGTGTCTCAAAATTGCACCGCCCCGCCACAAAATGTTTTTCTGTGAGTCTCTTACTCAAGTTCACTATGATCCTGTTCTTCTAGATCTCTGTTACCTGCAGGAAATGGATGTGATCCGGTGTTTGTGAAAGCTGCTCCAGCTCAGCATCTCTCCTCCTCAGATCATTGATCTCCTGCTCCAGTCGCTCCAGTCGTCCTTCAGCTCGACTCACTGCAGTCTTTTCCTGATCTCTGATCCGCTGTGTCGCCTCAGAGCGGCTTCTCTCAATGGAGCGGATGAGCTCAGTGAAGATCCTCTCACTGTCCTCCACTGCTGTCTGTGCAGAACGCTGTTAGGACACACAACACAATCACACAGTGGCTTCAGTGAGTCCTGACTGAGACGTCTCAAACTTCTCTTCTTCTCCAGACTCACCTTATGTGACACCACAGCCTCTCTCAGCTGCTGAAGATCTTTCTCTCTCTGCTGGATTCTCTGCTGGAACGACCTCTGCGTCTCCTTCAGCTGGTGCTAAAGGACAAACCAATGACAAGAGAAACATCACATTAATCATCAACTAAACAGATATGAATCAAGTATCAGTGAAGTGGTGAGATTGAGAGGTTAAAGGTCTTGCATGATAAGATTATAGGTTCATTTATTAATGCCAGGATTATTACATCATTGCCTAGCTTTATATGGATATTTTACCTAGAAATGTAAATTATTTCATTGTATACTGATCCTCATGTCTTTCCAAACTTGTATGATTTTCTCTTGCAGAACACAAGAGAATATGTTCTGAAGAATGTCTCTGTTTCTAAAGCCCAAATCAAATATGTTGACACATCAATAACATCAAACCGCACTGGCTCATGCATGTCACATGACTAAACATGCCTCCCTATTTTATTTTTCTTGTCGCTGCAGAAGACGTTAGATTACCCTTAGAGTTGTATGGATTTCTTTATGCTACCTGAGAGGACTAGAGACACTCGATTTTTATACTCTCTTTTTCAGAGTACTTACATTTTAATTATGTATTGGTATATAAAGACAGTTTAAATAAATTTGGGAAAAAGTTTTTTAGAAAAATCCTGCCTACCCTGCCTTTAATAAAGGGGGCGAGGCCTGGTTAAGTTAGTTAGATGTGTCTCGTGTCCAAGGCTACGTTCAGACTGTCAGTCCAAATCCGATTGTTTGTGTATCCGATTGGAATCTGATCTAAAATTATTGATGTCCACACAATGTATCGCAACTGTTCAGATCTGATTTGTGTGTCAATGTGGCTCTTTCGTTTTCCGATATATCTGCATTGGTTTCTATGGCAATGATGTTGCGTAAGCATAAGCCAAAAACAACAAAAACCACGACATGGACGGGTTTGCAATAGAGATGTTGTCTAATTTACATTTTACAACAATGAAGTGTTTAGCCACGCGTTGGACTATTGTGTCTTCTGAGGCAGCGGCCGAAACATAGGAGGCTGTTATGCTTTATTCCGTGTCATCTCCGCCGGTTTCAGAACTCCTTTATATTGTCATTTCCTGCTCGTCCGGCACCTTTGTAACAACACAGCATTGACTTTCAGCATGTCTCCAATAACAACATCTGGCGTTTTACGTGGCGCGAGAAAGTCACATAAACCATGCGAAATCCGATCAGAGTGGTCAGACTGAAACGGATTAACAGAAATGCGATTTGAATAAGATTCCAAACCATATATGAATGTAGCTCGAAACGGATTTTTTAAAAATTGCATTTCATGTGATTTTTGAATGTTCAAAAGCCGTTCACACTAGCTAAATCTGATCAGATTTCAATCGGATATGGAAAAAATCGGATTTGGACTGAGCCAAAAGACACGGATTTGTTGAGCTTTTATATACTCCTTTTATTAATTAGTGAGTTGTTGCAGCGCTAGATTTTGGTACCGTCTTTCAGTGTTAGGACAGACCTAGTCTTGCGTAGCCATACCTTCAGACTGACGGCAGAAGGTCAGGGCTCGTGTTCTTAAAGCTTCTAAGAATCCTCTCACAAAACTCCTAATTTAGCTTAAAAACTTCTACGTAGGAGTCTTAGCTTAAGAGCGATTCGGGACCGATCTGAGAGCAACTCTGAGCAAGGAAAAGACAAAAATGTTCATCTTAGTGAGGAGGCGGGGCTGACCCCGTTGCTATGTATGACACAATCTTTTGAAGACTGATTGGTTGGTTGTCCAAGAAGGAAAAAAAAAGAGCGATTTCAAGTGTAGGGTCTACTCTAAGGTTTCACTTTGAAATTACATGCGTGATTTTTCCCATTTTACCATTCTCTCTCTCTCTCTCTCACACACACACACACACACACACACACACACACACACACACACACACACACACACACACACACATTATATATACAGTAGCTCAAATTATTAACGGTTCATTCCCCTGCTTGTGTGCACCAGGAAAGCCTGCTATATTCATAAATGCAGTTTTTTGAGCCTGCAAGGTGGGAATGTCCAGTGGAAACGAAATGAACTGCGACACAATAAGAGGTTCAGAAAGTGCTGTAATTGTTTGTGTGATCACTCAACTTACAGAAGGTTGTGACAGACCCAAATCATCACTGCTGCATTGTTGCATTTTCCCAGTTGCCAAATATCATAATGTAGTGATTACTTTAATTTCTGGTGCTATGGCACTTCTGCGCTGTGTTGGAGATGTTAGCCTGTCTCTATATGATCGGTCACAAACATGATCCCTGCACTATCTAATCTATAGCGTCTTATTAACTCACTGTCATCCATTGTCTGCAACACATTTCTTCTCCCTCTTCATCTTTCTGCCATTTTTTCCTCTGCTAAAGAAACCCATAAGCCTCTTAAAAGTCCTTGTCCGTACTCCTAACAAACAACTCATTGTCACAGTTGTAAACACAACGTATTTCTTCTTTCACAAGTGAGTTTAGCATCATGGCATTTGTTTCCAGGTGGACCATAAAAGAATGCGACACACACGTCTCCCGGACATCCTGTAGAATTCAACAAATCAGATAGCGGCTTCGAAACTCCTGAAGTGTTTCCAGAAAAGTGTGCCATATGCATCAGACGTTCAGCCAACGGTCCGTGGGCGTGATGTCTGAGGGTGAGACTAGGACAGACCAGGTTCGATGTCATTACAATGCTCTGTGGCTGAATGAATGTAATTCATAATAACACAATCAGGGTTTTCCTGTTCTGTGATTTTTTAATAAGTGATATTGCAAGTGAGATGCTGAAGCAAATCATATGATGTTTATCTCACGTTCCACACTTTAAAAAGCTGTAAATATCAGAGGTGGAGGTCTTGAGTTAGGCTACGTGACTGCACTTGCTAATTTAAAGATTTCTATAAATGAAGAAAATGACTTTGACTTGAGAACGAATACAGTCAATTAAATCCGTCTCAAACCGCATGACTCTATAATGACTTTATAAGAATTAAATCAATAAAAAAAATTAGTGACATTAGCTAATATACAAACTGCAAGCCACGGAACCAGCGGCGCCAGGGCCTTTGATCAGAGTCTACGTGCTGCATGATGCTGTGCAAGCACAAAACAATACAGGAGTAGAGGAGAATCTACGAATATTGTTTGTTTGGATTTAAACACTTCCGAATGGACCATATTTTGGTGTATGCACAATTTGCAACCCAAACATGACCGCCTCAACCTTGAACTTTATTTACCTCGTGTAAAACAGAATAGGTATGTAACTGTGTCTCTTATGGATAATTTCTCATAATATCTAGAGATTATGAAGATATTTGATGTTGAGTTTTCTTGCTGTCTGAAACAAGATGGTGTTTTTCTTCAAATATCTTGTAGCTTTGCAATGTTGTGTGGCACAATCTGGTTAATTTCTTGAACTTTGTGTCAAGCAAAATTGTGACTGACCTGGTTCACTCATGCCAATCATCATTACAAGTGTCACAATCACCAGCTGGAGTTCTTGATAGCCACCAGAGGGCACCCCAAACCAGACTATTGTCATTCCCTCATGAACTACATTTCCCACAACCCATTGCCAGGTCTCATCATCCCTGATTGCTTACAGCTGGTTCTCATTACCTTGTCAACCTCTGCCTACATAAGCCTGGCTCATTGTGTCATTGCAAGCTCTTGTATGTGTCACTGCTGTGTGCGCCATTGATTATCTGTTCCATGGTTTTGACCCCTGCCTGTTTCCTGGATCACCCTGTTTGCCTGAGTTTCCTGCCTGGTGTTTGTGTTGGAATGTTTACTCTGTGTTTATGACCTTTGCCTGTTTTATTTGTATTATCTTTGGATTACCCTTTAAAGGGGTCATATGATAGTGATGGTAAAATGAAGCTTTGTGAAGCACTGGGGATTTCCCCCTCGACTGTATCGTAAAATGGTTCATTACTCGAAGCTTTTCAACACGTTGCACACTAATGACATCTTGTGGTAAAGCTGCCTTTCTGTCCCAGAAGACTAATCCATTTTTTTTTTCCATGTAATAAATCACTTTGTGCTCTGTAAACCACAAAGCAATAAAATGAATCCTCATAATTCATGTGTAAGTGTTGATGTAGTTCTTACGCAGTGTATGAACAAACAACTCTATGAATGAATTTATGAAGAAAAAACATGTATAAATGGGACTTGTACAGAAACCATTCTTATGAATCTGCTTTGATCAACAAATGTAGCCTTATTCACATAAACTTTAGCCTCAGTCCTAATCGTATGAGTTAATAGGCAAGGCTCATGTAGGCATATATAGTCAAAATAAAATAAAATGAATGTGGAATGGTGAAGTGCTTGTAAAATGGGGAGGTGACATTTTATTTTGTGGGTAATTTAAGAAATGAAAGGAACAGGACTCCAACAGTGTGAGGGCTAAGTCTATTTCTTTTTTTATTTTCTACTACCGAAGGGCATGACACTCGAAACCCGCTCAAGGGGTTCACGCTATTTTTGAATCTGAATACGAAGCAGTCACGTGACTGTGTGTGGAAATCAAGCTTCGGACGTCACAGATCACATGGTTATGGCAAAACGAATCATGCTCCGATACACTGCTTCAATGTGAGATGTTTCGTTTTTTTGATACAAGCTTCGAAGCCTCGGTGCCGAACGTCACATCACTATCATATGATGCGATTTCATGTTTTCCTTTTTCTTTAGTGTGTTATGTAGCTGTTGGTGCAACTGCAAGTATAAGATCTGCAGAGTTACAAAGTTCAAAGCATCTACGTCAGAATGTAGGGCAGAGTTTCATAACAGCGCAAATGTATACGCAGAGAAAGAAGATGTAGCTTTTATTCTCGCTGTATTATTGTTGCTGCCGGCCATGTCATGGAGACGATGTGTTTTTCGTTGCGAAAGCCAAACTAGTTTGTTTGGCCTTCCAAAAGAGGACACAATTAGAAAACAGTGCTTAATCTTTATTTACAACACTGTTCCAGAACAGTACAACTACAATTTTCAACGGTGTGCTGCGCATTTTTCGGAGGATTGTTTCCAGAACCTGCGAGAGTACAAGGTCGGCTGTGCACAAAGGCCGATTCTAAATACATTCTGTTGCTTCTGACTCAGACACAGCCTGTAAGTTTTCATATTTTAAGAATTTGCTACTGACTATTCAAACGTGAGTTTTGAGCAGTATAGAGTAATGCTTGCTTGTCGTTTCTATGATCACAAATGCAGACATGGTTTTATGTTTACATAGTGTTCTCACACCTGTAGCCAGGGCCGGAGTGGGGCCACTTTTCAGCCCGGGAGTTTCAGGCCCAAGACCGGCCCACTTTTTCCATGGTGGAATTCCAAATTAGCACTTTTTCCAAATTGGATAAATGAAGCAACAGTTCACCTCTTACTATTGTGTAGTTTGTATTAATACCATGGTTCAACAAATAATTTAAAGGTTAAATAATAATTCACTTAGACTTTATAAGAAGCAATTGCGACTTTATTTCACGCAATTCTGACTTTATATCTCGCAATTCTGAGAAATAAAGTCAGAATTGCGAGATGTAAACTCGCAATTGTAAGATAAAAAGTCGCAATTATCTTTTAAAATGTTTTATTCTGTGGCGGAAACAAGCTTCCGTACCTCCTGGCCTCTTCCTCCCATCCATCCTCCCTGATGCGTACCGTTACGGTAGGGCCGGCCCAGCTATCGGTAGGCGCCGGCGGTACCGCGGTAGCCTACCTGAGAAAACGTTTTGGAAAAGACGGGCTATGGACCCAACCAACTCTATAGGAGGGGAGGGGAGAACTCCCTCACATGGTAACTTGTTACAACCCATGCAGAGGCTGCGCGCTGTGGTGTCAGAATGCGGAACGTGTGTAGCCTAATGTAACTAACGTGACAAATGTGGAAAAAAACATCCTCGACCGGTCCAAAAGTGAAGCGGCCCACCGGGAATTCTCCCGATTCTCCCGATTACCCACCCCGGGCCTGCCTGTAGAATGGCACAACGCGTGAAAAGACAGTATAAGTCATTATAATCAGTAATTATTTCCCTAATGAAATAAAACCTTACCAATCTGATACGAACTGGTCCAGTCGTGCTGGCAAAGTTGATCGATCAGCTTGGTCATCTGCATTTTTCAGATTTTTTGCAGATTCTGGCTCGATATGATCACTTGTCATTATTGCTTTTAGGGAGCTGATGTTCCAAATATGGTAAAGGCCGTGACATTTTCGTCACACGCTTAAGGTTTTTGGACCAATCACAATGCTGGATCAAGCCAATCAGAGCACACCGCGCTTTTCAGAACAATGAGCTTTGTAAAAAGCGAGTGTTTCAGAAAGGCGGGGCATAGAGGATCAACAATAATGTATAATATGTGTAAAATAATGACTTTTTAAAACCTAAAACAGCCTAAACACATTGCATTAAACCAAATATATTAAACCATCATATGACCCCTTTAATAAACTACTCCATTTGGATCATCAACATTTGCATCACCACACAGTACATGAACAGTACTTTTTCTATTATTTTTCCATTATTATGTAAACACACGCTAGACGGGCATCCTGTGTTTTTAACAGCAAAAACGTGTCCTGTGTGAACCTGCCCTAAATGAGATTATAATGGGATTTATTTAAGTTCATACCTGTTTCACTGTCCTCTGAGCTGCCGCTGGTACAGTGTTGTGGTTTTTATGTTCATCCATCATACACAGCACACATATACACTTCTGATCAGTGCGGCAGAAAACCTCGAGGACCTTGTCGTGTTTCTGGCAGATCATCTCCTGCAGTTGTCCAGTGGCATCAGTCAGATTGTGTCTCTTTCCTTTAAAGAAACTCTCATGTTGTTCAAGGTGATTCTGACAGTAAGAGTTCAGACACACCAGACAGGACTTGACAGCTTTGTGTTTTCTTCCAGTACAGACGTCACACTGCACATCTCCAGCTCCAGCGTAACAGTCAGCAGCAAGTTTAGTCTTCTTCAGTTTCTCCACCATTTCAGCCAGAATGGTGTTTTTAGCTAAAGCAGGTCTTGGCCTGAAGGTCTGTCTGCACTGAGGACAGCTGTAGACTCTCTTCTCATCCTCCTGATCCCAGCAGTCTGTAATACAGATCTTACAATAACTGTGTCCACAGGAAGTGGTCACTGGATCCTTCAGGAGATCCAGACACACTGAACACATGAACTCATCCTGAGAAATTCTGGCTTCTGCCATTTTACTGCATGAATACAGAGACACAAACACACAACAGCTCAACTGCACTTCAGTATCACTTTCTCTGAACTCATGTGTTTCCTGGTTCTGTGTTTGAGTGACGTGTGTAAAACAGGTGTGTCTGTAAAGCAGTGTGACAAGGCCTTATGAGCAAAACAACTGAGCACCTGTGACAGTAGAATTCGTAGTTTTAAAGATTATCCACACATTTATCAGATTCAGTATATTTGAAGTCACAGAGAAAAATGTTTTAAGATTTGCAAACTTGTAGATTTTTTTTCTCTACCACAAACACAAGTTACACATTAAATCCTTCATTGCAGGTGCACATATCCTATTATACGAATGACAAATTAAGAAATTCATACGCTCACATTTTTGGTAATCTTGCTGCAGTGAAAATCATGGACATATTTTGGAAACATTTGCATACATCTACAAATAAGTATGTGAATTCATCCAATGAGACTTTTTACTTGGATATTTTTATGGCACAAACACAATTTCATAACTACAACTATTATGCCCCTATTATTTTTGAAAATGTTTAAAGTTGAAAGTGCACGATAAATGAAGTTATTGTCTCCCAAAAGAAAGAATAGACTCTGAACCGCCTTTACAAGTCGTTTGTGTTTTGAATCTTCTTTACGGTTCTACGTCACTACGAGATACATAATTAATAAATACATAATGTGATACATTTTGCATAGTGGCTTAGCTCATTGATTATGTGTGAGGTTTATATGGGTAGTATGCTATTCATTTTGTTTTATTGTTGTGATTCTACAGCAAGAGAATAATAGAATTTAATCAGAACGTCAAATGATTTTTAACACACCATTTACATATTTTGGGCTCCTGTGAGATTTACTCGCACACAGACATCAAGAATCAGCATATGAATCTCAACAATGGTGACATGCTTCATGCTGCAATGCATTCTGAGTGCATCATACGAAACTTATCCATAGCTCCCAGAATGCATTGCAGCATGAAGCATGTCACCATTGTTGAGATTCATATGCTGATTCTTGATGTCTGTGTGCGAGTAAATCTCACAGGAGCCCAAAATATGTAAATGGTGTGTTAAAAATCATTTGACGTTCTGATTAAATTCTATTATTCTCTTGCTGTAGAATCACAACAATAAAACAAAATGAATAACATACTACCCATATAAACCTCACACATAATCAATGAGCTAAGTAACTACATGATGATTATACTCTTATCATCAATCAGCTTACAGCATCCGATTATATATTCTCTTGCTGTTCTCACCATAACAAACAGACACAGCTGCCAGAGAAAAACTAATGTTAAAAAGTCAAGATCCTGACTAAAGCACACACGGATCGCCACAGTGGTAACATCAAATCAAACTATTACTTTCAAATAAGTAATCAACATCTAAACCTCTTCTTAATTATTTTCTGTAGATGTCTGACATAAATAAAGTCAGTCTGGTTAGTAATAAGTGAAGCTGGTAATGCTGTTTGTGGAGTTGTTTAATCAGATCTTGAGAGATTTAATGTATTTTATCTTGGCTGGAAGTAGTTCTTGTGTTTCTCTTTGCTTCAGTGATTATGCTTGTTAACAACAGGTGTTCATCAATAATGCACAATCATTATTCAATCACTTAATTATCTCATTACCTCCAACACTGATTAACCCTTAAAGACCGATACGGCCGCCCGCGGCATAAAATAACTATCGTTCTAAAATGTTTAATAACTTTTGAGTCGCTAATCCAATCTGTATGCTTTAAAATGCACCGTAAAGATGAGATTCTCAGCTTTCCCGTGTTATCACGGTTGTCTCTATTGGTCATTCATAGGCTGCGTAGTGCCGGTGATTGCGTCATCAAAATCTGCAGCAGTAATTCGTCAAGGAAACACATGTGGTTTCTTTCTCTGAGCCAAACAGGAACGATTGTTGATGCTTAGTCCCACCCCCATGCCCAGATTCGTCCAAACGGTCATCAACTCAACCAACAAACATAGTGATTGGTGATTTTAACAACCAATCACGTTTCTTTATACATTTTTAACAAACGCAATGTATTGAAAACTACGCATGAAAACTAACGGATGCAAAGTTTTTGACCATAGCGCAAAACACGAAAGAGCGCAAAACATGAAAGAGCATAAAACACGAAAGAGCATGAGTATGTAAAAAAAAAACAGCAGTACAAATCGGAGGATGTGTTAGAATTGATTTTTTTAAACGAGTCGTTAGACCTGGTGGAACCTTCCGATTCAGAAGATTGTTTGAATCATTTGCACTGTTTATTTATCTATTTGTATTTAGTTTGTGGAGATTATTTGCACTATTTGTTCATTAGCACTCAGTATATTACCCTCAATGAACCATTTCTTCATTTGCACTGTTTATTTCTTTTTGTATTTAGTTTGTGAAGATTATTTGAACCATTTGTTCATTTACACAATGTATATTGTATTGTTAGTATTTATATTGCACAGTTGTCACTACTTGTTATATTGTTTGCATTTGTTGTTCATGTTCAAATTATAATATAATTTTCTGAAGAAAAATGTTTGCTTCAGTGTTCTGTTGTAATATAACAACTTTTCTATTTACTTTACTTCCTGAACTTATTTGGACACATCTACATTGTCAGTAAATGTAATACACCTGTTTTTACTCAAAAACGCCTAGAATAATATTATAATAAATGGCTATAACTTGCTGAGGGATTGTTACATGTAGACAAATTTTCATCTGGAAGTCTAAAACAACCAAGTCTAACTTTCTAAAGGAAAAAAACTAAACTTCAGGAAGTTCTCTTTGAGTTCACACTGAAAACACCAAATTTTTTGCTGCCGTTTTTCTTAAAATCCTGTTAATTTCATAAATTCTCTGACAAAAGAAATGTAAAACTGGGACTTCAAATGAGCTAGCTGGAAACTTTAGGTTCTCCTGTTTAAAATGATATATGGCACTTGATGCTTGCTGCTAGAATGGGTTAGAAAAACAAAGAAAAGTACAGGTGAGTCAGGCGCCCCAAAAATGTTCTAGGTCTTTAAGGGTTAAGTGTTACATTTAACAGCCTGTAGTGTGCACACTAAGCAGTGTTCATTTCATCTGGGCAAACCCATGTGGGGCCTACATGGAAACCGAGGACAAAACTGGCTGGGTCCCAGTTAGATAGCCCAGGTCAAACCCATTTGGGCCCCACATGGCTGTGCTGGCTGGGAATATGCCCTGCAGTGTCGCACCAAATCACATCTGCTGACCTGCAACAGAGACTTAACCACTTGGAAACAGGCACTTCCAGCCCCCTAGGTTATTTGGTTAGTTTCGCTCAATTCCTGGATTCCTATGGGATCAGATTGTTATTTGATCTTATAGACACTAAACAATTTGAAATATTGGTCCTTTAGATGTTTAAATTTTCACTATTTACTATCCGTCTATGCTTCATCCAAGATGTCTCCCATCATTGTATTCTGGAGGCCAGAAATGCAAAAGGAAGTCAGCTCAATTGCTCTGATCATGCCACAGATCTGTATGGATTACATTTGGCTGTGGTTTACATTTTAAAAGATATGATTACAAGTCTGTCTTATCCATACTGTTAGGGGATTTACAGTTAAAGACCCAAAGACCAGATATGATTAATTAAAACTGGAGTTAGAAGTGCAGTCAGTTTAAGACAAGAGTCAGAATTCTAAGAAATTTAAGATTTTTTTTACTAAAGATAGTTTGCAGTTTCATCAGGCAGAAGTCAGCTTCAAGACTCACAAGGAGTTTGTAGGCCGCCCTGCTTACAGTTACAAAGATCACAGCAGTTATACCCTTTACCAAGGTCTAAGCTACTTCATTACTTCAGGTTGAATGATTCTGATTGGCTAAGAAATAGATAAACACACATTTTCCACACACAGACTGAAGCATATCTCCATCGATTATGCAGCTGACACTCGGACCCTGAATTTAGGCGCGTCGTGACATTGCTGGATGCCAACGTGTCGAAGAAAACAAGTCAGTCCATCTCCAATAATGCCTGTTGTTACTTAACCAAGAATGCTAACACACACACCGACACATAGCTTCTTCAAGGTTGGATTTGGCCAGGTTCTAAATATAAACAGGAGAGTCGTCTTAAAACATCAAGGTTACATCTTTCTCTCAAGGAGAGGACACTTTAATCTAACACAGTAAAATAAAGACTTTAACTAAGAAATCACTCAACTATAGGTTTCAATGACCCCTGTGACCATTGCTGTCAGGGTACCCTAGAAAAGCAGATGGATGTATCGACACGTTAAACAAGTCCATATTTCATTTCTGGAAGCTGGGCTAAATGAGCAAGCACTGTTATGGCATTCTTGACATTAATCCAGACCCTCAGTCACCTCTCAGATATTTCATACAGACATTTAAAGAATACATGAAAGATCATTTTGATAATCACACTGGCAATTTCTATAACAAAGTAAAATCATATTTAGAAGGAAAAATATTGATTAATACCTTATATAATCACTCATTAGATATACATTGAAGCAGCAGTGGATTCCAGGATCCACCGCTTAAATACAAGGCACCATTTATTTTGTCTGATTTATCCACTGCTCTTGCTGTCACTACTGCCTTGAGATTTTGTACAGTGATATATGGTCAAATTGTCTTTATTAGTACTGTATTAGTGGCAGTTTAGCCATAATTATTGTCTTATTCTGGTCAATAAACTTTAATATCACTCAATAAGTGCCATAATTAATGTTGATATAACTTTCACTTAGAACAGGGGGTCAAAATTGTCTTTATTACACTATTTTAGCCATTTATAACTCTAAAACCAGCTCTAATTAAACATAGTTACATATTGTTCAGTTAACTTAATAGATGAAGTACATTCCTACACAAAAATAATGAATGGTTTGCTAAGTTGTATAAAATGGCTAAAGGCGCTTACTCTACATTCAGTTAATCATTTATTACTAGCCTATTTTTGCTTATTTATTGCATGAATAATGATCTTATTCAAATGTTTAAATAAAGGCTATCGCCTTACAATATGTTAGGTTAATCATTAATTACTAGTGTGTTGTGCTTAACTAATGCATAATTGTGAACAAGTTAATAATTGATTACTAGTGTATTTATGCTTAACTAATGCATAATTCTGGACCATTAAAATAAAGTGTTACCGGAGATCTTAATGAATGCCATGCACATTTTGGACATGTGTATGAATGAATGCACATCTTGTATGAAATTCATTCAGTGACAGTGGAAACACAAACAGTCTTACATTCTCAACATCAGTTTCATCTGAATCTGTATATCTTTATGGCGAGACTGAGGCCCTTTTCTTAGGCAGTAGTTAATACCTTTATCTTAGCATTAGTATGATATTGATTGTCTGAAAAATAGTTTTAAGTGGGAGGAGAGATCAGATTGAGGCACTTTACAGTATAGAAAATATTTTAAATTAAGTTTATTAAATTTAGTTTAAATTTATTACTCAATAATTCTTGTGCATATTATGCAATGGTAGTTACACAACTGCCATAACAACTACACACATCACAAGAGGTTCACATTATTTACTGGACCTGACACTGTAAAAACAAAATGTTTGTCCTCTGTACATGAATTTAAATCTAAGTTAAAGTTTTATCTTCTTGCATGGGCATTTAATTAATCTAAATTATGTTTTATTTTGCTCAGTATTTGCAGTTTATCTTTCTCTCTTTCACATCTTAGACTTTTACTCTGTAAAGCACAGTGGACAACTGTTGATGAGTTTATTTGTGCTACACAAATAAATAAATAAATAAAGCAATAAATAAAGCAATAGCTTTTGAATATGGCAAATATGATCCATATTCAATTTGGTCATTGCATTCACCAACGCTTTTAGATTGAAACTGTGGGGAATTGCTTGTGTATTTGCTCTAGCCTAATAACTTCTTTTTCAAGATTTTTCCTATTTCTATCTCGAGCTCTCTTGAGGTGTGGGAAGTATAAGAAATAAGATGACGTAACGTGGCTTTAGCTGCATCCCATATCATAGCTGAAGACACTGGGGAGTCTTTGATATCGAGCCAAAATTGTGATAAACTATCCATACAGAAATAGCAAAAAGGATCACTATTTAGAAGAGACGTATTAAACCTCCAATTTGAAGTTCTAGGAATGCTGAAAGGATCTTGGATCAAAGGATTGTTGGATCAATCTGCAAATGCACTGGTGCATGATCTGATAAAATGATAGTCAAATTGGCAAGACTGAACTGCATGCACAATTGTTTATGAATAAAAAACATAGTCGAGCCTAGAATAGGAATTATGTGGGTGCGAGTAAAATGTGTAGTCTCTCACTTTAGAATTCAACTGCCGCCAAATACTGTATCTATCAAACCTGAATCCATGCTTAAATTATTCAGAACCTTAGATGACCTGGGGTTTGATACATTTGTAGAGGAGGATTTGTCTAGAGATGCATTCCCTATGCAATTAAAGTCACAAGCCAGAAAACCCAATCATTTACCCAATCAGCTCCATCGATTATATCCAAGCGAGCTTCGACAGATTTATCCATGCTGTTAACGTGAGAGGCCACAGATTTTACCTCTGGAAAAATCTAATCCATAGTTGTCCTGCCGGTTGGCTCTGAAGCACTAGCTTCGCCATGTTGGTCTTCGTTAGTCGACCATGTGGCCAGTTGATGAGTTGCTTTCTTTTTCCCGGTGGATGGGCCGGTCGACGATTTAAAAATCTTTGTCACGCTGTTGCTTGGGCATGTCTGCGACAATAATAAACTGACAATATCACATTAACTTGGAGAAAATGGGACAATTAACATTGGTTTGGAGCGGTGCAGAGTCTCAAACCCCCCCCCCCCCCCCCCCCCCCCTTCAGCTTGTTCTTAAAGGCTGAATAATTCTGAATGAACTCCTTTTTTGGACAGGAAAATCCAGCAGAGAATATAATAAAATCAGCACTTGATCCTATGCAATTTGCATATAGATCCGGTAGAAGAGTGGATGATACTACCTGGACCTTACTAAATATGATTTTTAAGAAATTTGGAAGGTACAAAACATCATGAACATTTGCTTTTCATTGATTTTTCCTCTGCTTTAGATTGTTCAGCCACATATTTTGCCAAGAAAACTTACCGTCAATTTTCATTTGGACTTAAACATTGTGTGCTGGTTGGTGGATTTTTTTTTTTTTTTTTAAACTCTTTATTTATACACTTTTCAAATTATAACAAACATGACATGACAAAACAAAACAAAACAAAACAGAACAGCAGGGTGATATGTTACAAAGATTCCCTTTCACATTTGGGACTTATAGATTGACCATTTCTTCCATCTCAGCTCAAATTGAGCTGATTTCAGCCTTATAAAGTGGGTGATTTTTTCCATTGTGTAGATTTCTTCCATTATCTCTTTCCATTGTGCCAATGTTAAAGTGAGACTTTTCAACCAGTTCCTTGAAATAGTTTTTTTGCTGGCCATCAACATAACTTTGTAGAGATACAAATCCTCAGTTCGTATAACTGAATTGGAAAGTAAACCAAAGTACATAGATTGAAAGTCTGTGGGAAACGCGTAGCCCAATACAACCCTTATTACTGTCGCAATGATTTCCCAGAAGGGTCTGACTTTGGGACAAGTCCAAAATACATGAGAATGACTGGCATTCATACTGCCACAGAGTCTCCAGCATTCCTGGGGGGTCTTGAGTTGCATGCTTTTGATACGAGGTGTAATGAAAAATCTAATTATGTTCTTCCAACCAAATTCCCTCCATTGTCTTGAACTGGTGGAAGTGTGTTGAAATAGGCAAATAGAATGCCACTCATCCTCTGACACCTTGATTTGTAGTTCCGATTCCCACTTTTGTTTTATATACAGTGAATCAGTACCATTACAGTTTTGCAGACAATTATACAGTCTAGATACGATTTTTGAGGGTGATTTCTGGTATGCTCCCGACACCAAATCTACCAGTTCACAGCCCTCCTGTGAGAGGTGTGGCCTTATCTCTGTATCATAAAAGTGCCGTAACTGGAGGTACCTAAACAGATCGGAGTTGTTCAGGCCAAATTCCCTCTTCACTACCTCAAATGATTTAAATACCAATCCTTTGGTTAGCAAACACACAGCAGTGATACCCTTATCAATCCACTTTCTAAATGTACTGTCCAAATGACCACTTCTAAAATTGGGAGAGAAAGAGGGCCATATCAAGGATTTACATTCACCTTCGAATTTGAATTTTTTAACAGTGTCCCACCACAGCTTAATGGTTGTTTCGACTATGGGACTCCCCTCTTTTAACTGTGTACTAGTTTTATCACCCAGTCTTGATTGAGGTAAGGACGAAGGGATATAGTTAATTTCAATTTGTTTCCATTTGGAATAATACTTAGGTGAGCACCAATAGACAATGTACCTCAATTGGGCAGCTAAGAAATATTCTTTGAAGTTTGGAAGGGCCAACCCCCCTTTCAATTTCGCCAACTGAAGCGTTTTAAATCTAATCCTTGGTTTTGCCCCTTTCCATACAAATCTACTCACTTGCTTATCCCATTTAGCAAACTGAGAGTCGGGTATTACAACTGGTAGTGATATAAATAAGTACAACAATCGGGGTAGCAGGTTCATCTTTATCACCTCTATCCTGGAATTAAAATCTAAGACTAGGTTTGTCCATTTTGTCAGATCCCTCTGTATTACCTCATTTATTTTACTATAATTGGCCTCGTATAATGTACTGAGTTCTCGCGTCAAATAAATCCCTAAATATTTAATTTGTTCTGAGTCCCATTTAAGTTTGTATTTTCCCCTAATTTGATCAGCTGGACTGTAATTAATACAGAGGATTTGAGTCTTGGTGATATTTAATTTGTAGCCTGATTTTTCTCCAAAATCTTTTAAGATGTTTAAAAGTTTGGGGAATGTTTGATCAGGATTTTGTAGATATACTATTACGTCATCTGCAAAGAGACTTATTCTTTGTTCTTCATTGGACACCATTACTCCTTTGAGGTCTGACGTTTGTCGCATATATTGGGCCAAAGGCTCAATAAACAGGGCAAAGAGGGAGGGGCTTAAACAGCAGCCCTGCCTGCTTCCTCTGAAGAGCTCAAAGTAGTCAGTCAAGTCGCCGTTTAATTTAATTCTTGCCAACGGTTTATGATATAAGGCTTGTATACACTTAATATTAGAATCATTGAATCCCAGTCTTTTTAATACAGCAAAAAGATAGTTCCAACTTACTCTATCGAAGGCCTTTTCGGCATCTAGGCTTACTAAGACTGTTGGAATATTTTGTTTTTTAACTTCATTAATTATGTGTAAGGAACGTCGTATGTTGTCTTGGGCTTGGCGCCCCTGAATGAATCCTGTCTGATCCTCATCTATTAAATCAGGAAGAAAAGACTCTAATCTTTTTGCTATAATGGAGGTAAATATTTTATAATCGACATTTAGGATGGAAATTGGACGATATGATTCACAATATTTTCCCTCTTTTAATATGACTGAGATAATAGCCTCCCTCCATGAAGGGGGGCACTTCGCATATTTTAGAGTATAATTAAATGAGTCCAACAGTAAAGGAGTCAAGTCGTCTTTAAATACCTTATACCATTCATTGGGAAAACCATCACTCCCTGGGCTTTTATTGCTTTTCAATCTATTTATTGCCTTATCAAGTTCTACTTTAGTAATAGGCCTAGATAACATCTCGTTCTGGGAAGTTCCTATGGAGGGGAGATCTAAATTTGACAAAAAATCTGCAATTTCGTTTTTGTCTACTTGGTCCGAATGGTCATACAAGAGTTTATAATAGGATTGAAAGGTATCTTTAATTTTTCCTGGGTCATAATTTAACTCTCCATTTGAATGATCTCTAATTTTATTAATTGAATTTCTCATTTGTTGTGATCTTAGACGTCTTGCCAATATTTTTGTCGCCTTCGGGCCTGATTCATAAAAGGTTTGTTTTACAAATCTCATTTTCTTTTCAATCTCTTCTTTTGCTAGTTCTGACAATTGATTTCTCAAATCTTTTATACTTTCAGCCAGCAGTACACTTTTATCTGAATGCTGCTTTATTTCTTGTTCTCTCAATTGTTCTTCTAATTTGGCCTGAGTTAGTTTTTTCATTTTATGCAAATGTGCCGTTCTTGATATCAGTTTGCCACGCATAACAGCTTTTACAGTATCCCATAAAATTATTGATTCTATTTGATCATCCTTGTTATCAGAAATACAATCTTGAATTGGTTGGTGGATTTTTTAACTAATAGATCCCAAAAGAGTACGTGTCAATGGTGTGTTGTCCAATGCGTTGATGTCTTCTACTGGTACCCCACAGGGTTGTGTTTTGTTCCCTCTTTTGTTTTCTTTAGATACTGATGACTGTCAAAGCGTCTTTGGAGACACATTATTATATTTGCTGATTACTCTGTGATTGTGTCTCTCCTCAACGAGTCAGATGGGAGTCATAATGCTATTTTATGCATTCTGACTTATTTACACTGTTAAAGAGTGGATTCCCATGCTAAATATTGACAAAGTTTTAAAAAAATTTGTTGGACGTATGACAGAGTATTTCTGTGCCAAATACACTCCCTCGGGATTCGTATAAGTTTTGGAAAGTTTTTCCGAGTATGGCCCTCTACGACATCATAAAGGGTGGAAGTCATTGTATGAAGTGCTGTGTCGTGAGTGGTGTGTGCACAAAAAGAGCAACCTCAGTAGTCAGGGTAATCTGAGTTTCAGGGTAAAGCAGCCGAAGGCGTAACGGCAGGGAATAAAGGGCTCAATAAAGCCTCCATGGCAAGTCACAACCCGTACACCTGTGCATAAACACACCCACGCACACATACACACACACCACTCACGACACAGCACTCATGATGGAAAGACCGCCACCAACAATCCACCGCTGCCTTAGGCACTGTAACAAACAGAATTAGATTATATGCGATTTCGAATTGTCACATTAACCCTGATGGGAAGGAACAGTCACTCCACATTAGACAATCAACAAATAAAGATTTTCCCCACTCACACAGTTAACCCCCAAATTAAACTGCTTACAAATACTTAAGTTAACAATACAATACCAAAATAAACTAATACAAAAAAGAAAAATGAAAACAATAATCACTTACTGGCACACAAGGAACAAAAATAAACCCCCAAAAATAAGAACTCACATTAACCAAGATTCACAAAACAAATGATATATTTAACACAAGAATAAAGAGAGAACTCCAATACTCTTAAACAATAACAAACAATACAGGATTTAATCTAATACAATATAGCAACAAAACCACGCAGCCCAACGCCACGGATGCTAATCGCCCATGCAACCGGTCTGCACTTATAATAAAATTACAATTTAGACAATCAGACGAACACAAATTAGTATTCATAACAATCTGCAAAAAAGAACAAATTCATTTTGACTTTCACCGCTGTATGTCCTTCAATCGGTGCAGTGCATGATTTTCTTAGTTAGATCATACCAGGGCCGGAGTGGGGCCACTTTTCAGCCCGGGAGTTTCAGGCCCAAGACCGGCCCATTTTTTCCATGGTGGAATTCCAAATTAGCACTTTTTCTAAATTGGATAAATGAAGCAACAGTTCAGCTCTTACTACTGTGTAGTTTGTATTAATAACAAATAATGTAAAGGTTAAATAATAATTCACTTAGACTTTATAAGCAATTGCAACTTTATTTCACACAATTCTGACTTTATATTTCGCAATTCTGACTTTATAACGCGACTTTATATCACAATTCTGACTCTATATCTTGCAGTTCTGACTTTATAAGCAACTGCAACTTTATTTCACGCAGTTCTGACTTTATATCTTGCAATTCTGACTTTATAAGAAGCAATTGCGACTTTATTTCACACAATTCTGACTTTATAACACACAATTGCGACTTTATATCACACAATTCTGACTATATATCTTGCAGTTCTGACTTTATAAGCAATTGCGACTTTATTTCACGCAGTTCTGACTTTATATCTTGCTATTCTGACTTTATAAGAAGCAATTGCGACTTTTTCACACAATTCTGAATTTATATCTCGCAATTCTGACTTTATAACACACAATTGCGACTTTATATCACGAAATTCGGACTTTATCTCGCAATTCTGACTTTATAACACGCAATTGCGACTTTATTTCACGCAATTTTGACTTTATATCTCGCAATTCTGAGAAATAAAGTCAGAATTGCGAGATAAAAAGTCGCAATTATCTTTTTAAATGTTTTATTCTGTGGCGGAAACAAAGCTTCCATACCTCCTGGCCTCTTCCTCCCATCCATCCTCCCTGACGCGTTACGGTAGGGCCGGCCCAGCTATCGGTAGGCGCCGGCGGTGCCGCGGTAAGCCTACCTGAGAAAACGTTTTGGAAAAGACGGACTATGGACCCAACCAACTCTATAGGAGGGGAGGGGAGAACTCCCTCACATGGTACAACCCATGCAAAGGCTGCGCGCTGCGGTGTCAGAATGTGAAACGTGTGTAGCCTATGTAACTAACGTGACATTGAAATGTGAAAAAAAAAAAAAAAAAAACATTTCCTCGACCGGCCCAAAAGTGAAGCGGCCCACCGGGAATTCTCCCGATTCTCCCGATTACCCACTCCGGGCCTGGATCATACCATTCTCGGCCTGACTTCTGCTTTTAGGTGAACTGTTTTTTTTTTTTTCTCCCTGTTGGACCGCTAGCGGGGGTTGAAACAACACCAGGGAAAGGCTAAAAGTAGGCTAATGTTAGCGTAATCTATAGAGAGTATGCGCGTGATGTCACCATCAGCTGGAGTGACTGCGGTTACAACCACTGAGGCCAACCAGAAGACTGAGGCAGCCTATGATTTTCAGCGTGAATGCTGCGAAAAACACACAAAACCAATCAATTGCAAAGCTCTGTACAAATAGATTTGACAAGAAATATGAGTGATTTTTACAGACTGCCAAAAGCTACAGAACAGAGAAGCAAATATATCGCTGAAATTCATAGAAACAACTGGACTTCAGACAGTGAAACGTGGATTTGCAGTTATCATTTTGTTTCAATATGCTAAATTTTGGGGTAAAATCATACCCTATATATTTTATTGTTATATATTGCATTAACAGCTCATCAATTAAAAATGTATCATCTTATATTTTGCATAATTTAATGTTTTTAAATGAACACTTATTTCCCCAGCGTTGAAATCAGGCACATGAACGTCAGGAAACACGATTCCTGGCTCTATGTCAATATCCATGGACCACTGGATCTTTTGTAAATTGTAAGGAACACTATATTGAGTCCAACCTTTAGTTTAAACTGGTAATCA
Source organism: Abramis brama (assembly GCF_963993115.1). Taxonomy (NCBI): domain Eukaryota; kingdom Metazoa; phylum Chordata; class Actinopteri; order Cypriniformes; family Leuciscidae; genus Abramis; species Abramis brama. The sequence goes on along the minus strand of NC_139966.1, from coordinate 23,320,231 downwards.
TTTGTTTTTCTCGCATTTTCACTGTTTCCTCTATTAAGTCCAGTCATGCAGCAGCTTTTTTGCCACTCAGTCCGGCTGAACTAACAATGAGCAATACATTTGTTACAGTATTTATTAATCTTTATTTATTTTATTTAACCAGGTTAGTCTCATTGAGATATAAAATCTCTTTTTCAAGAGAGACCTGGCCAAGATAGCTGAACAAATTTGATCACACAATCACAAAACAAACATAAAAGAGGCAAAGACAACTCAAGTGCATTTCAATTAAATAAAAAGTGCCATTAATTAAAACATTTGTACTTGTGGATGGACTCAAGTTCTATAGTTTTAACATAACCTTTAAAATCATTTAAGGACATTAGACACTGTAGTTTAAGTGGTTTTTGTAGGTCATTCCAAGTTGAAGGTGCAACAAACATGAAAGCCTTTTTGAACAACTCTGTCCGGGCTTGAGGTACATTCAATGAAATAGTTTTCTGGGACTGTAAACCATAAGTACTCTGTATAAAAGAAAGAAATTTGGATATGTAACATGGGAGCCTACCTATAATGCCCTTATATATAAAGATATAAAGGTGAGTAAGCCGGCGATTTGACAGAGAGGGCAAATTGTAGAGTAAAGTGTACAGTGATGAGTGAGGGGAATGCAATTTGAAATAAACCTTAAAGCTCCATGAAACACAGCATCCAACATCTGAAGACACTTTGATGGGGCATTCATATACAACACATCACCATAATCAATAATAGAGAGAAATGTGGTATCGACTAGCCTTTTTCTGGCAGAAAAAGTAAAACAAGATTTGTTCCTAAAGAAAAAACCTAGCTTCAATTTCAACTTTTTTAGTAGATTCTGCACACAAACGTGTCCCTGCCTGATATACAACCACTAATAAACATAATCAGTTTTGATGAAAAAAAAAAAAAAAAAACTATATGAGTGCGGATTAGAACCCAGAACCTCTGACACGCTTGGCAAAAGTTCTGCCCCTGGACCATTTAAATACACGCTTATAATAGTCGGATCAACATATAATATCATTGAATGCCAGGATTGGTAGTTCAGTAGCAGCGGACAGAGGCTGGAAGTACGTATCAGTTATCGCGTAGGGATCACACCCTAACAATATTATTTTTTGAAAGGAGCGTTTCTTTTCATGGCAGTCGAGGTGCGAAATGTTGTCTTTCGTAGCCATTTACTGTATCCGTACGAAGCTGTAAATAGTAGCAAGCCAGCTAGTTAATGCTTGTCAGTACCATAGACAGTACTCGGTAGGTACTCAAGATGGCGGCAGTCAACTGGAAAAAGAGCGGATGACGTAAGAGGTCACGTGACTGATATTCATGTATAATGATCAGTCTCCAAATGACACAGAGTGTTTCTTATCATCAGGTGCTTTGACTATATCATTAATTACTTTTATAGCAACAGTGGTAGTGCTGTATTTTTTCCTGAAACCAGATTGATGCTTAGATAAAATTGACTGAGCATTTAAAGGGTTAGTTCACCCAAAAATTAAAATTATGTCATTAATGACTCACCCTCATGTCGTTCCAAGCCCGTAAGACCTCCGTTCATCTTCGGAACACAGTTTAAGATATTTTAGATTTAGTCCAAGAATTAGTCTGTGTTGCACGTCACCACGCATCGGCCAATAGTGAGCCTACGTGGTGACGTGCAACACAGACGCGCTGCGCTAAAACACTACGTGAAAAAATTCGAGGCCCAGAGAGAAGGAAATGAAAAGTGGAATAAAGTCGTTATTTTTGGGGGTTTTCTCGTCACTTTATAAACTTAAGATTGAGCCACTGTAGTCACATGGACTACTTTGGTGATGTCTGTATTAGCTTTCTGGACATGGACAGTATACCGTACATACATTTTCAATGGAGGAACAGAAAGCTCTCGGACTAAATCTAAAATATCTTAAACTGTGTCCCGAAGATGAACGGAGGTCTTACGGGCTTGGAACGACATGAGGGTGAGTCATTAATGACATAATTTTTGGGTGAACTAACCCTTTAAATACTCTTTCACTTGTTCACTAACCAAAGATTCCAACACTTTGGCCAATGCTGAACATTTGGAAATGGGTCTGTAATTATTATGGCAAGGTAGGGTCACCTCCTTTCAAAAGTGCTTATCTTTAACTTTATAAAGTTGAAGTCTTTGTTAATGTTAGTTAATAAAAATCCAAAACGTTGGGGGAAACGTTGATAACATAGCTAGCGCTATTCGCTATGGAAAACGCAAGTAACCTTAGTTAGGAGGACATAGTTGCTAATTTATCATCCAAAGCTGGATTTATTTGTCAAAAGAAGACCTACACTAGAGCTTAATTTGGAGCAGAAAGCCAAATTAGAAGCGTTTTATGTAAATTTTAGAGTATGTGATGTCACCAACCCGGGAAGAAGCTTGTTGTAGTCCCTACCTGCCGTTTGTTGTAGTCCTTATACAGCAATTTCTGTAAAAGAAAATATCTCTCTCTTTGCATTGAACATTACACACTAACTAAAGTTAAAAAAGTGAAATCATAATCAAGGACCCCATTCAAATATTTGCTTGTGTTTCATTTAAGGTTGAAAGTCTATGATTATACAGCACTGTATATGACTCTGAATGGGCATGCGTGAAGTACAGCCTTATACTGATTGGTAAACTGTTCTATGTTTTATACACGTCTTAAGAGATATGGTGGACATTCATGTTAAATTAGCATTATTTGTTTTTACATCTTGTGTAAGGCTTTAGTTGTTTGTAGGACATGTATAATTGAAAATACAATTTCTATGTGGTTTTTGCAGCATATACTTTGTCACTTACAATGTTCATTTGGAATAGATAGGAATCACATGTTAACAAAACTTTTCCAAGGCTCCCAACCTTGACTGGGCTAGACCATCCCAAGATAAACTACAGGGACTGTAACTTGACAGACAGTAAGCTGTACATATGATGTTCTTATTATTGTTCATATTACATTTTTAAATTACATGTAAAAGAGCATTGACTGTCTACTCACTGATTTCTTGATTTTTCCCCTTTCTTAAGATCATGAAAAAAAATCTAAAATGTAAGCAATCTGACATACTCGGGCAGAAATCATGTTCATGGATGAGCTAATGTATTAAAGTTTTATTAATGTTATGTAAAATATATACAAATAATAAAAGAGATGGCAGTTTCATGTATTGGTGAAATACATATTTAAATACATGTTGTCCAATGATGTGCTTAAAATATTAGGAAACTTTTAAAGACTATGAGACTTTGTCTTGCAAATAGTGACCAATGTGATGAAACAAAAACAAAATAAGACTTTATATGTGTGTCAGTATTGAAATGCATATAAATGTCAGTTTTTTTTTCCTGATATTAAAAATGTAGACATATCAAGTTTATTTGAGTCTCAAAATACCTGAAATAGATAAAACATCTATGATAAAATGTCTTTATGACATAAAATGTCTAAAAAATAATGATTGTCATAGAATCAGTAGATTTATTTTCATGAAATCTTCATAATCTTTCAACAGTGATTGACATAGTTTGTGTCACTTTTCCCATTTTAAAGCCATAAACTAAACTAATGTCTCGATCTGTATTTGCATATATATCTAGACCGCAGCGTCTGTTTTTACGTCCCCAAATTCAAGGCCTATTAAAATGATAGTTTAAGTTTGTTGTACTATTTAAGACTTTTTATGGTCATAAATTTGATCAAACCACATTTTCAAGGACCCACAGAAACTCTGTTATTTGCTTGTGAAGTTATGGTATTTAGTTAGGTTATATATATATATATATATATATATATATATATATATATATATATATATGTTTGGACAGTTTTTTTTACTGTAATTTAAAAAAAAAAAATAACAGTGCGGGTGGCATGAGGGTGAATTAATGATCAGATGATTTTTATCTGTTGGTGAACTATCCATTTAATGCTGATCTATGGCAGACTGAAGAAACAGCAGAGTTGATGACAACAGGACAGTGGATGAACCTGTGAGACGTAAATCTCAGGTTATCTCCCCATTTCCAGGCCGATTTATGTTTCTGCCGGAGCACCCACGGGATCAGCAGGGAGATAGTGATCGGCCTATGATCTCAGGAAGATAGTGGCTGGATGGGACAATAAACTACTGTGCCAGTAGATGTGAGTCTAAATGGAAAAATAAGTAATAAGAAGTATTTCATTAAGACACACACAAAAAATGATATATATAAAATGTTTATATATTTATTTATTTATTTATTTATTTATTTTTCTAAGTAAATTTCTATGCACTTTTGTTATTTCAGGCGCAGCAGCGTGTGAACAGGACTTTTATTTTGGTCTTGATTTATGACGTCATAAGGTTGCGTCGCGCTCCTGCATCTGCTGTAATTCGGCTGGAGAAAGGTTTGTGTTTTAAGTGTTTAAGAAAGCGATATAAACTGTTTAAAGCGACGCAGAATGAATTATGTATTATATGTAATATTGCATTGCTTTATCTAACATTTATTAAAGCCGTGTGAGCAAAGTAATGAATAAGAACACATGAGTACAAGAGTTGCGTCTTATTTCGCACCCTTTATCGTAAAACAGTGTCATAAACACGAATTCAGTCACTGTTAAGTAGTGATGAAAGCTTTTCAAAAGTCCGAGTCAATTGAATCAAATACTTTGCAAAATGATTCTTTCTGTTGTTCTCATCTTAAACAGGACAAACACACAGAAAAACTGGTGAAAGCGACTGAGATCCACGTGACTCACTATTATACAGACAACGTTTATTAAAGAGGAGAGTGAAGACATGAAGGTTGAAGAAACATTCAGAGTAAAACAAGAAGAAACCGAGGAACAAACAAAGATTGCTTTTATTAAAGAGGAGAGTGAAGATGTGAAGATTGAAGAAACATTTGGAGTGAAACATGAAGAAACTGAGAAACAAACAAAGATTGCGTTTATTAAAGAGGAGAGTGAAGACATGAAGATTGAAGAAACATTCAGAGTGAAACATGAAGAAACTGAGGAACAAACAGGTTAGTTTCATTCTCAAAGCTGAACTCACTCATTTGATCCTTATTAAAATGTCCAGCTCTACAGAAATGAATGATAGTTTAAAAGAATGTCACTAATATACATATATATTTAAAATTTTAATATTTTGTATTTTCAGGGGGAATTTACTAAATATCCCCTAAATATATACTAAATATTTACTCATAAGTTAAACACCGTTTATCATCTGCAATACCAAGTTGTAACCACTAGAAGGCTTTATAGCATTTTTTTTTTTTTTTGGTTTTATAGCATATAGCCTAAATATAAACAAATGCTGCTGAATGACAGCATAAGACAAAGTACATTACTTGTATTATGTTATTCATTTGGATACGTGTAACTGTCCTACTCGACCCGCTCCAACCGAGATTCGAACCGGTGTGGTGAAGTGCTGAGTCCCAGCTTAGGACCCCAGTAGTATGCCAGATCTAAAGCTGTTCTCGCGATTCTTAAAGTAATTAATCAAACTTTAATTCATGTAATCTTTTATTTTTATCCTCAATATTTATTTAGTTAAATTTAAATAAATTGCATTTTTAAGGTATGTTTTGTGATATTGTTAAAAAAAAAGATCTCTAATCATTTCAGATAGCTGTATGCTATGCTACTATCTAAGCTAACTAAAAAAACACAAAGAACGAGAAATGTTTAATTTCACAATCTATAGCTTTGGTTATATACTAGTATATGAAACAAAAGTTAAAAGATATTAATGGTCGTTATAACCAGGCACTAAAGCAATTACCCATAAATTGTGATTTGAACCAATCGGATTGCTTGGGTCTTAAGGTAAGACTCATCTCTCTTCACCACGCCGGTGTGGGAGGCGGGCGCCTATAGCCCTAGGGGAGTGAGGTTTACATGCACAGCTCTTCCGGGCACTACGTCCATTAAATATGCCTATATAATATTGAGACATTCTTAAAGACTACCTTTCATACTTTGTAATTTTAGCGGCATCTAGCGGTGAGGTTACGAATATTGCAGTACCGCAGTAATATTGCAGTAATATTGCAGTACCGCGCTACTGACAAGCCAACCGCAGAGGAATGCAAGTAACCGCAGCAACCGCGATATTCGTGTCTTAAGGCAATGCCCTTCTTGTTTTTAACTTCATGCATGTGTATTGAATGTTAAATAAGTTAATGATAACATGGCTGTTTATCATGGTGATTTGTACAGACCCTTCGTGGATTTGCACACAAGCCTAAATAGACAGTGAATGAGAGGGATCGACTGAGCGCGTGCGATTGAGTCTTGATGTCTTTGAGGTCAAGTCATTTATATTCGTGATAAGGTTGCTGTGTCCAAGGAAAGCAACATATTTGTTGTATCATCCTTTTAACGTTTAAGGGTATTTTCCATGAATGGCGTCAGTGGTCAGCCTCCACAGCGCGAGGAAGCCGTGGGAAAAAAAAATCAGTGAGTCATGCATTGAATCAATGCCATTGGTCTCTATTAAGTGAAGTTTCAGCGTTACCCATGCAACGCATTGCTGGTCAGCTGAGCCTTGAAAAGTGGAGCTCAAAGTTACAAATAATTAACACCTTGTTTTATTACATCTATCTTTTAATGAATCAGCGTTTTTGAACGTGTTCGTTGAATGAACGGTTTAATGACTCGCTCAAAGACAGTCCGTTGCCGTAACAATGGCAGAGATGCTGTTTAGTTTCGGTTACATTGGTTACTGAAAATGTCCTCGTTTTTGTGCATGCTGACCACATCGTAACACTTAATTATATAGCAACAAATAAATATAAATAAATCAAATTAAATAAACGGCGATAATACCGCATATCGCGCTATTAAGCCACCCAAAATTACCGCAAGGGAAATTCCTTCACCGCGACAGCCCTACACAGAGAAGTTTGTCCGTTTAGGGCCACTGTAGAAACATGTCAGCGCAAAATGTACAATTTCAATGTGAGGGGACCCGCGGTGTATGTAGATAGAAATGGCTTATTCTAAGGTAATAAAAACATAACGTTTCATCTTTGTACGCCACTGAAAACATAGTTATGTATATGATATTGCATTTCTGTCAACTGATCCTCCTAAATATTACATAATGCACCTTTAAATGTTGATTTGAAGATTTGTGAGTTGTTGCATTATTATTGCAGTCAAATCTGGCTCAGAATCTTGTTACTCATACTAGCTCCATATAATAGCATGATCAGTCACACGAAAATAATCAGAAATATGGCTGCAAGCAGCAATTATCAGGGCCAAGCACAAATAAAGCCCGGGACACACCAAGCTGACGGTTTGCCGGGTGGTTTTTGAGCGTCGGTCGGCTTAAGTTTTCTTGGACCAATCGTGGCGGAGCTCATCGGAGAGAGAGAATGAGCGCGCGAGAGAAGAACTGAGCTGAAGAAAGCAAACAAACAACGAAGTAAAGAGGGAACTCACTCACTTGTCACTCTTGTCATCTCATTTGACCAGAGGATTATTTTAATAACATGGCTTTGTGGAATCAAGACGTCGAAGACCAGCTAGTCACCATGATCCAGGAAAGGCCGCCTCTGTATGACATTACAGAGAAACTGTATGCAAACAGAGTGGTGAAAACTGAACTCTGGCGTGAGATCGAAGAAAAACTTGTTATATCTGGTAAGTTTTTCTTTTTGGCTGTTGGGGTCGTTAGCAAAAACTGCTCTTTATTGTTCACTAGTCATGAGCAGTTGTTTTGTGCTAACTTGTTTAATCCGTACTGTAGCAACCAGAAGAGCAAAAATTACACTTGCTGGCACCAGTGTTGGGTGTAATGCTTTACTTAATCCTTCCCTCGCGTTTTGTAAGAAATCCTTCCCTCGTGGGTCAAAATTACCTGAAGCCGTAAAATTATACTTTTATAATTTTTATATAATATTATATCTTATTTTATATTTAGATAGTTTTTTTTCTTTTTTTATGCATTTTTTGTGGAGATTTTTTTTATTACATTTTTTTTTTTAAAATTCCCTTTAAATGAATAGATTTACTCAATTAATAATAAATAGTAATTTAGTGATTTAAGCACATTCCTCACATTCTTTCAATTTAAAAGGTTTATTCATGAAATTGTGAGTTATTTTGAATTTAATTCCGCTCAAAATATCTTGCATTGGGTCTCTTTGCCGACCTTTTGTGGAAAAATAATAATATAACATGATATTTCGTGACTCTTGCCACTAGATGGCCTTATAGCACTATATGGCACAAATGAGCTGTTTCCCCTGTGTCCTGAAGTCAGTTTTCTTCAGTATGCATTCAGATACACATGTGGACATTTATAAAATCATTTTTGGTAAAGTTTTAGTTTTTTTAGTTTGAATTTTGAGCATTTTTTGTTGTTTTTTATGTGTACTGAAGAATTCCTCGCATTCCATTAATTCCTAAGGGGGTCAAATTGACCCGCTAGAGAAAGATTTGTTACTTTTTAAAATTTCAACCACAAAACGCCTCGAATCCATTAAATTTTTGTGTATTCGTGGTTCAAGTGCGACAAAAGTCATTGGGTCTTGGACCCCTCTGATGAACACTCAATTTTTAAATTAAAAAAATAAAAAATAAATAAATTTCCAGGTCAAGATGACCCGAGGGAAGGATGAGATGTAATTAGTGTCTTCTTGAAAAAAGTACAGTAAGGGAATGCTCTGATGTAATTGTATACTGTCTAGACTATAGACCATTCTATATAAAACAATAGTGAATTTAACGTGTAATGTTAAAATGTATGTTCTCGATGTGACCTGCTCCCTTCAAATACTTTGGCCAGTTCAAGAACAATTTATGCAATGTTGTATTACTTATTTGAAAGAATTATACCAACACTGGTTGGCACTGCATTTATCCTTTAGTTAGACATGTTAAGTATGCACATTGCTTACAAAACTGAACGTTGTCTTGCAGCAATACAGCTTAAGAAGCGGTGGGAATCTCTGAGAACACAATACACACGCTACAAGAAGCGTGAAGCCTCAGCGAGTTCAGGTGCACAGAGGACGGGCAGGCAACACTGGATCCTGACCCGGCTACAGTTTTTGGAACCCCACACCAAAAGAAAGGAAACCACATCCAAGCTAGCTATCAGGGTAATATAGGTTTATTAATTTGCGCTTAAAGGGAAATACACATCACATCTAGCTTATTTAATTTACTTCCTGTAATTAGCTTTGGAACAAAGCATCAACAAAATGTCAACAATGTAAATACAAATTGGCAAAATATGGCCAAAATATGGCCACTGATTATCCAGGTGATGGTTAATAGCACTTTATTTACATGCAGCCTTTCATGTTAACTTGGTTTAGTTCCAGTTTGTCATCCACAATGTTCCATTAAGTGCATCTGAATAAAGTCATAATAGTTAGATTAGCTTACTCCTCATTTCAAAAACAACTTGTTTAACACGAAATACTTCTCTTCTAATTTTTTCACTACTTATGGGCCACAAGAGAAATATTAAGAAAATAAATTAAAACAGTCTATTAGTCAATATACCGTTTTCAGCCCGTTGAAGTAGATTCAGCTCATATTTCATCGTCTCTGAGAGAATATGTAGCCTACCGTTAATGTAGCGTCAGATGTTTTTACTTTCACTTTCTGTAGTGAATAATTGACGGGTTTGAGACTTCTTCACTGGCACAACAGAGCAAAGTTTGCACTTAGCAGTGTGATATCCACTGGCTCACCTTCATGGTTTAAAATGTAAATAAAATGAAAATTTCCTTTTAAAATTATGGACAGAGATTTAGATTCTGCACGAGCAATTTCCTGTGAAGTAAATTATTAAATAAATGACCAAATAAACAAGTACGCAAATCACCCACTGCCGTCAAGGGGGGCCTCGGACTTGCTGTTCACAGGGATTTGCGCTATGCCATTGCATTGACTACACTAATTGTAGCTATTCAAAACCAGCATTTCAAACCTGACCTCACCCCAACCAAATATAGGCCAATTTACAGGGTTTTGTTTTTACAGTGCCCTGCAAAATGACCCATTATTGTTATGATTGCTTGAGTGTTTAGTTCTATAGTATAATACCCCTCTCATTTTGTGGCATTGTTTTTTTTTATAGGAAACTTTATGTGCTAGTGATTCCAGTTCACCCTCAGATCATGGCCCACACACTGACACCCGGACTAGCACACCTGAAGAGCCCTACTTAGAGTCTGAGCAAAGGTCGTGCAGTCCTCTGGCAGAATGCAGCATCTTTGGAGCAAAATCCACGTCGATTATAGATGACCTTTTGCAAAGCACATCCAGCCGGGCAAGCACTCCGAGGCCTCGGAGGAAGCGTAGCAGGCGGTCCCTAGACGACTCTGCCAGTGACGAGTCATCCAAATTGCTTTGCACCATAGGCAAAATTTTGAAAAGGATAGCGCATCAGGAGGACCACAATGATGCCATTGCAGCATATTGCAAAAACTTTGAGCACAGAATGCGTAGTCTACCACCACATTTACTGCCACACTTTCAACATGAGGTGGACAACTGTCTCTTTAAGTATTCTGTGGCACCAGAACTCTCTGCCAGCAATCATACACATCTGTAATGTTTGTGGCAACGAAGATGTGTAACATTTAACATGTACACAACTAATTCCTGCCGACTTACATTTTGTATTATTTTGTACCTAATTGTACTTATATGTATGTATATTTCATATTTAAGCTTTTGTCATTTTGTCCATTACACTGCAGATTTTATAATAAAACACTTGACTTGCACACTCACTTGTTAATCAAGATTGAATTGATCGAGATTATGTAATGCAAAAGTTTTTACAAGTTTAGGATCTCTTAGGGCTGACACAATATCAGATTGTCACCACACAATTATCATGACCAAAACAATTCATAATAACAATATTATTGTTTTCTACATTTATTTCCATTACAAAAAAAAATAAATTATCAGTCAAGATCATTTGTTTAGAATCTAGAATTTGTCTTAATGTTTTCTATTTTGTGGCCAATGAATCAAAATACAAGTGTAGGGAGAACAAGGTTGCCAAGAAGTGCAGGGTAATAATCAAACGTTTCGAGATACAATCTTGATAGTTTGTATTTGCCTCTGTGTGAGTGGAGTGAGAAGTTCCTTCAACATGTGGAACTGAACAGGAAAAAGCCAAGCGAAAGTTTTAAAGTCTGCGGTTTCGGTTGTCTCCAGCTCTCGACACCGGTTCAGAAAAGCCCCTTGTGCCTGTAGCTGCAGTATCCATGATTTAACCCATTTAGTGCAGTTTCTCCTTATCCGTTTCTTTCTTTCTCCAGGGGGGCATCAAGGGCTGACAATGCCAGTGTCATTTGTAACTTAGCAAACATAATTGAAAAAGCTACACAAATTCGTCAGTAATGAGCGCGGCTGATGTAAACAAAGGTAAGCTTTGTATATACACAGTTCTAGCTCTTCCGGTTTCCCGTTTGATTGCCGAATACAGACTACTGCCACCTGCTGGTATGGGAGAGTTATGTCCTTACACGCAAGTGCAGAACAGAACGTACTTGCTAGTTGGCTGTCGGCTGTAGTCTGTCCGGTGTGTTCAAGTGCAACTTCCGATGACAGTCGGCTTTTAACGCTAGTTCTTTGGCGTCGGTTTGGTGTGTCCCTACCTTCAGTTTAACTGCTTCCATTGCTCTTCTCATTTGTACATGCTTTTCTTGGCTGGATCATAGCATTCTTGACTTCCACTTTTTGTTTAACTTTTTTTTTTTTTTTTTTTTTTTTTTTCCCTATGTGGAGGTTGAACCAACTCTAGAGAAAGGCTAATGTAATGTAAGTAGCCTAATGTAAGTGTAATTAATCAACTGAGCACTTATTTTAAATACAACTACATTTGTATTTACATGCTCACAATTTACTAAAAACATTGTAAGGTAGTAATTAAAACAATATATTGATTTTACTTTTGTAAGACACTTTTTTTTTTTATCCTCAGCCAGGGCCTAAACTATTGTGAAAAATAAGTATATAACAAACTTTTAATTATTACTTTAATAATAATTTTTCAATTAAAAAGCCATTTCTCCATATTAGACCTTTTCCACCAAACACATTCAGCACTGTGATTGGTTGTCCAGCTATTATATTACAGAGTGCCAAGCCATAGCTATTATATTACAGAGTGCCAAGCCATAGCAAGTCAACGAAAGACTAATTTCAAATGACATCATATCGTCCCTCTAAGTTGGTGGGGATTGTTATCACTAACTTTGACAAGTTTCGCCCACTGTGGGGAACTGGATTGGGGGCAAAAACGTTGATAACATAGCCAACGCTATTCGCTATGGAAAACGCAAGTAATCTTAGTTAGGAGGACATTGTTGCTAGTTTATCATCCATGCTGTTTTCAAGATTAACTTTTAATGAAAATCTGGATTTATTTGTCAAAAGACGACCTACACTAGAGCTTAATTTGGAGCAGAAAGCCAAATCTTTTGAAAGCATTTCAACCTGAGCAATTACAAACGATACCCCTGGATGACAGCATCAATCAAGGAGCTAAAGCTTTACCGCTGGAATTGTTTGCTGTTTGGGTAAGTTATTTAAAATCTAATAGGTCATGTGCCAACTCATTTTATTCTGGCCGCCACTGCCACTGTTTAATATATGTTAAGCTTCATTTCAGAAAAAAGTCATTTTGCAGACTTATTGATCAATCTGTAAATTTAACATTCATCATGCTACAGTGTAAACTTTCATAGTACTTTTGTATCATATCATATTATATATTATATTATAGAACATAAAATTCACACCGTTTTGTATGGCATTGGAATGTGATTAAAAGCTGTCTGAATTGCCTGTGTATATCATACATTGTACTATATAAATCATATTCAAACGCGTGTCCCTCGATTTCACATATTTCAGTTTGGCAATATAGTTTATGAAAAGCCCAATTAGTAAAATGTGTATAAGTTTATATAGCAATAACACGTTAACTAATGCAAGTAATTCTTAATAAAAGTAAAACTTATTTGTCAGAAATTAAACCCTCCTCTGAATAAAGCCACATCATTCATTTCTACTTCTGAGGTAAGTTTAAGGCTTATTCCTCACAGCGCGTCTTCCAAAAATAATGAAAAGCAGAGGAATCTGATTAAGATTGATGCTTTGTTTGAGGTGGTGCGTTTACATGATTACCGTATGAATAGCCTACGCTGCAAATGTCAGGGTTGTCTGAACAAAGGAACATATCAAACACAAAAACAGTTTCCCGCCACTCCTTTGTTTCCATTGTCACTGTCAATATGAGTTAATTTGTTTCAGCTGTGTTTGAATAATTATCTCTTTTCAGTTTGTTATTTAAGTTTGCCACTGTTGTGTTAAGATGTGTTTGCACCGCAAGTTTGCCTGCTTTTTTAATTGGAATTAAACCTTTTGAGTCTTTGGAACTGGGTTCTTCTGTCTTCATCAGATTACCTGCATACATTGTTACAGATGACTGCACCACATAACATGAAATCTGTGGAGGCTTTAACTTAAGTATGGACCACCGGTTGGCTGAGATGGAAAGAAATTCTGTGCTCCATAAATCAGAATGGCCACAGTATGGAAGCGTATGTGGCTGAATTTGTCCAGTATTGCCATTTAGCATCCTGGGACAACCAATCTCTCAAGGCCAGTGAGGTGAAGAACCACAGTGCCCCTAAACAGCTAATCTCCGAGTCCGTTCCTGAGTATGAAATCCCAGAGTCCGTTCCTGAGTGTGAAATCCCAGAGTCCGCCACAGAAGGTTTTGTTGTTGTGAATGTACACAAAGAAAAGTATGATGCATTACTCTTATCTGTTCATCGAAAAATTATTTTAAGTATTAATTATCTTAAAAAGTATTATCTTAAAAGTATTTTAAGTTCTTTCTGCTCTTAAAAAATGCAAGTGATCCCCCTGGTTCCTTCGCTGACCTCAGAGGGTTAATAACTGCCAGCTTGACAGTTTTTGAGATGTGTCCTAAAGAAAGAGAAGATTTTTGAACAATATTGAGAAGTTCTGAGATTATGCAACACCTCTTTAAGTAGCTTAGTAAGTACAGCAGGGCTGAAAAACTCAGTTCCTGGAGGGCCACAGTCCTGCAGAGTTTAGTTCCAACTCGGCTCTGACAAAATAAATGAGGGTCTTTCACACCAGAGGAACGTTTTCAGGCACCCGCCATTTTTAAAAAGCCATCTAAACACAGTTGATTGCGTATAGGAACTGGCATACAAGTTATCAATTTTGATGTCTGTTGCTTTGTGGCATTAAACTGGGATTCATTTTTGTCTTTTTTCGCCTCAGACCTGATGCCATTGAAAGAGGAGAGTCAAGATCTGAATGAAATGGAAGAGAGAGATCAGTACAAGACACATCATGATTTCATAACTGAAGACAAGTCTTTTAGATGCTCAAAGGCAAAAAAAACGTCCTCACAAAAAAGGGCTCAAAAGACAGGGACTATAGCTAATTTCACCTGCAGACAGTGTGGAATAAGTTTCAGTCATCAAGGAAGCCTTAGAGTCCACATGAGAATTCACACTGGAGAGAAGACTTTCACCTGCCAACAGTGTGGAATAAGTTTCAGTCAACAAGGAAACCTTGGAGTCCATATGAGAATTCACACGGGAGAAAAGCCTTTCACCTGCTCTCAGTGTGGAAAGAGTTTCAGTGTACATGGAAACCTTAAAGTCCACATGAGAGTTCACACTGGAGAGAAGACTTTCACCTGCCAACAGTGTGGAATAAGTTTCACTCAAAAAGAAAGCCTTAAAGTCCACATGAGAACACACACTGGAGAAAAGCCTTTCACATGCCAACAATGTGGCATAAGTTTCACTCAAAAAGGAAGCCTTAATAACCACAAGAGAATTCACACTGGAGAGAAGCCTTATACCTGCCAACTGTGTGGAAAAAATTTCAGCCGAAAAGGAATTCTTGACAGGCACTTGAAAATTCACACTGGAGAAGAGCCATAAGGCCCCGATATAAGTTTTTTCTGTTCTTCGTTTAGGGGAAAAATGAAGTTCGTAATACATGAGCAGTGATACACTGTTAGAGAACATCCGCTGACGCCCACACTGCTGAGAGTGGCGTTTAGATGAATATGTAAATACGTGCTGTGTTTTCCTCTCCAAATAACTAAAACGCACAACAAAATTGCAAAAACAGCAAGCATTTTTTATAAAGCATAAGAAAAGCATCTGATCATAGCAATGTGGATACGTTTGCACTGTAATTCACCACTCTAGTAAAATTGACGTCACGTTAATTTACATCACTTTATACAATAGATTGCTTAAAATCAAGCAGCTTTACCGTATTAAATCTGATGAAATGAGACACTGACACCGTTTTTCATAAATACAACTTCATTTTCTACTATAAAGGAGCTCTAAAGTGTGTTCATATTTCCACTTGTGGACGTCTGACCTCCAAGTACTGAACAGGACAAATGAACCAGGAAATATTTCCACGTGAAAGAAGGCAGAGCCTCCGTACACACCGATTACGTTATCGGCATGGACCAATGGTAGTACAAAAGTGTTTACCAGCCGGAACTTTAGCGATAAGTTGCTTTGTCAAGCTGTTTCCGAACTCCCCAAACGAACTTCGTTTTGACCTGATTTTGTTTTAAATGACGTCACATCAGTTCGTTTTTCGATTTTGTTTGAAGTATAATGGTACCTTTACACATGCCAAAAGTGTGGATAGAGTTTTAAAAACTCTGAAACAAATCTGATATGTGGCCATTGTCATGACCGGATTAAAGCTGTGAAACAGTGAACATAGTGAAATCTGCATGGTTGCATAAACGATGACTGATTAACATAAAATAATCTGTAAAACCAAAAACAACATGGTTATCGGTGTCTATAATGACGCTTTTCCACTGCATGGTACGGTTCAGTACGGCTCACATTGGCGTGTTTCCACTGCATGTTAAAGTTCGGCTCGGATCACTTTGTGGTGCTTTTCCACTGCATGGTACGGCTCGCTTTAAATGGTACCACCTCTGCTGAGGTTCCAAGTGTACCGTACGGATACTAAAATGTGACGTGGAAACACTACAGATCACTGATTGGTCAGAGAGAATCGTCATTACAAGCATCATTATATTTGCAACACGAGACACCAAACCTGCTAGATTTAAATAGTCAGCAACAGCCACCACAGTTTTATTTGTTTGCACAAATACATTTTTATTAAACAACTTGCTTGAAATAATAAAAAAATAAACTTGAAAAAAGAAATGGCTGGTCAGTAGACGAGGTGCAGCAGACATTCCTCACGTTGGTAGCTGAGGAGCGGATCCAGCGAGAGCTGGATATTGTGACGAGGAATGAAAAAGTTTTTCAGCAAATTTAACGATCAGTCTATAATCCCACCCACTTTGAAGCAGTACTAAACTGCAGTGGAAAAAGCAAAGTGAGCCGTGCCGAGCCGAATCGTACTGAGCCATACCATGCAGTGGTAAAGCGCCATAAGTTGCATGAGTGTTAATGTCAAGAGCAAATAACAAGAACTTAACCTGTTTGTGACGTGTTCCAGAAAGTTGTTGACGGAATAAGACGGCAGAAAGCGCACCCTGTTTGTTTCCTTTATTTTACAAAAGTGCAATGTTTTGTTGGTATTGTGAATATACACAAATAAAAGTTTCGAATGATGTATTTGATGATGTACCCTTATCTGTATGACCAAAAATTATATTTTAAGTTCTTTCTGTTATCAGGTAAAATAATCACCCCGGTGCCTCCACTGACCTCAGAGGGTTAATAAGAAATAGAAGATTTTTGAACAATATTGAGAAGAGGTTCTGAGATTACCCCTTTATGTAGCTTAGAACATATAGTAGGGCTGAAAAACTCAGTTTAGTTTAGAGGCCTGCACTCCCGCGGGACCTAACACAACAGAGTGTGGCGTGGGACTAGATATGATGGCTGAGTGTTGGTGGTAAGCCACTTGTATACGGGTTGCGGGAGAGTAAAACGATTCGTGGGACTTCCACAAAATAGAAATATCTAAAAAATAAAACCTATAAAACACATAAATTGATATTTATTTATAGCACAAAAGCAAAAAGAACAACTAAAATAAAACACACAAAAAAAAAGATTTACAGGTGCCAAGCATAGGCAGTTTCTATGTATAACATGTTTTTTCAGCATTGTGCAATGTAGCCAATCACAGACATTTGTGTTGATTTATTGAATCCAATCCAATCAGATGCATTTAAGATAGATTTTAAAGTTTTTGTTCAGTGCTGAATTCTTTATGTAGGCAAATCCTCGGATTATAACAAAGTGTAGACTTCGTTCAAAATAATAGCTTTGTGAGATCACAATGTCAGCTTTTTAGGAATTACTAAACGAGCGCACTTCTAATGTTTTTCGTGTCTAAATGTTTTGATGTCTTTTGCTTTGTGGCATTCAACCCGGGATTTACTTCTGTCTTTTTTCGCCTCAGACCTGATGCCGTTGAAAGAGGAAAGTCAAGATCTGAAAGAAATGGAAGAGAAAGATCAGTACAAGACACATCATGATTTCATAACTGAAGAAAAATCTTTTAGATGCTCAGAGACTGAAAATCCTACCTCACGAAAAACGGCTCAAAAGACAGGGAATATAGCTAATTTCACCTGCCACCTGTGTGGACTAAGTTTCAAGAAGCATGGAAATCTAGAAGTCCACATGAGAGTTCACACTAGAAGGAAGCTTTACCCCTGCCAAGAGTGTGGAGTAATTTTCAATCAACAAGGAAACCTTAAACTTCATTCGAGAATTCACACTGGAGAGAAGCCTTTCACCTGCTCTCAGTGTGGAAAAAGTTTCAGGCAAAAAGAAACCCTTAAAAGACACATAAGAATTCACACTGGAGAAAAGCCTTTCACATGCCAACAGTGTGGGATGAGTTTCAATCAACAAGGAAGCCTTAAAGTCCACATGAGAATTCACACTGGAGAGAAGCCTTTCACATGCCAACGGTGTGGAAAGAGCTTCAATCAATACGGAAACCTTAAAGTCCACATGAGAGTTCATTCTGGGGAGAAGTAGAATAAAGAAAAGTAAAGTAAACATTTTTACATTTTTAAAATTGTTCATGTGTAAAACTGATTTAGAAGTTGTAAATGCCTTTAATATATGTTAGTGTTTATACAAATGTGAGCATGCCAGACCGACACTTTACCAACACTGTCGCTCATGAGATTGCGTTAACAGCAAGATTTATAAATGATTTGAAACATGTTTATGCATGATGAATAGTTTAGACTTTAGATTAAAGGATGCAGAAAACTTTGTATAATGATTTATTCATGCGTTTACACATCATGTATAACAGGTGTTAAACTATGGAAGCTTATGGATAGCATTCAGTTGAAATGCAATAAGTAAAATGGCAATGCATTTCTGTATTTAAATTTACATTTTACAAATCATACATGCAACATTTGGAGCATAATGATAATTGAAATTCAATAATATAATTTACATTTGCTATTCCCTACACTAGTTTTAACATATAATTTAATGTTTTATAAGTTGTAAAATTAAAATGAATATGTATTACAGAAATTATTACATATGTTTAACATGTTCAAGCAAAAATTGTAGCAAAATGATCATTAAAATGAAATTTAAATGAAATGTTATTTTTTTTAAATTGCATTTACAGTCACAGTTAAGACACTTGCGATTGCATTAAAAGTCCTGCAATGAATGTAGCAAAATTTTATTTGGAAATGAAAATGCATTCCGAGCCGATGCACACGTCCCCGCCCCGCCCTGTCAATCTGTAAGGCATTTATATACGTTTATTCAGTTGAAAATGAATAAATTACTCATCTTTAAAACACTGCCTTAATTCGTGATTCAAAGGTGAAATGGTCAGAGTGCTGTTACTGTGTAAATATCGCATGAATGAAAAAAAGGCTCTCAGCCAATCAGATTCGAAAACCAGAAAGAACTGTTGTATAAAGTCATTCAACATCCTGTGAAATGCCATCGGTGTCAAGGTTATGGAATTGAACTGTAATGTTCAGGGGTGCAAACAGCGCGCTTTTCGGCGCCTCCCGCTTTTTTCACGTCAGTTTGGGTGACTTGTGTGAATCGTGCAGATCCGAAGAGTTTTTTTTTTAAGGAGGGGGGGGGGGGGGTGGTTTGAGAGGGTCTGATTATAATTTAACCAACAGTAATTCTGGATTGCGTCCACCAACAAGTAAATAGGAAATAAGCGAATCAGAACACTGCGCGCCAAACCAGCAGTATGTGCGCAAGCGTGAACCACTAGTGTTTCTGTCTCACTCTCACTCTGGAAGTCTGGATCTGCCACTGCATCTCATTTCTCTCTGCGTGGCGTGGAGTGTCCGTTTTTATGTCGGCTCTCATGTTAACTGGTTAGAGCTTGTGTTAGAGCACAATGCCTGCGTGACACACACACTTCTCGAGCCGCGCCGAAACCGCGTGCTAGAAATAGAACCGCAACCGACGCCTATTTTTCACACGACACGCAAGAGTGTTGGAAGTTTTCAGACAAAATAGAAGGCGCAAATACATATTAATAAATTACGTTTTGATGCTTGAAAGTCTCTCGGTTTTTGACAAATGCATATATAATTGTAATTTAAAAAATAGGCCTAATTATCGATTTTCAAATATTGCCCCTGTCAATAGGCCTACAGAACGAAATATTCTGTAGCCTATTTTGCCGTCAATACTGCCGACGTTGTCTTTGCTGTATCAGGCTATACATATTATGTTTAACATCCAAATGTAGATGGTCTGTCGGCGCACACAGCCACGCAGTCGCAGACAGCACGTGAAGTTCGTGAACACCGAATTCCCTTTTCTTTCTTATCTATTTGTGTTTGAACAGACATGTGCACTAAAAAATAAGCCAGTGTCCGTCTCAACGAGTTTCCCCGTAAACGCAGTCAAAATAAAACGGATGCGTGTCATTACCGGTATTAGATACGTGCATTCGTCTTAAAGGGACAGCACCCAATATACCTGCAGCTGTTTGTGTCACCAAAGTTAATCAAACAACAAAAGAGAAAGAGAAAAATCACGTTTTGTCAAAAGATAAACTGTATTAATACTTAATACAGTTAATTTACCTGAAAAACATAAAGCACTGCTTTATTTCTCTTGTATTTGTGTTTTATTGTATTTATATTTGTATTTTGTTTATTAGTTTCTATGCAAATGCACTAGGCCTACCCTACACAATTACCCCAATCATCCTAGAATTATTCATTCTTTACAAAAAGAGCTATTCAAATCATCAGGTGAAATTGTTTTCAGGAAGTAGCAGTAAAGCAAGAAGAAGAAGTGCAAGATAGTTTTTCTAAATTTCATTTGACTCTATGTGCCTATAGGGGTGGGTTGGGGATGGTGGCAATGTAGTATCTGGATATTTGCCGTGGGACGAGGGCTTCGATTACCTCTCTCTTTTTTGACCATACATGTGTTTGCACCCCTGAATGTTGATATGTCTGAATATTTCAATACATTTATGGTCTTTTGCAGTTGTAATTAGTATATAGAGTGTATCATTTTTAAAGTGAAATTTCAACAATGAAAGTGAATAGCTGTGGTTCAGATAATCCAATAACATAATATTACACTATCTTGAATATTTGTATAGAATATTTGTTTTTTTATTTTAAACTCTTAATAGAGAAACTTATAATAAGGCTCTTATACAAAGTGTTTGTAAGTGTTGTGTGTTCCTTGGGGTCAGAGTGACCATGTTGTATCTTTTACATGGAGAGTGACTAAAATAAGTTTTTTACCACAGCAAAGTGAATTTTACTTGTGATACTTGACTGTTGTACTTTTATTTTTATTGTCTCTCTTTATCCTGTTAACTATCCCCCCTCCCCCCTTTTGAGAATATACGTGAAAACCCACATAAAAACTTAAATGATTGTAATTCAAGAATGCTTTGGAATATTGACCTAAGTTTGGTCTTGTTTTAATGTAGACACTCATCAGATTATTATTAAAGGTGCTGTATGTAGGATCCAGCGGCCTCTAGCGGTGATGTTTCAGATTGCAACAACGCTCGTGCTCGTGCGGGTGCTCAAACTCAAGAGCGCGCGCCGCACTCACTACCGGCCACACTGAGACTTTCAACACAACGGAGAAAGCATCACACAACATGCTGGAAACTCATGTAAACTCCCACTGCAACATTACCATAATAGGCTACTTTTATCAGCTTGACGTATAACTAATGCTCCATGCTCGTACCATGATAACGTTACATTGACTGTATTTTGCCGACATGTGGTGTTATCTAGCATAAGGCATTTCACTAACTATTCGTGTATCTTTCACAATTAGCAATGTCTGTCAACATAGGTCAATGAATGATAACGAAAACGGTTAGTCAACTAGACTGAACAATTTCAGTGTAACAATAAGACAGTAGGAAGTAATATTACTGTAGGCCTACTGAACGTGTCTGGAAATGTGTATTTTAAACAATATGATCGTAGTGGGATGAGTGACGTTAGACAGTAGACCTAGTACATAAAATAAAAGTTACATCCTAAAGCACCTACTTTTTGTTATCATGGAACAGTCTTTTGTATTCATTTCATGTCTCATGTATGTTGTATTTTACCTTGCTATTTCATTACAGTTTACTATTATTTATTTCAGCATATCTGAAAACTTGTAATTTATCAGAAAAAAAGCCAACTCAGGGTCTGTTTTTATAGGCTACCTAAAACAAAGCGGAGGTCTCTCCATAATTCAAACGCTCTGCCAATGTTGATCCGTGTTTTCGTCCTGAGTCGATCCGATTGACGTTTGGCCTGACGAGCTTCAGCAGATAATTTATTTATTTATTTATTTTTTTTTGGAGTTTGTGTTGGAGTCTGTGTTGTGCTGGAGGCAGGTCGCTTTTTGGTGTTATCAGACTCCATGTCGTTAGCTGCAGTGCCGTCGCATAGACTGTGTATATAAAAAGGAGAGAGGCTCGGGAGCGCGCATGCACGTCACATCCGGTGGATTTCGCAGAAAATCCGACCCGGAGACTTCACATAAAAATAGGAATACTGGCCTTCAGAGGTAATAGCAAAACACGAAAAGTGGATCATTGTAATGTGTGATTACAACCCCTTCACAGACAGGCAATAAAAAAAGGATTCATTTTATAAAAAAAGTTACATACAGCACCTTTAAGTGCAAGCACTTCAAAAAATGAAAAGTATGAAAAAGTTATGGAAGTTTGAATTTACTGTAAATCAAATGTACTGTACTAAATATGTGTTTTATAAAAAATATATTTTACTAATTTATTTTTTATCCTAAAATTAATTTAAAGTCAGACACAAAATAATGAAGTGACTTTATTGAGTTATTGCTTTAAACTTTATTTACGCTAAGGAGAAAATCCAACGCAACTTTGAAGCAAAACTTGGTTTTCTGCTCAGCTAGCAACATTGGGCATCAATCAAACAGCAAACGCTAATGCGATTTCATTTACTGTCAACCTTCTTTATATAACAGTTCTATCTAATGACGTATTAGACAGGACAGTTAGACCGATCGAAACTAATGAACAAGGAGAATGTGTGCTCAGGCTCTGGCGTTCTCAGCACGGTCAAAATAAAGGTCACAACAACAAGCGCAGCTTATGGCGCTTTTCCATTACCAGTACCAGCTCGACTCGGCTCGCTTTTCGCTCCATTTTCCATTGCAGATAGTACCTCCACAATAGTACCTGGTCGTCATAGCGACGCCGCAGGAAACTGCCGTGACTTAATCTTTTACACGAGACGCGCGAGACACATCCGCTACCCACACACACAGGACAATGGAGGAAATCGTGTGTATGCTGTTTTTGGATGTTTTTGTTTTTATTTTTGCTGTTTTTTATTCAGGATACTCCGTCTGGCGCGTGCAATGATGACGTAGTGAATAGTGACGATTCTCTCTGACCAATCAGCAGTCTGCCGTGTTTTCACGTCACATTTTAGTATTGCCTCAGCTCGCTTAGAACCTCGCTGGAGGTGGTACGAAAAAAAGTACCTGGAAGCAGGTACAGGTACAACTTTTACACAGTGGAAAACCAAACAGAGCCGAGTCGAGGCGAGCCAAGGTGAGCTGGTACTGTGTAGTGAAATAGCGCCATTATATCACTTCAGAGTTCATACTGATGGTGTGAGTAAAAAGGCCCTATGGGAAACATTTAGTTCTCAGGGAACAAGCTGATTGCTTGTTGCATTTCTCATCAAAGGTAACTTATGCAGTTCTAAAAAAGGGGACACATTAAGCTAGGCTGCTATTTGGCTGGGTTTACTTTTCCCTGACGAGGGAATAGGGGTGAGAGGGCCAAGATTCACGGTTTGCTATTGGATTCTCAACTGGGGAGACAAAAATCCACCCCTAATGGGCCTATCAAGGTGAATGTGACAGTGAGGGAATTTACAACATATGATAATCAAAATATAAATAATGAAGGTCAAAGGCACATTTAACAAACTGATCTAAACATAGAGACTTGAACAGTCACACACTTTTGTGCCATTTCTGCAAACAGATCCTGTACAACTGAACAGTCAACCATACCTAAACATTGGTCTAAACATTCTTAAACTGTAACATTCATCATGCTATCATATCATAATAAACACGCATACACACGCATTCATACAAGTTGCCGAAAGAAAGAAAGAAAGAAAGAAAGAAAAAAAGAAAGAAAGAAAATTAGAAAGAGTTTGGAAAGAATGAGTTTAAAAGTGAGATGATGAAATCTCAAGATTCTATGCACTTATAAGACATAACCTGGAACGAACCATCAATCATTAATTAACCCTTCTATCATTTCTTAGACAGGTTATTAAATTTATATCAATACACCAGTTCAGCTTTTAGTCTGGAGGTTACTTGCTTGTCTTTGGCTGGTCTCCTTGTGCCTGATGTCTGGGGCGGCCAGTCACGTGGTGTGCTGGCGGAATGAAAGTCTTTGTTTGAAGCTGGCTTTGCAGAAGAAACGTGGATCGAAATCTTGTTGCAAAACTTAACTTAGAACCGAGACTCACAACGGAAAATAAAAAAAAACTTAGAAAAGAAAAGAAAATTTAGACGAGAGTAGTAAGATGGCTTGAATAAAGCTGTTGAACCCATTCTTCTGATCTTAATTTGGGTTCCTTCGCCTGCGCGTTTGTTACATGGTTACTAGTCTGATTTAGATCTTCATCTTTTTCTGCCCATCTCTCTTGAGAGTGATAGCAGAGCGTTTCTTGAGGGTGAACACAGAGAGAGAGCAGCACAGAGAGAGAGAGAGCTTTGTTTCGTGTCTAAGATTTTAAACTCAAAGTTTGTCCCCCCTCCTGAAGAGATCGGACCAATTAGACACTGGCTTTGTTTGTCTCATCGTAAATCATGCATTATCTGGGATCTCCTTACTTTCCAAGCTCTAGCAGAGAGTACAGAGGCCACAGTTTAGACATCATTACTATTATAAGAATACGAAACATTTTACACAGATTTCAATCAAGCCATCTTTTGAATCACGAGCATACGATCATACTGATGTGAAACACAACACACTTTCATTCAAACATCTAACAGTTATAACTATTAAATGACTTACATGGGATTTAAACTTATTAAAAATGCACATATGTGGTAGAAACAACACAGGATTATGTAGTTGCATGATGTTCATCGAAACTTGTTCTGAGATGATTTTATTTATTTTGATATGTAAAGTGTGTTGGTGTGTAAAGTTTATGGGGTTTAAGAAATTCCGATCTGAGGTCATGTATAGTTCCTGCTGACGTCTGTTTTGTTCATCTCCTTAAGAAAGACGGGGTCTGTTAGTTGCAGGGGTCATGTGACCTCTTGTTAGGGCCCTGAGCAGTACCATCTTCTGAACCGATCCGTCTTGCAAAACTATCACACGTTGACAACGTTCTTCCTTAAAGTTAACCAATAAAAGTCTTTGGTTGCAGACTCTCTGGAGCCTGGGTGATTTATAGCTCTGGGTTTGGTGATTTGAGTCTGGGATGTGAAGACTCTTTGTGGGATTATGTATGAACAAAATCACCTAAAAGCTTCAATTGTGTTTGGTTCATTCTCGTAGTTGTTACAACGTATACAAAACACAGGCACCCGCCATTTTTAAAAAGCCACGTAAACACAGTAGATTGTGTATATTATCTAGCATACATGTAAAGTTTTGATGTGTTTTGATGTCTGTTGCTTTGTGGCATTAAACTGGGATTAACTTTTATGTCTTTTTTCGTCTTAGACCTGATGCCATTGAAAGAGGAGAGTCAAGATCTGATTGAAATGGAAGAGAAAGATCAGTACAAGACGCATCATGATTTCATAACTGAAGAAAAATCTTTTAATTGCTCACAGACTGAAAAAACTACCTCACGAAAAAGGGCTCAAAAGACAGGGAATATAGGAAATTTCACCTGCCAACTGTGTGGACTAAGTTTCAGAAAACATGGTAACCTTGAAGTCCACATGAGAGTTCACGCTATAAGGAAGCTTTACCCCTGCCAACAGTGTGGAATAAGTTTCAATCGAAAAGAACGCCTTAAAGTCCACATGAGAATTCACACTGGAGAGAAGCCTTACATCTGCCAACAGTGTGGAAAAAGTTTCACTCAAAGAGGACACCTGAACAGTCACATGAGAATTCACACTGGAGAGAAACCATTTACCTGCCAACAGTGTGGAAAAAGTTTCACTCAAAGAGGACACCTGAACGGTCACTTGAGAATTCACACCAGAGAGAAACCGTAAGGCCCTGATATTCTCACGGCAAAGTTCTTTTTCGTTCTTCGTTTAGGGGTAAAACTAAGTTTGAATTACATGAGCAGTGATATACTGTTAGAGAACATCTGAAGCTGCCCACACTGTTGAGAGCGAAGGTTAGATGTATAAATATGTGCTGTTTGCTTTCCATTTTCAAAAACAAACACAACAAGATTGAAAAAAAACCAGCAAGCATTTTTCAATAAAGCATAAGAAAAGCATCTGATCATAGCAGCGTGGATATGTTTGCACAAGCTCTGCAATTCGCCATTCTAGTAAAGGCATGTTTATTTATAACGTTTATACAATAGATTGCTTAAAATCAAGCAGCTTTACCATATTAAAACATGAAAAACAATGTCAGTGTCTCATTTCATCAGAAGTACAAGTTCATTTTCTACTATTAAGCAGCTCTCAAATGTGTTCATGTATTCACTTGTGGATGTCTGACCTCTACAGACTGAACAGGACAAATGAACCAGAAAAGATTTCCACAAAAATCTGATATGTGGCCATTGTCATGACCGGCTTAAAGCTGTGACAAATGAAAGGACATAGTGAAATTTGCATGGTTGCATAAACTTGTGATGTGTTTCAAAGAGATGTTCACGGAAACATATGACAGAATCCGCACCCTGATTGTTTTCTTTATTTTACAAAAGCAAAATGTTTTGTTGGTATTGTGTATGTTTACAAATAAAAGTATTATCCTTAGAATCTTTACAACAAAGGATGGGCAACTTCGATAGTGACGAGGGCCAACATTTTTTCTCCATCATACCAAGGGGCCAGATTACTAATCCACACTCACACCTTTTACACCATATCACTCAATTTACTTTTTATTAAGGGAAATCAATGTATAATTTATGTAATTTGTTATTAAACTATTAGTAATTATGCTAATTCAAATGGGAAACTTTTTTGTCAGTTGACAAGCAATATTACCAGTGCCGTCGCCAGACCTCAGTCTTAAGGGGGGCATATGAAATACATGGGAGGGCACAATTATTATTAGCCTACAGTACGTATATTTATAATAATCGTATACTCTATTCGCGCAGCACGTAATCATCACATTAAACATAACCAACAGCAATATGACCAGGTAGCCTATAGCCTACACCACATTACATAGAAGCAATGTTATGAATATCCATAAAACACTTGACTATACAACATTAGATGTAACACCAGAAGCATCTCTTCTGGTGTTGCATTTTAAACATTGCAATTTTAAACACGGAAAACATTGCATTTTAAAGCAGTCAACAGAGGGATATGCATTGCCATGAGACAGACACATACACACGCACATACACACACACAGAGACTTTGAACCTACCAGTACTTTGAGTGGAGGCAGCGCTGTCCTCTCTCCAGTCCCTCCTGTCAGTACAGCGTGAGGTCCTTTTCAAAAGCAAGCTGAATCAGCTGGGCCTTGCGTCTGTTCAGCATACTGCGCCGATGCTCTGAGAAGACGCTTTTGAGCGTGGAAAATGAGTTTTCACACATTGCTGTGGAAGCTCCTAAAGTTAGGGCAAGGGTGTAGGCTGAGAGAACAGTCGGCATAGCCTGGAGTGCACAGTTGAATGTGCTGAGGATGTTGGCTATTGTCCATTTTCCATCTTCGGGGGGAACCGGGGTGTCAGTCATTTTCTTCACCAGGAACTCACAAGCCACATTTTATTCAGATTCAACCACATCAGTTCCAGCTAATACCAGGAGAGGGGTTACCTTTGATGGGTCTAGGAAATAATCCTCGGCCTCTGGGTTCAAAGCAGCCAGTGCACCAATGAGCTCGCTACTGCGCTCTCCAAAACGTGCATTCATCTCTCCTTGCACAGCATCGATAACACTGTAAAACAATCTCAAGTACTCAGTCTTTTCGTCTTTGTCACTTTGTGGCTGACCAACTGTTTCTTCAACTGCAAATCCACGGAGGTTCTTGTTAATTGTGCGTTTTCTCTTGCTTGGACCAGTGTCGGTCACCGGCACAGCCTCGGTGGCCGATGCTGGAGGAGCTCAGAGATGCAAGTTTTCTGTGCGCAGTGTCTTCATGCAGTCAGAAGCGCTGTTCACAAGTGTCACCGCAGTGAACAAGTCCATATCTTCGGCCTGTAGTAGTCTGTTTGGCGGCTCGAAAAGTGACAACAGTTTCATAACAAGGTGCGCAATGAAAAGAAAACTGCGCTGCGTAATGGCACGAAGCAGCCCCATAGCCTTGGCGTGCACCTGCGCTCCAAGGCCTCGTGTGTTTTCCACCTCGGTCAGTAATGTGGATATGTCGTGAAAACTATTAACCACAACTTTGACCATTGCCAAGTGGCCAGTCCATCTCTGGTCCAAGAGACGTTTCAGGGTATCGCCTTTGTACAGAATAGTCACGGTTGGCTTCCTGATAAAGATGTACAGCATGTTGCATACTCCAAAAAAATCCTCGACAGCTGCTTCACTGGACATGGCATGAATCACAACCAGATGAAGTTGGTGATTAAAGCAGTGAATATATGATATGTTACGATCCAGCTTGTTTTGGAGTAATTTCTGCACACCACCATGCCTGCCAGACATGAGTCATTCGCCATCATAAACCTGACTCAGGATTTTGTCCGTGCTGAGTCCGACGCTGGTGAGCTCATCAATGATGACACCTGTCAGAGCTCATCAATGATGACACCTGTATCTGTTGGCTGGTATAGCGTGCATTCTGTGGGATTGTTTTTGTAATCCTTGTCAGTTCGGGATCTTTGCGCATAGGGTTGCCAACCGTTCCGTATAATACGGAATCATCCCGTATTTAAGGCATCAATGAAGCGTCCCGTATGAAAGCCATATGGAACGCAGTTTGTCCCGTATTTTCAGGCATATGATCTAAATTAAGAATTAACCATTTCTTTGAGACAAATCTTTGTTTGATTTGCAAACATAGCCTTTCGCGGAAGGCTTAAAGACCCAGCAGAATCCTCTCCCAGCTGTCGCTCCCGCTTCACAGCCATCGGGACTCGCGCTAACGGCAAATCCATTCTTTCACTGTCCGCGTTTTGATTCCGACTAATCAGTTTGGGCGACTACAAACAACGTGATTATTGTTCATGAGTCCAACATTCAGCAACGCAAGAAAACATGCAGTCTACCTGAGGGAAGACGTCATCAAAAATCTTTCACTATTGTAAGTTAATGTTAAATAGAGAAAAACATTTTACATTAAAGTAACTTGTACCGTAGGCTACTTTGGAACTCGTTATTGAACCACAAAATAACCAATAAAATCTCAAGCACCAAAAGCAGCACATACCTGTACTAATCATCTAAGTTCTCTTTATCTGAAAAGTATGCACTTTTCATTTATTCATTCATACATGGTTGCAAAAACATTTAGGCCTAGTTCAAAATTTTAAGTGCCATTGTTTAAATGC
This sequence comes from Abramis brama, assembly GCF_963993115.1. Lineage (NCBI taxonomy): Eukaryota > Metazoa > Chordata > Actinopteri > Cypriniformes > Leuciscidae > Abramis > Abramis brama. The sequence goes on along the minus strand of NC_139966.1, from coordinate 23,291,005 downwards.
CTTTTTTTTAAAAAGACGTTTAATTATTGTGCTTTTAAATTTTATGCCATCTATGTATCTTCCTGACCAAAGAAAAAAAAAACCTTTTATGTTTATCGTTTTGAATAGAGGTTGATGATACAGTAATATTCATCCGTATAGCTATATATTGAAAATAGGTCAAATTCAACAATTTGAACATGGAGCCACATTATTTCTATGGGACTGAACCATATATGGCCTTTAAAATGAAGATTACAAAAGAAAAGTTTATTAAGAATGAGAATATAGAAGGATATTAAGATATCTTTATTATTTTTAGAGTTACAGGCACACAAACTTTGGAAAAATACTATTTATGGCACTCAGTAATGTTCAATTGTGTTGATAGAAAAAAAAAACAAGATACATTTCTAGTTTCAACATTATTTGTTCTTCAGAAAATGTGCGACCATTGAAAATGTAAACTAATTTACTCATGGAGCCACATTAACATCCCTATATTGGGACTTAATTAACCATATTCGGCCTTAAAAATGAAGAAACCAAAAGAAAAGTTTGTTAAGAATTAGAATCTAAAAGGATATTAAGATATTTTTAATATGAGTTGTAGGCATGCAAACTTTGGGCAAAAAACAAAAGTACTGCTTTTCCCCATTTTTAAAATGTCACCATTGGCATAGCTATAATGAAACAAAGATGGCTAAAGTCAACCAATAGACCTAACAATCTCTGTGTAAAAGTAAAATAATGCTGCAGTTTTAAAGTCATTTTAACCCCCCTGTAATCTGACTCCAAATCTTAGGTGAAAATTGTCATTTTGACCCATTTTACAAAACTGTAAATTACTCAGTAAATAGACATCCATCACATATAGCCTAATATTTCGGCTTTCTTCTTCTTTTACGTTTGTCTTTCTTCAGAATATTTTCTTTTAACAAAATCAAAAATTTGGGCCGGGAAAGTTTCTGAAATTTTGTTGATTTTTCCGAAATGACCCAAATGTGTTTGTCTGAGAACCTTTATACATCTTTTGTACACATTTAACTGCAGATGCTGAAATGATATGCACTGTGTGGTACAGTACAAATATTTTGGGTGTCCCTTATTCTGTCCCTTATTTTCCTATAAAGAACCACAATTGTTCCTTATTTTCCTTTCCATAAGTTGGCAACCCTATTTGCGCATGGTGTACTCAAAGAGAGACAAAAACAGCCCCATGGAGCTATTATCATCTAGCACACTGGCAAAACCAGCATTATCTCCACGTAACGGCAATTGATTCACCACTAAAAACTCCAGCATATCAATTACGGCTGACATGTAGTATCTGTTGCGAGCCAGTTGCTCTGAATTTAAGAGAGTGGAAATCTCTTTTCCTGTCTCTCTACATTTTTCTGAATCTCCACATTGCTTCACTGACTAAATGTTCTTTTGAAGCTTTTGAAGTTTATACTCGCCGCGCGGACATTTTTAAAATATTTCTATTTAGTTTTATTCTCATTTTAGTACTTCAATTTCTAATTTTCTTTTACGCTTTAAGTTTTGATTGAATATGTATATTTTATCTTATTTTAGCTTTATTTCAATTAATGAAAGAGATTTTAAATATAGATTTAGTTTTAGTTAATAACAACACTGGTGTGTGATCATGTGTTTTTCTAGTAAAATCACAGACATCCGGTAGGCACGGAGTTTCACATTTTTGTCAGATGCCTGCTGGACTGTGGTTTTGGAAAGTGAGCATAATGCCAAGGGGTGGGTATACCGAACTTCTCTGAGGAAAGTAAAATAGAGCACTCCAAATCACTGACTATCCGGTTACTAGAGGGATTTCACACAGGGCAGACTGCAGTTGCATGCGTTTTTGATAGAAATAGTGATTTAAAGTGTTAGTTTTTGCATTATAATTACAGTCAAACCTAAACATTGTGTTAGAAAGAGAATGCAAGGAAGCAAATTTTATACCCATTTTTTGATTCAGAATTTGTAAAAAAAAAAAAAAAAAAAAAATGCAATTCATTCAATTATAACACTTTATGTAAAATAATTTTTTAATAAACGTCTATTTTGTGTAAAAGTCAGTGAACCGTAACAAAACAGTGAACAGTACAAAAGGAAACAGCAATAATTAACAAGCTACAGAAAATGAAAAAAGAGAAACTACTATACTAACTATATACAACATTTATGCTATTTTCTATAGTATAAAGATAATGAACATATCTATTTTTTCTTAAAGCCAGTGAACCATAACTAAACAGTGAGCAGTTATAAAGGAAATAGCAATAATGAACAAGCTACAGTGAATGAAATAATAAAAACTACTATACTAACTATATACAATATTTATATTTATACTATGCTATATATACTATTTATAATTATATACTATATATAATAACTTCTATAATAACTATATACTAAATACTGTACTAATTCAAGATAACTACCCTATGGATTGAAGCAGAGGTGACAGATTTGAACGCAGTGTCTTTTGCAAATGGGATGCTTGCATTTCTTGCAAACATAAGTTGTCTTGACTTCCCTCGGGAGGCAGTCTAGGCATCTTTTCCTCTTGGCAGTGGTGGGATCGGCCGTGGAGAGGCAAGCAGTGGTGGGACGAGCAGTGGAGGGGCCTGCCGTGGAGGGACCAGCTGCTTTATCACCTTCCTGCAGTTTTCTGAAGAGAAGCAGAGAGCTTTGTGCACGTGGGCCATACTGCCTTGATTTTACATAGGGGGACACCATTGCTCTCCCTAGCTCCTCCAAAAAAAACTCCTCTTGCAATTTGGGGAAGTCTGTTTCCACATGGGATTGATTTCCTTCCAAAGCATGAATGCATTTTAGGCAGACACATCAAGCATGTTGTAAAAGAGTGCCATCGGCCAGCGATAAGTCTTCCTCCTACATGAATTTGTTGCAACGTTCTGGAATATTGCACACACACATACACACAAATTTAGTATATCTGCTCATCAAGTGACAGTTCAATTCACTTTATGTGCTATTTAGCTTAGAATAGAAGTTAACAATTACAATCATAATAATCATAATCAAATAATAATAAATACAAATTAGCAAATACCTTGTCAAGAGAGTCCACTCCACCTTTGGATTTATTGTAATAAAATCATTTCCGGCTTTCTGTCCTCTCGCTTGCTGATTTTGGAATCTTTGTGGACTGTGCTCATGAGAAGGACATTCTTGTTCTTTTTAGCACAGTAAGACACGATGATGTGTGTCTCAATGAAAGCGAACAATGATAAAAATCGAGCCCTGCCTCTTGAATTTGTCAACGCGTCTGGAAGCTCCGGCTTGTTCCTGCGCACTGTTCCCAGCATTCTTCATTTTTTTTGAAGCAGCTCTGTGCCAAGAGCATGTGAGGTAAAGAAATTGTCACATGTGACAATATTTCCTTGCAGGCCATGTGTCATTTCAAGGACTACTCTCTTTCCCTGGTTTCGTTCAGACTGTGCTCCTGCCAGTTTGCCTGTATATACCTGCATATTCCAGCAGTAGCTGGTTTTGGCATCACAGGCAGCCCAGACCTTGATGCCACATTTTCCAGGCTTGCTTGGTATATATTGCCTGAAAGGGCACCGCCCCTTGAATGGAACCAGGCACTCATACACAGTCACATTGACGTCAGAATTGACCTCTCGCTGGCCCCTCCCCCAAAACGGCCATTGTCCAATCACACATCATAGCAACCGTTACTATGTGAGCAGGTCCGACAAACATTGACTCCAAGCAAGATGGTGAAGCGGTGCGCCCACGGCGTTTGTAAATCGGACACTAGATACCCCGGAGTTGTGTTCTTTCCATTCCCAAAGCCGAAAACACGTGAGCGGTGCCTACAATGGATAAAACAGTGTGGACGGCCCCACTCCCAGTTAAATGTGTCGAACATTACGAAGCATAAATTCGTCTGCTCAAAGGTAAGGCTAACAGCTAACTAGTTACCGTGTTGTCTAGATCTACTAACTAGAGGCAAGAACACAAATTGGAACAAAGTTATGATTACCATGGATATGTGTTAAAGGTGCAATGTGTGATATTTCTATTGATCTATTGACAGTATTGCAATATAAGATCTATAACTATGTTTTCAGTGGTGTATAAACCTTACTTAATGAACCGTTATGTTTTTATCACCTTAGAATGAGTCATTTATATCTACATAACCGCGGGCACCCCCTTCTATGAAGGTCGACATATCGTGACGTCATGTTTCTACCGTAGCCGACAGCGAACAACAGCGCTACAGAGCGCGTTTCGTCACTAACTTGAATGAGAAGCAGCAGAAAAAGACGCAGCAGAATACTCAGGTTGTCCCTTACTCTGCAAACGTGGAGAAAAACATGCTGTCTGAACGATGCCTCGGACAGCGTAACGTTAGCTATTTCCCCTTACCTAGCTGCTTTGATGCTCTTATCCATAGCTCTTATCTTATACTAACTAGCATGGAAACAAGCTATGGTAAAGTCAGTGAATAAAAGACTAACACAATGATGAACAAGTAAAAATAACAATCGCAATAACATGTGGTTTTACTGAATAATTAAGTAAATATAATTTAATATAAAATATAATATAAAGAAACCTGCTTGACTTGCTACTCTCTGCTGACTCAGACTCAGACGACGACATCTTCCGATCCTACGTCGGCCACCGTAGCTTCTCCTTAGAGTTTGCGATTTGAAGGATAGGCAGTGAGTGACTGACTGTTTGCAATTCGCAAACCTCACCACTAGATGCCGCTAAAAATTACACACTGCACCTTTAATGTTAACCTTCTCTCTAAGTTAGTTAACATGTTAGCTAACGCTAGCTACATTAGCTGCTGTTGTGTTGGGTCTTTGAGCTCCCCAACTTTATTTTTCGTCAGTTTACAACAAAGTCGAACATAGCGCCCCAGCAAGCAACTTTAAATAATTTTGTTTTTATCTTTCATGTAGCATTTTATGAACGGAAAACCTACCCCTGAGTTCCCCAATCCCGTAAATGCTGTGCAAGGGCCTAACCCAGCTAAGGAGAAGCTTGGAGGCTGTCGAAAGTCGCCCAAAAAACGGTAGGCCAATTTATAAATATGTATGTTGATGAGCACTAATGGTAATAGTGCTTATCAACATGTTACATTTATATGTTACTGTAAATAAGTTAAAGGGTGATGATGCTCATGTACAAAACGTGTGTGCAGACGCAGAGTCTGTGTGCAGGATGCCTCCTCCGGTTCCACCTCCACTACTGATGCAGGAGAGAGTCAACAACATGCTGTTGAAAGTGGTGAGTGGAACACATTTTTCACATTACTACTGGCGTAAATGTATTTACTGTATTGTTTTCCATTTTCAGTTTAACTTTTGCCAAAAGTAACTCAGTAGTGTAAGTCAGTTAAAAAAAAATTAACAGTAATATGTAATCCAAATATATATTTTTTTAAAGCTGTAATGAGTAATATAAAATATATTACAATGTTAAAGTAACTTTGCTCAACACTGCGAACCAAACAATAGAACAAAATAAGAATCACTGGCACATAATATAGTAGTTAAAGAAGAATGCATCAAGCTTGCACTTCATTAGTTCCCATTTTGCAACATCAAAGTGTATTCTCTCTAGGTGGTAGTCTTCTTCACATTTAACAAAGAAATCACACCAGGACATACCTAAGAGACCAAGCTGCCCCATTATTTGATAATGATGGGCATGACACTCTTTTAATTTATAGCTGCCATCAGCCTGCTTGCAAAGGTAGGGACACTCTGTGAAGCTATTCTTGGAAGGACACTTAATTTCTAAAAGCCCGTAGTTTGAGCTTTCACTCCCTCTCTCTATCACCTTACGGTCAGGTGACGTACCAAGGTGTGGGTCATTGGAATTTACAACAAAACCACATGGATACACTAGATGACCTGTGAGCTTGGTGTAATGTATCGCTGCTATAGGCTCTTGTTCTATGCCTCTTTTCATGGCCTTAGTTTGAACTGATCCTGCGCTCTTTAAACTTTTAGCTAGTTTTTCATGGTCAGCTCTCCTAGAGCAGATACTTTTAAAAGAAGTTGATGTGATTCGGCCAGACCTTGCGTTAAACCATAAGTTGTTTGTGCTCTGTTCTCTGGTCTCCTGTTCCAGAACTATAGAATCGGGCAAAGAAATGCTCAGTTCTGTGTAACGATGCATGGCACTTTCATTCAGCACTGTGCAGAAGTTGGTAGGTTGGGATGGCAGGGGAAAGTTGGGCAGGTCATCTGGTTGTCTAACTGTAACTGCTCCAGGGTCAACACAAGGCTCTCCAATTTGACTAACCAGAGGCAGCTGTAAAAGGTGAGAACAATAAATTATAATCATTAATGTGCAAACATATTTTTCTTTACAGAGAGTCCTGAGCACCCCCCACTTCCTGGATGCCAGCTGGAAAGGGAGCCTGAGGAGGAGCAGTCCTGTCAGAGCACTAAAAAGGAGAAGGAATTGGAAGCAGAAAACAACAACATTAAATTGCAATTGTCTTTACAAGAAACTGAATTAAAAAGCCTTAAAGCACAAGTTGGCACATTTAAAAAGAAAACTCTAACATCTGAACTTCTTCAAAGCAGTGAAATCCACAAGATGTTGGAATACAGTACAGGGTTTACATATGAACGATTCAATCAACTGTGCACAATATTTGACATTCCAAATGATCCACACACCACTCAAATAAATGTACCCCTAAACTACAAGCACAATGATTGGCAAATAGCAGAGATGCCCCTCCGTACCCAGTTGCTGTTTGTTTTAATGAAACTCCGCAACAACGAAGACTTAAAAAGCCTTGCCTTCAGATTTAATATAAACATGCAAGAAGCAAGTAATATTTTCAATTCTTGGATTCATTATATGTTTGATGTATTAGGTGAATTACCAGTTTGGCCTCACAGAGACGTCATAACACAAAACATGCCAGAAACTTACAAAGTAGACTACCTGACCACATATGCAATATTAGACTGCACAGAGCTAAAAATGTAAAGGCCAACATCACTGGTGTTGCAAAGCCAGAGCTATTCAAACTACAAAAGTACAAACACACTAAAATCACTAGTTGCCTGTGACCCCCGTGGTGCTGTGATTTTCATCTGCCTTCATATTCATCTGCCCTGTTTACAGGAGCAATGTCAGACAAGGAGCTAGTCAGGCAGTGTGGCATCCTCCCGCTACTAGAGAAACTTATAGACAGTGGCTGTTTGCAAAGAGGGGATGGCATTATGGCTGATAAGGGCTTTTTAATCAAGGAAGAGATGCAGGCACTTTGACTGAAGTTAAACCTGCCATCGTTTTCAAGGTCTAAGAGGCAAATGCCAACTGGGGATGTGCTGGTGACAAAGCGCATTGCAAAGCACAGGGTGCATGTAGAGAGGGCCATCGCTAAAATAAAAAAGTTCAAGATAGTGTCAGGAAAAATTCCTAATACACGGTTAGGGATTATAACTCACATCTGGTATTTGGTGAGCATGCGAACGTACTTATGAACGTAACTGGACATGATGGGTTTCCGCTTGCGGTTGACTTTGGCCTTAGCTGCCACCACACTACTCACAGGTTGTCCAGTAATTTTTTTACCCCTGGCTTTGTGCCATTGCTGGGGCTGGCTTGTGGAGGAGTTGTCATCACTTCTGGCACGGCACAGGTCCAGTGTGTGCATCAGGCCCACAATATGAGAGCAAAACCCTGGTGAACTAAATTAAGAAGAATTACAGAAGTAGCATTAGTTATTATTGTTATTAGTTATGTTATTAGTATTAGCTGTTTTCAGAATCAGAATGTTTTATATCCATTGTTGAACATAATTCACAACTATAAGGAAATAGCTTTGGCTTAGTTAAAGGTGCATAACAGATAATATAATAAAATAAAATGGATATCTGAATGCCTTATATTTTGTTTTATCTATTTCATTTTATTATATTATCTGTTATGCACCTTTTAAGCCAAAGCAATTTCCTATTTGTGAATTATGTTCATCAACAATGGAAATAAAACATTCTGATTCTGATTCTCAAAACGGCTATTCTCAAAACAACAGAGAAATGTTAGTTAGCTTTGAATGGCTTTGACGCACATGTAGGTTTAGCTAGCTAACATACCCTTGTATTTTAACAAAATAGCTACTCGCAGTAGACAATAATAGACCATAACATATGAAAGAGAACTTACCCGGCAGTGCAAGAGCATGACTGGTCCACAAGGCTGTGCTGGTTGCATTTGAGGTACAGGTCATGGGGTTTCTCAGATTTTGCTTGAGACCAGTAAGCATTAGCCTCAATAGAAGTTGTGTCTCCTTCATTGCGTATTTTTATATTTTGAATATATCCCTCCACTGCATACTGTAACCCCTTTTGCCTCGATCTGGAGAATATCGCGGAGGTATTGCTCCAAAAAAGGTCACTGACACGCACGGGTGTACCTCTTCCCGTCATGGCAATCTGTCGCGCTGGTCGTGTTTGACCATTTGTTTGTTGGACGTAGCAACAGTAATTAAGGGGGGCGGGGCTCGGCGAAAGGCCAATTGAACATCAGAGGCAGTTTCGCCACCCATTTTCCCCGGATGTCTCGTATAGGTGCCAGCTTGTCATTTTGTCTTCTCACATGTTGTGTTGTTTTGTCATCAAATCTGACTACTCTTGACAGTTTGTGAAACATTTTCAATGGCATGGTGGCCCGAAAAACTGCCCTCCCCATCTCACTATCCCACAAGCTCCTTGTTGCCTCATTGTTGGATTTGCAAACGCCAGCAAGAATGAGAAGGCCCAAAAATGCTTGCATTTCTTCCAGCACAATATCATTCCACTCATTTCCATACACTCTTCGTCCCTCTAAATTGGTCATCTCCAGCAGAATGTTTTGAATGGAATTTGTAATAAATAATTCAAATGCTGACCTAATGTCCTCTACTCGTGCACATGCATACCTGGTTGGTCCAGGGGTTTGCCTGAGGACTCCTCTGCCCGTGCTCTTCCTTGTGTTTGTGGAGGAGGAGATGAACTCCACATTATTTCTCCATTTCTCGATGTGAAGGTAACAGGGGCTTCCTCATCCAAATCTTCCTCCTCTGACTCCAAATCTGGCTCAAACTCTGTACAATCATCTTCTTCAGAGGTATCATCCACTGCCTCGTCTGAGGCAACATTTTCTTCTTCATCACTTGACCTAAGCAGGTATTCCAGGGTCTCCTAAGGAGTGTACCTTTGTGCCATTTTGTAGACTGAAATGACAGGGCTCAAAGTAGCAACATCTAAACCCACACATACCCAATCAGTTTTTGTTTTTGTTTACAGATACTGGGATTGGACTGAAGGTTGCTAGTGCAGAATCTCAGCCTTTGATCTGGCCAGCAACCTTTGATCTAACTTTCAGCCAATGATCTTGGTATGTGTGTGGTGTTTGTGGGTCTGTGGGTGTATATGCAAGAGAGAGAGAGAGAGAGAGAGAAAGTGTGTCTTTTGCACTCTGGATATGTAATTTTTGATTTATTCATTTTATTTCACATTCTCAAAATTTGATGTGTTACAGTTCATTTGTGTGTGTGTGTGTGTGTGTGTGTGAGAGAGAGAGAGAGAGAGAGAGAGAGAGTCTGTAAAAACATTCCACCGACTGTCAAGGGTTGTGAGATTTGATGACAAGAGAACAAGAGCTGCAAGAAAGCAAAATGACAAGCTGGCACTTGTCCGAGAGATTTGGGAAAAATGGGTAGAGAGACTCATTTATGTACAGTGTAACATGGTCATGAGCGAAACCTGGGAAAGTGAGAAGTGAATCAAATGACGCATGGTCTTCAGGAACATATTCATGACAATATTTTTTTACTTCTTCTGCTCTTGAAACAGAGCTCCAGCAAAAAAAAAAAATGCTCAGAACAATGCCTGAGCTTCCAAGTGCACCATTTGTGTGTGTGTGTGTGTGTGTGTGTGTGTGTGTGTGTGTGTGTGTGTGAATTTCTGTCTTGAAGTTTTAGAGTGTCACCCCTTCACTTGCTGTGAGCTTTTCCTGCATTATGACTGAATTATTGAATGTATTTCACATATTCTCACAACTTTGTTCTGTATTACAGACACAGTGGTTCGTACAGGCGTGTGTGTGTGTGTTGTGTGCATCTGTGTGTGAGTGGATGTGTCAATATCACACTCTTGATGTTTTAGAGTGTCACCCCTTTACTCCTGTGCACTTTTTTAGCATTGTGTCTGATTTGTAGATTGTACACACAAAAATTTGATGAATTTTTGTGATTTTGTCAATTTCCCATTCATTTCCTATGGTCGGTCATTTTTGACCGAAGAGCACCAAAGGTACTTTTTTTTTTTACGACCACTTAGAATGCTCGGATCATAACCTCACTTTTTTTTGTGTTCACATACCTAATGCCATAAAAGTCGCCAAGTTTCATCTCATTCCGATGAAGCTGTGATTTTTAGAAATTCAAAATTTCCGAAGAGCACCAGTGTTAACTTAGCTAGCTGACAGGCATTAGCTCATTCTGTTCGGTAATAATAATGATACAATTGTCATATTGCAGCCAATTCACAAAATTGTACCCTCGATTTACATTATTTAAACTTTTAACAAGTCAGTCGTTTACTTATATGATGTTAAACAAATACAATTTAACCACAAAGAAACAAAAAGTGTTTTATAAAGTACTTACACTTGAAAACAGCCACGTCTCCGTTTTCCACCATTTTCAAATATAACGATGACAACTCCTCTCCCGTGGCATCATGGGATAGTGAAGTGTCCATCTTATGCGCATCTTATGGCATCTCGCCGGAAGTAGTTGTCACGGAGTCACCAGATCAGCACGCTCCGCCCACTCCTTCACTCTCCCCGGAGTTCTAATTCACCGCACCTGCACATCATCTACCACGCTCACTATAAAGAGATACTTCCCCTTCACTTCTTTGTCTGGTCTCGTCTATACGAACTCTCAAACTCTACAACTTAACTCGAAGATTCCTCTCTGTGATTCGTCACTGATCATCCGGATCCTGTCATCCATCATCTGTCTTCAATTCCCGCCGATGTCGTTCACGCTGCACACCAGTCACTCCAGCACTCTTCACCCACTACTTCATCCGCTGTCTCTGCTAGTCCCATGGCATGACCAGCGACATTCACCGGTGAGGCGGAGGACTGCAGCAGATTCCTCCTACAGTGTTCCCTATACTTTGAGATGCAGTCTCAGTTCACCAACGATCGTGCCAGAGTGGCTTTTGTCATCTCATTGTTATCCGGACGAGTGTTACAGTGGGCTCAGTTACTGTGGCAATCCAATGCCCTAGTTACCTTCTCACTGTCAGCCTTCCTCAGCCACTTCAAAGAAGTTTTTGGTCAAATCGCATCAGATTTATCAGTTCATGACCAGTTATTTAACCTTCGTCAAGCCAAAAACTCTGTCAGCACTTACACTCTTCAGTTTCGCACTCTTGCAGCCGCTAGTGGCTGGAATGAAACTGCACTTCTCACTGTCTTCCGTCAAGGACTCAACGCAGATTTCCGTCAGCTAATGGTCGTGTATGAAGAAGCCATGGGATGAACGTTCACAAGAAACTCTGCTCTCAGGATTTGAGAATCTACACCATCCAAGGAAAACCGCTGGGCAGGTGTCGAATTCGGCACTTCTCTCCCACTCTGACGCTCCGCATCAGGTGCCTGCATGTCGAAGAAATCACATTCATGATGCTGGAAGGATCCACCGCTGATCTTCGCTGAGGGAACTCATGCGACAAGTCCTGTGTTCAGAGTTTGACATGACACAACTCTCTAGATCCTAGTGATGGGAAGTTCAGATCATTTTACTGACTCTCTTGTTCGATCTCGTTCATCAAAATGAAAGAATTTTTTTTCGAGTCATTTCGTTCAATCAAGGGGCTTTAAATGTTATACTTTTAACAGGCAAATTCCCCGAACACATTCACCTACGCAATCTTGATCATATTCTGAATTAAGAAATCATTATAATGCAGTCAAAAATAATTTACAGGGAACATAAATAATTAATTTACCTTCCGAGTCTTTCATTCATTTGTCAAGTGACAAACGCAATAAACGGATCATTCATGAACGACTCATCACTACTAGATCCTGAACCTGCAGGCAATCTAACAATGCCTGTTGAATCGTGCCCGCTTTGCTGTTGCATGTACGCGCGACTAGGCCAGCACCTGAAAGTGACTCATAATGTACAAAACAAAGAAGAGAAAAAGTTTTTGCTCTCACTGGAGTCCGGACGGGTTAATGTCCATCAAGGACACTGTTTGGTGCTAGGCTGCGGTAAAGAAACTTCTCACTTGGACCGGCACATCAAGTCTCACATCGAGCTCTCGGAGACAGCCAGGAGTGATGCGCTGATGGTCAGCAAGCGCAGAAAAGTGCTGGAACAACTGAGTGCACTGAGGGCATCTAACCCGGAGCTGCCCATGGTCTCCACACTTGATTTTGAAGCTGAACTCCCCGGGATGGAGGATGCTACGATGCCGTTGGATGAGGAGGAGGAGGACGAGGAGTGCACCAATGCTGCCTGTAACCGCCGGGTAGCAAAGATTAGGGCACAGATTTCAGATCTCAACCAGCAGGTCGACACTCTGTCTGATGCTCTCAAAAGTGTTACTCGACGGTACCGGGTGCTGGACAGGAGGCTGACATCCAAGGGTGCGGCCAGACTCCAGCAGGTAACAAAAAAACTGCTCTCCTCTCTTGAGCAAGAGGAAGAGAGTGGGGCCTCTGACGAGCCCTCTCCTGAGTCTCCCGGCATACCGCCCTCCACCCATGAGGAGCCCTCCGACACCCAACCGCCCTCCGTCACCCGGCCATCCTCTGTCCCCCGGGCACACTCCGGCACAAAGAAACCAACCTCAAGCCAGCATTCAGGGGGGAAAAGTCCACTGCACTACCCGGACCATATGGTGGTCCTGAGTGAGTATAACATTTGCACGGTTTTAAACACTTGTTTTGAGAAATGTTTTGTAAAAATAAAATAAAAAAATGTGTGAAATGTTTTGTGAAATGCTGTGACTGTGCTGACAGTTTCTTTGTTTTCCTCTTTCTTATTTGAGTGCAGATGAGCTCTTTGAGGAATACAGAAGGCATATGGAAGGCCCCGACCCTTCATGCAAAATGAAGGAGAACGTCAGCGGAAAGGTATACAGGATTAAAAAATTTCTGGGCTTCATGTCAGAGGGAAAGTCAAACCTTGCCAGTCTGTGCTTTCTGAACGAAACAGCCAGGATACACGCGTAAGTTCTGTTCTTTATGTGTTCTGAAGTTTGTTTAACCAGTAAAATGGAGCTGTCCATGGTCCTGTAGTTTTAAGGCTAATTATGCATACTTAAAGTCCCTGTAAAGGCAATTCAAAAAAAAAATTCTAAACACATTATAAATGTTAGAAATGATTTGCTAAAACATATTACAATGACTGTGAACTGTGAAGTACTGAATTGTGGGGTTAGACCGTTAAACAGTTTTTCACCATTGCTGTGTTCCGGATTTTTTGGGCGGGGCTAAAACGGGGGCTCGATGACGCACTGAAGCCCCTGAGCTCCTGGACACACCCCTACTTGATGACGCACTGGAGCCCCTGATGCTGGCACCTCCCCTAACAATATAAATAGAGCACATTCACATCAGTTTGCTGACCGCGAGTTACTGTCAGTACTGTTAGTTACTACCATAGATACCATATAAAGGCTTTATATGATATCTATTTTTTATTACAGCCTACAGTTTGCTAGCTAGCTATGCCTCGTCACGGAAATGCAACCTGGATGCGATCACGGTGCGGTGACAGACAGTTGAGTGTGGCGATGGTAGCTTTCCCGCAAGTGGGCGTGGTTTCAGCGCAGCCAGTGGGCGTAGTTTCAGCGCAGCCAGCGGACGCGCCCCCAGCGTTTGAGAGCAGAGACGCCTGCTCACTTTTTCAAGATTTTGATATAGCTTATTTTATGTACTTGCCGGCTTTTTTTTATCATTCAAATTTGGCTGGGTGGCTAATAACACATTTTTCTGTGGTGTGACAAGCTCAGAACACATACTTAATTTTGACTTTACAGGGACTTTAACAACTGTAATGTACATCAATATTCGCTAGGCTATGTTTCCTGCACATTGCACTGTTGGTTTTATCAAAGAAAAACACTGTAATTATAAATTATGACCTATTAATGCATTGAATACAGACAGCCTACAGAGGTCCCGTCACATAAGTCACAGGTGGGATCTGTTTTATATTTTGATGCCATGATTGATAAAAATGCATAAAACTCATGAAAATATAAAACAGATTTCACCTGTAACTCATTTTACGGGACCTCTGTAGGCTGTCTGTGTTCAAAGCAATAATAGGTCATAATTCATAATTACTATCTGTCCCTGTGCAATCTAATTGATGGGGACAAACAGTATGTACATGAACAGCCTGTCTGGGCGCTGTCATATAGATTTCAGATGGGATGCTGTTTTGAATTTGGTGTTTTGCTGCAAACCTGATTCTGTACATGACCAGCCCATCTGTGCGCTTTAAGACAGTTTGCATATGCTATTTTGAATTCAGAGTTTCCTGATGTTTGTTGTTGTTTTTTTGGTCTGTGTGCAGGTGGATCTCTTCTCTCCGGCAGGCACACATGAAGGAGACCACTGTGAGGCACTACATCCAAAATGTAGCCCAGTTCATGGACTACATTTCGGAAACCCCTCCAACATCCTGCTGCCTTAGCAAAACAGTCCTTATTGGGCTTCGCCGGGAGATGCGACGTGTACTAAAAACACTAGGCAGGGGCGTGGCTATGCACCAGGTGGCGGTCAAGGCCATGAAGGAGCAGCGTGTCTTAAGCAAGGCGGCCCTCCTTAAGTGCAAGGAGCTGGCCAAAAATGCCATCCCTGTCATTCTGAGTAAGTTACTTTATTCAAACATTTCAGCTTAATGTACTCTCATGGAGTTAACTGTAAAAAGAAATTTGCCATTTTCAATTGATGAGATTTTACTCTGTGTTGTTGTTTTTTAGCCCATTTGGAGAGTGACCCGACATACAAGAATCACTGGAAGTTTTACGGGTACTTTTCAGCATAACTAGCATCCCTTTATGGCCACAGGGGCGGCGTGTATCAGAACATGACCATCCAGGAGGTGCAGGGGGCTCGGATTTCTACCTCTGAGAAGGCTCATGTTATAAACATGAGGTTTGTCATAATTTTTATTTTATTTTATTTTTTTATGTCTTGGGAACTTACTGCAAGGAGCTAGTCCCAGTGTGGCAACCCATCTTCCAACAGTCCATGGATACACACACTGTCCCCATGGCCTGGATGTAATGGATCCACTGGAGGC
Organism: Abramis brama; assembly: GCF_963993115.1. Lineage (NCBI taxonomy): Eukaryota > Metazoa > Chordata > Actinopteri > Cypriniformes > Leuciscidae > Abramis > Abramis brama. The sequence continues at coordinate 23,275,668 of NC_139966.1, read as the reverse complement.
GAGTTGAGAGATGAGAACCCAAGTGCAGTTTATTATAAACAAAACCAAACATGAAACAAAAACATGGCATGGCATGAAAACTCAAAACAAGACATGAACTTGAACAGAACTCACAAACAGTGGTTACAGGGAACAATACTCTAGACAAGGGACACCTGTGAACAATGAAACAATGAACCAATGACAACATGACACATCAGACAAGGGAACACATGGCAGGATCACATGACTTACAAGGGATCACATGACAGACAAGGAAACATGACATGAACAAACCCAAAAACAAAACCGTGACACTGGAAGACATCGCACATCATCCCCCTACCAAAGAAATCATCCCCCAAGGAGTGCAATGACTTCAGACCTGTGGCATTAACATCTGTATTAATGAAGTCATTGGAAAAAATCATATCCTATGTACTCTTTCAGTCAGTACAGGACATACTGGATCCGTTCCAGTTCGCATACAGGCAACAGCGTAGCACGGAGGATGCTGTTGGCACTCTCATTCATCTGGTCTCAAAACACCTGGACGCTCCGAAAATAAAGCCATATGCCAGGGTACTGTTCATTGACTTCTCCTCTGCATTCAATACAATAAAACCGGACATATTGTTATCCAAAATGGCTCAAATGGGTACGAACCCCTGTCTTATTCACTGGTACTGTTCTTTCCTCACTAACAGGCAACAGCTGGTCATGGTCAATAACACCTATTCCCCCATGGTCACAACCAGCTGCGGTGCCCCACAAGGATGTGTTAGCTCTCCTTTGCTCTTCACACTCTATACCAACGACTGTGTTACCTTTGCACCCAACCACCATATCATCAAATTTTCCGATGATACTGCACTGGTAGCTCTGATGAAGGAGGGAGAGGGGGCCGATCTCTATGTGGAAACAGTGAATAATCTGGTAAAATGGTGTGATCTAAATGCCCTCATCCTCAATACACAGAAAACTATGGAGATTATCTTTGGCACCTCTCATGAGCGCCACATTACACCAATAATCATTCACAATCAAACCATAAAACAAAAATCATCGTTCAAATATCTCGGAGTGCACGTGGATAGTGACCTTTCCTGGACTTATCATGTAGACTATATCTGCAGCAAAGTACAGCAGAGAATCTACTTTTTAAGGAGACTTAGGTCATTCGGAGCGAGCACCTGTCTCTTTTCTTTGTGTCAACAATTCAAAGCATTCTGCAGTATGGAGGCGCAGTGTGGTTTGGGGGTCTCTCAGCTCATCTGAAGGACAGGATTCTACGGCTCCTTGGAATCTGTTCCAAATTGGTGGGACACTCAGTGGAGAATGCGTTCATTGAAAGCCATGTACTGCACACCTTCAGACTGGCTGACAAAATCTCCCAGGACTCTTCCCATGTGTTGCAGCGGGAGTATCAACTCCTGCCTTCCGGGAGGCGCTATAGGGTCCCAGAATGCAGAAAGAACAAAAATGAACACTCATTTGTTCCTCTGTCAATATCTCTGCTGAATCAACACAGGAGAGTAAAGAAGTGATAGTTCCTACCAACTTTCACTTTCATCTATATATTTATGGCTATTGAAGACAACTCTTGCAGGGCAGGGCCCCCATCATATTAATTAAGTATCTATTTATGTTTTTACAGATGCTTTTATGTTTTTAGCTTTTTTAGGTTGTTGTGTTGTAATTGTTGGAGCTTGTTTTGCAAGACAAATTTCCGTGTACACGGACAATAAAGTGCTATCTATCTATCTATCTATCTACAGTATATAACTTATACCATTCATTTTCGTAGGTGTTTCGTGGACGGCGGACGGAACGGTCCAATCATAATATGTAAATAGTTTTTTTTTTTTTATATCCAATCAGTTTTTTTGTTCATGTTCCAAACATTTTGGGAGACCGTGGATCAGCGTTCCCGTCGCGTCTCCTGTCAGTACCTGTAATCAGGGAAGCCAATGATCCAGATACAGACTGTACTTCTACAGTTCGTGTAAACTAAAATCTGTTGTATTATGTTAACAGGATACTATTTACCATTACATTACCGTAAGTTAGTTACATTTTTGGCTCTCTGTCAGCTCGTCTGCAAAACAAAATAAGAAATTATCACTGGTAAGTATTAGCAGTGCTATGAAATTAATGTGTGTGTGTGTGTGTCACTGTTTATTTTTTCTTTTGATTTAGGCAGACCAATGAAGACATGGTCCATGATCCGCACTGACTTTTGACACGAGAGATAACCAAAGGAAATGTTCCCTTCATGGTCTGTACAGAATTAATGTTTCTTAAATGAAGCCCTATGCGGCTGTTTACTTTAAGTTATTATTGTAATCAGGGAAGCCAATGATCCAGATACAGACTGTACTTCTACAGTTCTTGTAAACTAAAATCTGTTGTATTATGTTAACAGGATACTATTTACCAATACATTACCGTAAGTTAGTTACATTTTTGTTCATAGAGGTGTGTTAGAGAGATTCAGCCAGACTCATTTTTTTGTCACAAATTTCAAAATAAAGAACTCATTTATTAAAAGGTGAGATAGCAGAGGGAGAAAAGAGAAGGGAATGTCAACAATTAGGTGGTAGCAAGGGTGCTGCCTACCTCTTTGATTAGCGGCTGTTGCAAATTTACTAATGCACAGCACAATTGTACTAGCACATTGGCCAAGCTCCTTTGCTGGTAGGGGATTATTTGAAGTATTTTGAAGTCCTTCAACCGTCCATTGGCCCTCTCCACATGGATACGGTTTCTTGCCACTTCCCTTGTGTCCCTGACCTCACTCTCGGAGAACTGTCCATTATTCAAAAATGGTGGTATGTTAACACTGACACCTTCTGGAACAATGTTGGAAATCAGGAACCTTTTGTCAGCCAGGACCATATCTCCTGGTACAAGCTGCTCCAGCAAGCCGGAGTCCTTTGTAATGGCCTTGTCTGACACAGACCCAGGGAACAGCTGACTGCAAAATGTGATGACTCCATTGGGGGCGACACCAATCAATACTTTGAAGGAGTACATTCCACGGTATGCAGAGTACACCATTTTTGCCACATCCATGTCCTTAGGAGCTGCCACTTTAATGTCGGTGCAGTCAATAACTATCCGGCAGTTTCTGGCAGAGGGCAGGAATGACTCGGGCATGCTATTTTGTTTTTTTTTGCCGACTGGGCACATTCGCCATCATTTTCTTGAATAATAATGTGTGTAACGCATGAATGAGTGTTCTTACAACATTTGACACAGTTGCAGTACTGCAAGAAAAAAGTTTGGCTAGGTGCAGATGGGGATAATTTTGATTCACCTTCATTAGGGCCATAAAAACCTGGGACTCCAAAGTCATCCCCTCTACCTTCCAGCCAGCTGCATATATGATGGAGCCCTGGAACCGCTGGACCAGCCCCACCACCCTTCTGAAGATGGCCATGTCAGGTAGGCCAGTCTCCATTTTCATCTCAGCATCACTTAGGCCTCCTGGAGTATACAGGGCATGCATCCTGCTACTGTGTGAGACCTGGTACTGGGAGAGCCCTGGCACAACCTCTGGCACATCCTCTGCCACCTCTTCTGCCATCTCCGCAGCTACCACCTCTACTGCCATCTGGTTGCTGGGGCCACTTCCAGATGCATCTTTTGACCACTGAAATAGGGATGGGCCCTTTTCCTTGCCATGAGGGAAATGGCAGCTACACACCCTCGAGTTCTTGTCCGGCTCTCTGTCAGCTTGTCTGCAAAACCAAATGATAAGGAATTATGACTGGAAAGTATTAGCAGTGCTATGGAATTAATGTGTGTGTGTGTGTGTGTGTGTGTGTGTGTGTGTGTGTGTGTGTGTGTCACTGTTTATTTTTTCTCTTTTGATTTAGGCAGATCAATGAAGACATGGTCCATGATCCGCACTGACTTTTGACACAAGAGATAACCAAAGGAAATGTTCCCTTCATGGTCTGTACAGAATTAATGTTTCTTAAATGAAGCCCTATGCGGCTGTTTACTTAAAGGGATAGTTCAGGATTTTAGACATGAATCTCTATAGCTTCCCCATAAGCAGTGTGGTGCATTGACCATGACTTACCCCCGACAGCGTCCTGTGAGCCGAGCTCCAGTCCAGTTTTGGTCAAGATGAAATTAGTCCGGCAAGATTGCTGGGGTCACGGCAATAAAGCTTTTTTCTTCTCAAATCAATATGTGTTCAAAAGAGTGATATATTTGCGTCACTAAAACGTTGTCTATGGAGAGGTCAGACCTCGTAATGGCTTGGCACTATTTTCTCCCCTGTCATATCACTGCGCGCTGCCGCTACCTACAGCCAGCTGCGAGCTGCGCAGGCGCACACCACTTTTTCAGTTGTTCGGCAGTGTTTACAGCAGTGTTTACGTGCTCAGAACAGCTACACGAACGAGCTAACATAGCTACTCACCAAGAGTGAGTATGTCTCACTGCAGCAGCTGTGGCTCCAGCTTCAACTTGTTCAACTTCTCTGTCCATCCTCTCTCTTTCTGTCCTTTCTAACTCCATCTGGCGTAACTCGTCATCTGTGTATTCAGGTTCGTAAAGATATCCTTTTGGCTGTGTGTCGAAGTCAATGTTGTCATCGTCGCTGCTGTAGTCAGACATGTGTAGCCCACATAAACTGCACAGGGCCAAAGTAATTGCTGTTATTCTCCATTCCCCTAGATGGCGCTGCTTCATGTTTATTGGCTAGCCACGCGGTTGTGTAGCTAAAGAAGATGAGCGTATTTTTTTTCTTTCTCTTTTTTCTTTTCTACCCTCTCGTCAAGTGCATCGTGAGATGAAGACAGTGAGATGAATATAGTGAAGCAGACCACTTAATACGCAGGAGAAAAGATTTTTATGTTTATATAATCTTGTAAGAGTGGCGAGAAGCTTTAGTTATTGTAAACTGCCGTTTACACTTTTGTTTTTTTTCTTTGGATGAGTTTGAGAATCTCCGGTGAGTACAACAAAAGGAAAAAAAAAGAAAACTTTCTGCTAGCATGTCATTTTAAGTTGATTAAAAACAAAACAATAATATATTATGTGCACTTTATGTTACTTTACCGACCCTTGTTATAATATAAAACCAGTCGGAGATAATTGATGTTTATTTTTGCTAATCTACCGTTGCTATTTGAAACGCCATTTTGTTTCATACATGTGCGTTAATGAAGAGATGGCGTAACGTGAATTCATGTATGTTTATTCAGCTACGGGGTTACCCTAATGGGCTAATGTTTTGAGGCAATTTAGAGCCAGCATAAAGGATGTTTGTAATGCCTTTTGCCATCCTATTCGTGGCTATATGATTTGAGTTCAGTAACTTTCTGAATTATGTTTAATTCTGTAAAATAAGCACTTTGCACTATTCACGTATATTCTAACTGACTGTTTTCCAAGTCATATTTAAGGTGATATGTTATAGTGCATTATGTTCATGTTTAAACTGAGTGATATAGAATTACATTTGAGTCACATTGATTTTAATGTGTAAGTGATAAAGCCAATTACAGCTACTAATTAGATATTTTTGCATTTGCTGTATCCAGATTGGTTTTTTCCAGATTGAGAGTGATTCTACGGCGAGCCAGTGATCCAGTGATTCAGTGACTCAGCGATTCTGGAGTGTGACTGTAACCAGTGGCCATCAACTCGCTAAGCTGGTGGACTGCATGCTTTTGGATACATCATACAGATAAGATTTCTGAGATCTCCAACGTTATCACACACTGCCCGGGTAGTGATTTGAAATAAGGCCTTTTATTCAACAATCCATACAGGAACTGAATTGAAACTCAACTGAGTTGAACATTGAACTAATTGACCGGACTGATCTTTTCTTTCACTGACTGACTATTTTTATTTATTTTTTTGGGGGGGGGGTTATTGTTTCTTTTTCTAATTGATTTTGCAATCCGTGTGGAATGTAAAATAAATGTTTTTGATCTTGCGTTTGTTATTCAAACAGTGGTCGTAGCCAATTCATTTCAAGAGCCGAACCTAATTCTGATTTCTAATGCTTGAATATCATTAATATAGGTTATTGTGATATTCTCATTGGTGCCTTAAGTTGCGATAGTTACACATGTTATCGTTCTCTTTACGAGCTGTAAACAAAGTGACACGTGCGCGGCTCCCAGCTGGCTGTAGGTAGCGGCAGCGCGCAGTGATATGACGGGGAAGAAAATAGTGCCAAGCCATTACGAGGTCTGACCTCTCCATAGACAGCGGTTTTGTGCTGCAAATATATCACTCTTTTGAACACATATTGATTTGAGAAGAAAAAAGCTTTATTGCCGTGACCCCAGCAAACTTGCCGGACTAATTTCATCTTGACCAAAACTGGACCGGAGCTCGGCTCACAGGACGCTGTCGGGGGTAAGTCATGGTCAATGCACCACACTGCTTATGGGGAAGCTATAGAGATTCATGTCTAAAATCCTGAACTATCCCTTTAAGTTACCATTGCTAGTGAGTGGTGTTAGTCCTATGGTGCGCGTGTGTATTCCTTCTCCCTTTAGGCCCTTGCCAGGACTGTGAAGTCCTGACCCTCACCGTGACCTTTGAGATTGTCCCATCAGGTGGTGTGCCTGGAGATAACGTTGTGCAGTGTATTCCAGCCTTCCTTCTCTTCTTTAATGATATGTCAGCATACATTTTACAGGATAAGACATGGTTTTTGTAGTTGTTTCAATTAATGTCCCACTTTGTGACTCAATCTATAGCGATTACACTTAGTATATTTCTCTATGTTATAAATACTACTTATTGACTTAGCAAATAAAGTCAGCTTGTGTTCTGTAAGATTATGTGACTAATTGTATTTTAAATACAAACATTATTTTTTCATTCGGAAAGAAACACAGCATAAGGTCATAAGTACAGTAAACCTCATTTATTTGAAATGGTACAAAAATCCAGGGTACTGCAAGCAGGACACACAGGAACATATGGAGCTGAGGATAGAAGAACATAACATAACATAAGCTCATGTGATGAACATTAAATCTCAAGCTACATGTTATATTTTTGGTGTGTAAACTGTAAGTAATTAATTAACAAAATATATGCACAAGGCACCACGCCACATCCCTCATATTGTGTGCAATATGATCAACGTGGGGTGGTGTATTGTGGATACTTTCTGTGACTGAGATATGTGGACATGTTCATGGTTGAGTGCCCAGTTGGTCACTGTTAAATTTTAAATTCTGCTGTGTATGATGACACTGCTAACTGCGAACTGTAATGCAGTATAGTTAATAAAACACATGACCTGAAAATTACTGTGGACCAGTCCTGTTTGGGGGTCTTTGGCAGTTCCTGCAAAACAGATAAAGGGGACAAAACAGAACATGATGTATTTAATGTCAGAGGAAAGAAAGACTAAATCACTTTTAAAAAATGATAATTATAAAGACTGATTCACGCATGGTAACAGTAACAGTGATTGGTCTGACTCACCCCTCAAAGCAATGAAAGAATTTCATGCATGGCTGATGGTCCCTTCGACTCTCCCTGATCTGTCTGATTTTGGTTTTTCATTTTGATTGCATGATTACATAAGATTACAAGAGGGTACTTTCCTTAACAATTATATCACCAGTTACATTTCACCTCAAAGAATATACATTTTATCATTACCTTTTGCTCACTAGTGCTACCTTTTCTCACTAACTTCATTACTCTGAAACCAAATCACCTTTACACAGTTAGATTAAAAGTATGCCATCATGTGCACCTATTAAAACCTTTTTGAATTTTGTGAATTGCTGCACTGATTGATCATACTGTGCATATCTCATTGTTGCCAGGAGGACTTGGTTGAGGGGTTTTATTGAAATTATAATAATTAAAGCAGCACCTTTTTTATTGTGCTAGTGCTATTAGGCTAACCTGCTAATATTTCAGGAGCTTCTAGCAGAGTAGCGGGTAAATCAACTTTGCTAGATTCACATACCTGATCCGTTTTATCCAGCGATTCCTAGTTTTTACATCAGATGGGAATCTTAAGAAAGAACAGCCCATTTGGTTTGAATGGTGACATTTGGGTACAAAACACACAGGCATCTCGATCTGTCTCCATAGATTATTGCAGCATTAGCACGGTGATTTGACAAGTGGAGGGAAAATGTGTTATGGGGTGACGTCACATAGGCGACATGTAGACTTTCTCGTTATGTCTTTTCTGAAACTGCTAGCCAAAGAATCATACAATATACTCATTTTTCAACCTAGAGGTCCACTTGGGGTTTTACGGATGGGCGGGACTTACCAGCTCTATAAAGGCCAATGTCATGTATACTGGTGGTTGATACTATTTTACAAAGGTTTAGAGGAAATAAAAAAGTTAATATTGCTCATAAATAAAAACAGTTAAAATTACTCTTTTAAAATTATGTTTAAATGTTCAAATATTTCTACTCAATTTTATTTGTTAATGTACCAGATGCAGTTACTCAGATTTACTTAATTTTTTTACTTGCGTTTACTCAATGCAGTATATTTCATTGATTTCACAGCTTTAAAATTTACCAAATATTTTTTAGTAAATAATAGTTAAACTTTTTAGAGTGTAGATTCGACAGGTTACTGGATTAGATCAAGTCAAGTCAAGTATATTTGTATAGCGCTTTTCACAATACAGATTGTATCAAAGCAGCTTCACAGTATTAAATTAAAATAATACAACAAGGTTTGTTTCTAGTGGAATTTATTGATTGATAAAATAAAATTAAATATCCCCAAAATATCCCCAACTGAGCAAGCCAAAGGCAACAGTGGCAAGGAACCGAAAAACTCCATCAGGTGACCTAATGGAGAAAAAAAAAACCTTGGGAGAACCCAGGCTCAGTCGGGGGCCAGTTCTCCTCTGGCATTTATGAACTAGAGGCCGGATTGTAGTTTGAACTGTAAGATTAAAAATATTATATGAATGCCTGGCCGAAAAGATGCGTCTTTAATCTAGTTTTAAACTGGGAGAGCGAGTCCGAGCAACGAACAGTATCAGGAAGGCTATTCCAGAGTTTTGGAGCTAAATGTGAAAATGCTCTCCCTCCTTTGGTTGATCTGGATATCCTAGGTATGACCAAAAGCCTCGAATTTATTGATCTTAAAGAGCACGATGGATTATAGGGCGATAGAAGATCCGTTAAATAGACTGGAGCTAAGCCGTTTAGGGCTTTATAAGTCAGTAGCAATACCTTGTAAATAATACGGAACTTTATAGTGTTTTATGGTGCTTAATTTAACCCCTTGTTTGGGTCTTAAATATAGACACCTTCTACCTTATTTTGTTTATTCTCAGGTTAGGTAAAGTCAGTCCAATTCGTTCTAAACAATAACTATATAAATTTCCATACTTACAATTCAGTCGAAAGACTGCTCCGTGGTTTAGTTCAGCTCAATATTTGGTAAAACAGAGACTTAAGGCAGGCGAGCTTCTTAATTTCAATTAAATGTAATTTTTTATAAATACAGGTTAACTAGTTTACATAAAAGGTACTTATATATAAAATAAAAATAAAAGCAAATCCAAACCAAATAATTTACAAGCTTTCATCTTCATGAGGCGCAATGGCAAGGCATCTAACACCGGAGAGGCCGTCCTTGGTGAAACAGCGTCTAACTTTGACATTCTTTACAATACTTTTTATAGTCCACACGCCCTACGCACAGGTTCAGTCCTTTACAGACAATCTGTCCAATCCGAAGTGTTGAACTGTCCTCCGTTCTGGAAACCCCTTCTAAACTCTCTATATAAAGCTCTTTCCTTTGTTCTCCTTTGTTTGCTGCTCTGGACCCTCTGCCTTTCTCCTGCGTCTCATGCTCCTCATCAAACGGGTAATGCTTGCCATTTCTACTTTGCTAAGTTACATGCTTTTTACTACTTAATGTTACTTCTATCTATTGATTAAATGCTTTAACATGAGTACATTATTGTCGTTTCTTGCATGCATTATTACAATAAAAAGTTTATTACAAAAACAAGTTGCAGTGTCTGTTCTTAATAAACCAGATTCACAAATAAAAGACTTTTACAAAACCATCTCCATTGTCTTTCTTAATAAAACAATTTCACAATAAAGGCTTTTACCAAACAAGTTGTACTGTCTTGTTCTAATAAAACCAGTTTCCAATAAAAGGACTTTTACAAAAACAAGTTGCATCGTCTCATTCTTAATAAACCATTTGTATTGTCTCTTCCTAATGAAACAGATTCCAATAAAAACCTCTTACAAAACAAGTTACAGTGTCTTTTCTTATACAACACTCTATTCTAATAGGTTATATAGTTAGTTAGTAACATACATACTTTATATATGAGAATCACAGATTAATACAGAATAAATTGCATTCATATTTCATTTCTAAAACTACATTGGTGATTAATATCATATCAGCCCATGTATATGAGGCATAATAAAAGAATAAATTGCATGTTTACTTAACAATAGGTAACCAATGCAGTGATGATAAAATCGGTGTTATATGATCATATTTTCTTGATCTAGTAAGAACTCTAGCGGCTGCATTTTGGACTAACTGTAGCTTGTTTATTGAGGATGCAGGACAACCAGCTAATAAAGCATTACAGTAATCTAGTCTCGAGGTCATGAATGCATGAACTAACTTTTCTGCATCAGAAACTGATAGCATATTACGTAGCTTAGCAATGTTTCTAAGGTGGAAAAAGGCTGTTTTTGTAACATATGAAATATGATTTTCAAAAGACAGGTTACAATCGAGTATAACACCCAGGTCTTTTACTGTAGAGGATAAAGTAACAGGACATCCTACGATGTTAAAGTTGTATTGTAAGAGGTTTTGTGGGCGGTTTTTTGAACCGATAAGTAGTACCTCTGTCTTGTCTGGATTTAATAAAAGAAAATTACGCGTCATCCAATCTTTTATATCTTTAACACACTCTGTCCATTTGGATAATTTAGCGTTTTCATCCGGCCGTGATGAAATATAGATCAGTGGAAAAGAGAGCTCCATCCATCCATCCATCCATCCATCCATCCATTCATCCATCCATCCATCCATCCATTCATCCATCCATCCATGCACACATATATTATATATTTACAAACTTTTATGTTAGATGTGATTAATCACAATTAACCGATTTGACAGCACTAAAATATATACTATTGTTCATTGTTAATTCATGTTTGTTTACAATAAATTAACTAATGTTTATTAACTTGTACTGTTTAAAATGTACATATTTAATTAACAGATTAATAAGTACTGTAAAAGCAGGGATATTTTTGTGTTATTTATATACTATTATAGTTTTATTAATATTATGAATTAGCTTTTTTATATATTCAGTTTTAATTTTAATTTATGTTTAATTTAGTAATTTTGTTATGTGCTGATGTCATTTTTATTCGTTTATTAAAAATATTTTTATAATTTATTTTATTACAGTAAGTGATTTTAGTACTTCAGCTGTATTTCAATTTACAAAAATAGTTTTAGTTTCTAGGTTTTTTTAACAATAACAACTCAGTCTTAACTCTGTGTAAAGTCAAGTCACGCATTATTAACTTAGCATTGGGTTACTAAATGTATTTCACCAATACATTCAGCTCTGAATTTTGTCATCTTTTATAATAAAATAAAATCTATGTAAATTTCTATGCACTTTTGTCATTATAACCTGCAGCGTGTGAACAGGACTTTTAATTTGGTCTCCAAGAGTGACGTCATAAGGCGGCGCGCGCTCCCGCATCTGTAGTGATTCTGCTGAAGAAAGGTTTGTGTTTTAAACGATAGACACCGTTTAATCGGCTTCCAAGTTTTAAAAGCGACGCATAATGAATTAGGCATTATTAAGTGTAATGTTGCATTATGTAACATTTATTAACGTCGTGTGAGCAACAATGAAAACTCGTGAGTAACAAAAGGTGCGTTTCAATTCGGTCTCTGGCGAGCAGTGAATCAAATACTTTTTCAAAATGATTCAGTGATTCGAAGCGCTACATTTCTATTTATATCTCTTTCTACAAATCAGTAAATAACTAAACTGCCTATTATATTAAGTGTCTTTATAATTAGCATTCTTTTATAAATTTCAATTTGTAGTGCTTATTGTTTTGTGTGTAATCAGGTGATTTAAATCTGACTGTCTCCCTTACTAGTTTGTTGAACTACTGAACTAGAGCAGATTGAGATGCACACAGAGATTAAGTTTGGATTTATTTTTCTTTCTGCTAATTATTCTCTTTTTAAACAGGACAAACACACAGAAAAACTCCTGGTGAAGTGACTGAGGTCCACGTAACACTATTATAAAGATGGCGTTTATTAAAGAGGAGAGTGAAGAGATGAAGATTGAAGAAACATTTAGTGTGAAACTAGAAGAAACCGAGGAACACAGAAAGATGGATTTTATTAAAGGGGAAAGTGAAGACATAAAGATTGAAGAAACATTCAGTGTGAAACAAGAAGATACTGAGGAACAAACAAAGATGACTTGTACTAAAGAGGAGAGTGAAGACATAAGGATTGAAGAAACATCCAGTTTGAAACATGAAGAAACTGAGGAACAAACAGGTTAGTTTCATTTTCAAAGCTGAACTCACTCATTTGATCCCTATTAAAATGTCCAGCTCTACAGAAATAAGTAATATTTTTTAGGGATGTGCCGATCCGATACCGTATCGGTTATGTTCCAATACTGCCCTTTTTTTTTGCCAGATCAGGTATCGGCCAGATGAGACCGATCCAAATCCAATGTTGCTTGTGCGTACACTATTCCGTATTATTGTTAGACCACACAAAAGGCACACAAACATTATCACCATAATGTTTTCGTACACTATATTCCAAGTTTTCTGAAGCCATTCCATAGTTGAATGTGAGGTATAGATTAAGGCTGCATGATTAATGGAAGTGAAACCGCACGCGATTTGGCTAAGGCTGCGATTATTTTATGCAGCTTGTCAGTGAAGTACGGCTCTGTGATCAGTAGTAAATGCTGCTCCATCTAAATGCCAGACACTCCAAATCTGCCCCGCCGCAGAAGTTGACAATACTCGGCAATTCAAAAATCCCTATGGCCAAGGGCGTAGATTTGGTTTGAACATTGGGGGGGTTGAAGTTTGGGTCTGCATATTTTTCATGTGATCATGGTATAAATATTGGTAATGCATAGATTTAAATATTGGGGGGGGTTATCTTCCCCCCAACCCCCCCACAAATTACGCCCCTGCCTATGGGCATCATACTATTGCTAAAGCTGAATAAACAGCAGATTGAAACGCTTTGATTTTTTTTTTAAATGTTGTCTTTTGTTGGATAAAAATGCTTCTAATATTTGGAAAGATGTTTGATGCGTATAAGCATATAGGGATGCTCCGATCAGGATTTTTGCAGCCGATTTTTTTCCGATACCAATTACTGATTTCTTGTCATGGTGATCGACCGATCCTGATACCAATACTTAATATAAAACAAAGATTAATGCATTAAAAATGCAGCCCACAAGGTTTATTTAAACATTGTCCAATAGTAAACTTTGGAGGACAAAATAAACATTTAACCACCTAAAATGGGGAAGTCTGATGTTAAACATTGTCCAATACAAGTCTGAGCAGGAAAAAAAAATCTTAAACATTTAAACTCCTAAAAGAACAAATTGGAGTAGTTTGATGCAACTTGTTAGTAGGGATGGGCATTTCAAGCAAAAATAATATTCCTAGATCACCGGGTATTATTCAAAAATCGCACCCCTCCCCCATATGCACGCACACATGCATGTATAGGCTACACACATGTGAGAAAAGCCGACCGGTGTGACACTTAAATATAACTTAAAAAACTTAAACATACGTTTCATATTTATGTTTGAATAATATAATGTTCTTTTTTTTAATTTCATCTATGTTGATTATAAGAAAAGGGAACTGCATGAGATGGGTAAGATGTGGGTCAGACACGATTTTGACCACTTAAGTTTTGTAGAAAGCCATTCTTTAAAGTGAATTTCGTTTTGTAAAAATTGTATCTTAGGGCCCTTTCACACCTACCTTGTTTGGTCCGGACTTTCGGACTTTTCAGTTTGGTCCGAATCAAAATTACAGGTGTGAAACCTCCCCCGGACCACGGTCCGGACCAAACAGACGAAATTTGGTCCGACGAAAAGAGGTGGTCTCGGTCCGGATCAAACTGAACAAAGGTTTGGTTCGTTTCCAGTGTGAAAGCATTTTCTGTATGGTTCGGACTTTCAGACCATTTACAGGAAGTTCCGGTGTTTCCCGCATAGCCTAAACAACTGAAGAAGAATATTTATGTGCAGTCCTGCCCACAGCGTTTCTTCCAGCTGATTCTCGCGCGCGCACACACACACACACACACACACACACACACACTTGTCCTGTGTCCTGCCGGCGACGATAAAATGTTCGCACAACGAGGACGTTAATTTGGTGAATTTGAACTAGCCTCGAGTATAGTTGGTGGTGCTGCTGGGAGTAATGTCGAAATAATAAAAGTATAGTGGCAACGATATGCGTCTGTTCATTCATTCTTGTCAAAGGTTTTTTTTTTTTTTTTTTTTTTATTCTTGTCAAAGTTACCAGCCGAATTGACAACACGCTGACGTCAGACGCACGTCCGTTTACAAACCAATCAATGTCAAGATGCAGCCCATATAGATGATGACGACAGGACGCAAATACGTCATGTAAAGTTCTTTAGTGCGCTCGCATAATTGCAATGTGAAACCAAACCAAAACTAACCTAATGTATACAATGTATCAAAACATGAACTTTGGTTCGGACCTTGGTGCGGACTTTCAGGTGTGAAAGGGCCCTTAATTTCAATCAATGTTTCATCAACCAATTGCCTGGACTGAATAAATAAGATATAGCAGACAATATAATCAGGACACGGAGGCGCCGGCATGTGAACAGGAGCGCCTCTCATAAATGAACCGAAACTCAGCTATACTTGCCTCACAGACCTGAGAAATGTGTAGAAAGCTTGAAATGTCAACTTAAAAAAAAAACAACAACAATTAAAATCGATATTAGAATGGGCTACTCTCTGCTAATCTGTATGACGTGTGCATTTCTCTCTAATGGCGCGTTCACTACATGCGAAGATGGCGAGTCAGCATCGCCAACTGTATCTTTGCAGCCAGAAAACACTAGTTTATTAAAGGTGCTCTAAGCGATGCCACACGTTTTTTAGGCCAAAACATTTTTTGTCACATACAGCAAACATCTCCTCACTATCCGCTAGCTGCCTGTCCCCTGAACACACTGTAAAAAAACACGTTCTCTGTAGACACCACAGGCTCCACAAATGGCAACAAAAACAAACTGGGCTCACCCGCACCACGAAAACACAACAAACAGTATTCCAGCCAATAACTGGCAAGAAGTATTTGAGGGTGGGGTTTGGGGGGTTAGTGTGCGCGTGCACATGAAGGGGGTGTGGAGGAGAGAGAAGCATGAAGAGGGAAGTTTGAATTCTGGCCGACACACGACCAAAGAGACGACGTTCCGATGAACAATTTGCAAAGAAGAGGGACAAGGATAAGAAATGCGCGAAGAACCGAATTTACATCGGACAAACCTTCGAAAGGTGGCGAGAACTCCGCCGGCAGAAGGGCTTCCAATCCGACATTCAGTTGCTCTGTTTTTGCAGAACAGGTAAATCCATCTTTCTTTCTAAACTGACGTTCATGTTCGCCAAACCAACACAAGAATGTAATTAGCTAGAACTATGCAGTTAGCGTTAACTTTGGTGAATACAACATGTATGTTTCTAGCAGCTAGCGATCAATCTCTATTGTAAATGATCAAGCAAATTCACAGTAGGGCGACAATTTGTGTGAATGATGTTTTCATCCACTGTTTGTTATGAATTTGAATGTTCATTTATAGGCTATTGACAACTTTGACTAAATTTGTTTACGCCGCCGCCGTTGTTTATGCTCACTGGGAAACGCGAAGCTAACGTTATCTTGTTATTATTGCGTCCTTGTATGGGAGATATAGTTATAACCTCAGGTGGCGAAACGATTTTAAGATAATGTTTCTCTTTTTCTGCATTCTGTTCTTCAATATATAAAAGTATTTATCTAACTTGGCGTCATTACACATTGAATGAAAATATCAGTAAAACTTAACTTTGTTTGTAGTGACTACTTTGACTTTCCTTTATGCCGGAAGGGAGGGGAGGAGACGGGATGAGGAGGAGGGAGGGTCTAGCTAGCCTCTGTTTTGTTTGACAACAATTCGAATGTCAACAAGAAGTTACGTCTCCCGGCATCGCTTAGAGCACCTTTAAAAAACAATTAAATGCATCATGCTGCATAAACATTTCTTTTGCCGGTTCTTTGTGGCAAGATTTATGCATGTGCTTGAGATGCGGAATATAGGCAATGTATTATGATAACGCTTATTATGGTTTCTCTCCCATGTATATTTAAGTAATTAAATTAACATAAATATGCAATTAGTCTAATGGCTTTAATGAACTACTACTAGTCGACTAGAAAATAACTTTAGTCGTGCACAGGCAGTCCGTCTTATTTCACATTTTCTAACCAGCATGTCACATGCGTTCTGAGCGAGCGGCGCTGTGTGGACTGAGCGAGCGAAGCATAATCTTCAGAAAGGTGCTCTCGCTCTGGAGGACAATGCTCCTCCACATGAGATTTCTTGATGGCAAATAGCAAATTTTTTTTCATTGTTTCTCGAAACATCATCGTAATTCCACACCAGCGATGACATGACTGCGTCACCAAATCATTTAAGTCCCACGCATCATGTACCTCCTCCCGTTTTGACATCATCAAATTGTGATCGGTTTGTGAGATCGGCCAAGTTTAGTGAGAACCAGTCGAATCATAAAATGTGATTATTGGGCGATCTCCGGCCGATCGATCGGAGCATCTCTAATAAGCGACGCACACTCGCAGTGCTTTCCAGATGGAGCAGCATTTATGACTGATCACAGAGCCGTACGTCACTAACAAGCTGCGCATAAAAAATAATCGCAGCCTTTGCAATTTCATAATTGCAATAAGCCAAATCGTATCAAGCGCAATATCATGTTAATTGCGATTTAATTGTGCATAATATTTAAAGCTGCAGTCTGTAAATTTTTGTGTTAAAAATTATCCAAAATAAATTTGAGCAAGTACATAACCAGCCAGTGTTCAGAACTATCTGCTTGCCTTAGCTCAATTCAAAACGGTTAGCTTGTAATAATGTTTTTAATTCCAGTGGTACTGGTAGATTTCCTCGGGAAATTCGAGCATGTCTTTACGTCATTACGTCACATCTGTTACACATAAAGAAGAGTCTCGGCTAGTAGGCTATATTGTGTGTGAGGATGTTAGAGGTGGAGATTTATAGCCTTTTCTCACAGCACTTGATATAATTATACTTATCAATTTGATGGCGGATCCAGAAAGGTTCAAACGACAATCACCAGTGACAACTGGAGATTCACCTGTTGTAAAACCCAAAAGACTTCGGACTTCAGAGTGGCTAGAGAAAAAAAGAGACTGCAACCGGGCCCATGCGAAAACAAGGATAAACATCGGCAGGGCTTTTGAAAGATGGCGTGAACTCCGTGTTTTGAAGGGGTTCAAGACGGACGCAGAGACGGCTTTTTTTCTGCTGGACAGGTAAGACATTTCAATGGTTCAATTATGTAACAGTAGCTTCCTTTGTTGTGCCTTTCTCGTTTTGCTATGTGCATTATGGTAAATATCAATTGTCTTCTGCTAGCTATGAGAAGGAGCATTTCACCTCTACTCCAAGAGAGACAAACCCACCTCCTCCATTGTCGAGTATTGGATCTGAATCAGATCGGTAAGATGTAAGATGTTAGCGGAAGAGTTATATTATGTAAAACACGTTTATGCATAACAGGGATTCAGTAGTGTTGTTTTTGGCGGCCTGTTTTAATTTTAGTTTTCCTTTCATATTACAATACTTTAGTGCAATGAAAGTTTATTAATAACTGCAGAGTTTAGTTTCAACCCCGATCTAACAATAAGGGTCTTTCAGACCGAAGGAACATTTTCATAGTTCCTGTAACCATTGGCGGAAAGTACCCGCTTTATGGTGTGTTGTCACTGCAACTGGGAACAATTGTAGCTATAGGAATGTCTTTTGGGCTGACAAAATTAGCTCCTATTTCAGAGTAAGGTGTAACCACTGATCTATATAATGACTGGATAGCTCATCACGTTCTAAACTGCCATCAGGCAGTGAAGCCACCGGAAGTGTTCGAGCGGCCATCTTACGATTCCCTACCAGCAGAGGGCTCCAACGGCCGTTATACAGACTGGTAGCTCCGACGGCACTTTTAAGATGACCCGCTGCGCAGCATTTAACTGTTAAATGCCGTTCTCAAAAGGATGTAGAAAAACTGCCCACAGGTTGTAATTCTAGCCCTATATGTAGTAATTTATATAGACAATTATCGCTATTCCCGCGTTGTTTTCTCCGAGACAAGAGTAATGCTTCTTCAAAAAAACCAAAACCAAAAAAAAACCCGATAAAACAGTCAACAATAGCCTATAAGAAACCTCAGAGCAGCAATAATCACAATTAAGTGTCCAGCAGCGACACCATTTGACAGCTTCAAAAGAGCTTTGTGCAGACTCAGTTTACCGTTACTTTAACGTTAACCCATACAATTTGTATTATGCATTTCCTGAACATGTACTTTCTAACTAATCAAACACTTTATTTGAGCAAACTACTTATCTATAAAACACAATCAGAAAGAGCTATATTTCAAGTACACATATACAGGGAATTTTTCTTCAGTGACAAATCTTTCATTGTGCTCAAACCATGTGCTTAATGTTGTGTAAATAAAAACTTTATTTGGCTTTTTGTGTACAACTTTGTAGATTTCCAAAAGATCCTGTCAGGAGTAGAGAATGGGTTGTAAAGCTCAGGAGGCAAAACTTCAGGCCATCTGCTTACTCCCGCTTATGCTCTGATCACTTCACTGCTGAGCAGGGCCGTGCACAGACCTTTTGAGGGGCATGTGCTGAAACTGAAAAAGGGCACCCCCCCTCCCTTTTTTTTATATCAAGATTATTTAGTAAGCCTACATGAAAGGAAGAAATGGTCACATCTTCATGACAAATTCAATAACACAAAATAATAGTCTCAAAAGCTTTAGATTTATTCACGATTAATAACAACCATAATTCAGCTTTTGATCACAGAAATAAATTACATTTTAAAATATATTCAAATAGAAAACAGTTATTTTAAATTGTAAAAATATTTCACAATATTACTGTTTTTGCTGTATTTTGGATCAAATAAATGAAGCCTTGGAATGAATTAAATCATGAATTACATTCTGCATGATAAAATATAAAGATTTCACAGTGATCTTCTGTAATGTGTTTTTTTTTAAAGTTACTACAACAACATTACTGTAGTAAAACCATGTTTTACTACATTTTATACATGTGAGGACGAGCGGAGAGTATAGAATACTATAGATTTAAAAATTAGCTAGATAGCGAATACGTGCATATTAACAGCCTTGAATTAACCATAATTTAATATTATTACCATAACATGATTAGCCTAAATGTTAATAAATTAAGTGTATCAGCAATCATAAATCAAAGAAGAAATTAGATGTCACCTAGGTGACGAGGTTCAGTACGAAACAGCGCGGGGGCGCACCTGTTATGATTTTCCGATGGTAAAAACAAATTATATGTTGTTGTATTACTTATCAATATATAGTTTTTGACCAGCGAATGTGTGCAAATGTGCATTTTTTTGTCCGTCATTAAAACGGCGCCGGCGCCTGCCGGCATCACATTACATTTTCATCAACAGGTTACAAACTAGTTAGTTTGTTGTAGCCTAGCTATATAGGCGGGGCGCTCAGTTTTTCTTGTTGTAAAATACATTTGGCCAAAATCGCATTTTATAAAAGATGAAATGCTACTGTATGCACGCACAGGCTATTTAAGTATAGGCTATGTATTGGCTATGACTAGATGGCAAATGCTAGCCTAGACCTCTCTCTCAGGCGACGTCCCACATGTCTCAGTCAGTGAGTCAGACATCAAATAAATAAAATATGAGCCTTTCTAGACATAGTGTTTAGTAGTACTTATTCAAACAACAAGATATTTACCCTTTGCAAAATTTCGTTCAGCTGCTGTCTACTGTGCGACTGCTGTGGAACTACAGTTGATTCAGTGAAATTGAATATAGAGGGGGCGGAGTTATCAGCTTACTGACAGCTTGAGGATCGAATAAGATTTACAGAAGCTCGTTTTAAGAACTTTCATTGGCTAAATATTTGTAAAACAGACAGACAGACGTAAAGGGTGACCAATAGCATTGATTTAAAAAATAAAAAAAACACCACCAAAAAAAGGGCACTTCGGAGTGTTAGGGCAAAAAGGGCATGTGCTCTGCACAGGTTGAGCCCTACCTGTGCACGTGCCTGCTGCTGAGTGTTTTGATAGGACAGGACAGACAGTCAGGCTTTTCTCAGATGCTGTGCCATCAATATTCAGTTTCCCTCCACATCTGCAAAAGGTAGACAGATAATTGCTTAGTAAAGTAGATTAAGTCATTTCTGGTAAAGTAGTATCAGAGAAAGCTTATTGTCAATATAAATTCTAATACAAGAGGAACACAAACCTTGTTTTCTAGGAACAGACCAACAGAAAGGCCCCCTGTATTAAGGGACACACGGGCAGTGTTGGACAGCAGTGAGGACACCTCTGACACCACAACTGATAATCATCATCAGGCTCCCACAACAAATGAGCACAGCTACTGCTTTGCCAGTCCAAAGACCCTCACCAGAAGGCTGACTAAAGCAATTAAAACAATCAAAAATCACAAAAAGAAATCTAGAATGTACAATCAAAAAAACAGGAGAAGCACAAAAAAAATTTCAAACCTACAGAAGATCATTCAGTCTCTCAGGGAATCTCAGTTAGTGTCAGAGAATGGAGCATTCATGCTTGAAAACTGTCCTGAAGTGCCATTAGAAATCCTGAAGAGAGAAAAATGTGGTAACAAGAAATATCACCCAGCCCTAAAGTCATTTGCACTTACACTGCAATTATATTCAGCTAAGGCCTACAAGCATGTCAGGGAGACCTTCAACTTGGGTTTACCTCACCCATCAACAATAAGAAGGTGGTACAGCGGCACTGGAGGAGATCCTGGATTCAGTGAAGAGGTACTAACCTCTCTCCAAGCAAAATCATCAGCAGCACAGATCAAGGGACAGGAGACGCTCTGTGCACTAATGATGGATGAAATGTCCATTATGAAGCACATTGAATGGGATGGCAAAAGGATGACTGGTTATGTAGATATTGGCACAAAAATAACAAATGAAGGCATACCAATGGCAACAGAGGTACTTGTATTGATGGTTGTCTGCATCCATGACCACTGGAAAGCTCCAGTGGCATATTTTTTAACACATGGAATGACTGGGTCAGAGAGGGCTACTCTGGTGCGGCAATGCATCCATAAATTGTCAGATGTGGGAGTGAGGGTGGTATCCCTGACGTGTGATGGTCCATCAACACATTTTTCCATGCTCAAAGACCTTGGAGCAGACTTGCATTTCACAAACCTGAACCCCAGTTTCCCAGATCCATCGCACAGCCACAGAAGGATCCATGCCATCTTAGATGTCTGTCATATGTTGAAGCTGGTACGCAACACCTTGGGGTCCTGTGGCATTATTGTAGATCCCTGTGGAAAGAACATAAAATGGGAATACATCAAGTCTTTACACCAACTGCAAAAGGACGAAGGGCTACATCTAGGCAACAACCTGAGATCAGCTCATATAGATTGGCAAAGTCAAAAAATGAAGGTAAACCTTGCTGCACAGACCCTAAGCGCCAGTGTGGCAGATGCCCTCCGGTTCTGCGAACGACACCTGCAGCTCCCCCAGTTTGCTGGCTGTGAACCAACATGTAAATTCCTGGAGCCTTTTTGATTTGATGAATTCCAGAAATCCCATCGCCAGGGGATTTAAAAGTCATGTACATGACATGTATGTGAGACCACCGACATCGCAGTTACAATATCTGCTGACCTACAAATTTAGCCAGGACCACCTTGAGCTGTTTTTTGCTGCCATTCGCTCAGCTAATGGATGCAACAACAATCCCACAGCGAGGCAGTTCAAGTCAGCATTCAAAATAATGGTAGTGAGACATGCCATCAAAGCCAGTGGCAACTGCTCTCCACTGGACAGCACAGTGGTACTGGAGGCAACACCTTCTGACATGTTTTCATTTCGGCAAAGCGACATGCAACCTGAAACAGAAGAGAACACAGAAACAAATTTCACTGTAAGCCTTCCCAGTCTGTCCATGTTTAAAGAGGCTGTGGTTGGATACATAGCTGGCTTCGTAGTCAGAATAGCTACAAAGAAGATTCACTGCCCTGTCTATCAGGACTCAGTGTAGAGAGCTCTTTCCAAGATGAGTTTGGACACACCCTCATCGACATGAAGTCCCGAGGTGGACTTATCAGACCATCAGACAGTGTCCTAAAAATCTGCAAAACAGCTGAGAGGTGCATTCAACAGCACTTACTCACAAGGCACATCTCAGAATTGGACCGCAAACTTAAAACCAGGCTATCCACACAGGTTCTGGAACTCCATGGTGGCTCTGCATTTAAAGAACTTGAGGCACACATGTTCAACCTAGAACCATACAACAATCACATATTCCTTCTCATTAAGTACATTGCAGACAGCTACACCAACATCAGGCTCCACTTCCTTGCGAAGGAAACATCTGCTGCATCACACTGCAAACGGCTGCGCAAAACTCTGGGCAAGCTTGTTCTGCACAAAAATCAATAAGATAAAGAACCGTTTCAATTTCCAGCAATCCTTGCTGACATGAATTCACTGAAGATTAAAAACAATTAAACCTCTAAATTTAAACTTTGACCATGTCTCTCTCTCTCTCTATTTTAAATATAATTATATCCATTTAAAATCATCTATTTTTAAAAGGTTAAAAAAAAAATTTTGCATTAAATAATATCAATACTTTATAAAGCACTGCAGTTTTACAACCAGTCTACTGTAATGTTAGTAAAAGTATCTGCATCCATTGTTTTTCCTGACAGAGCTGGTGTCATGCCATCCTTTTTATAACGATATAATAATTCGTTATAATGACGACTTATTTGTTACCTCGTTTTAATAAATCGTGGACACGTTGAACTAATTCCCTCCCTCATTTTGATTTAATGAATTACAACATGGCCACAATATAGTAAAACAAGGGAACAAATTAGTAAAACGTGCTGAGGTATTATTAATTCATGGCCTCGAAACAATATTCACCTGAATATTCACCAATTCGCAAAAATATAACTTTAGCATTCATTACTTAATCAATAGTATCAAACTGTTTTTCTTACCTGTGAAAATAGCTCTTCAGTGACGGCCAACTTGTGTTCTCGTACAGCCTTTTATCCCTTTTGCAAAGAAATTGCCGTTTTAGTCTTTTATTAAATAGGCCTATTATATTTTAAACGCGTTTTTTTAACGAGGAGTTAAGCAGCTTCTTCTTCAGTCAAAGGGAAAATAACAAAACAAAAAACTCTTCATTACTGCCACCTGCTGTTAGCCTAGACAGACACTCTCCAAGCTCCTCTACCCAGTATCAAAAAAAATTTTAATAAGCAGGAACAATTTCTGACTTTAAACAAATACCCATTTAAATGCTTAGGGTGTTTGCGTTGTAAAAATGTGCAGGGAGACTTTAGATTTTAAATCGGTGTCTCGATAGGCAATGTTTTCTCAGTCAAATCATAAAATTTCCTATTGATTCAATAGAACGCGTGAGCTCACTAGGGAATACCAATATGGCGGCGCGGTGGCTTCACAGTTTATGACGTCATGAGCTATCCAGTCATTCTATATAGATCAGTGGGTGTAACCTAGCACAATAGGAACTACCAGTAACGCAAATGTACACTGATTGGCTGAACGAATGCAAAACAAAGGCACCCGCCAATAACCATGTAAACACAGTTGATTCCGTGTAGGATCTAGCATACATGTTATAGGTTTTGATGTTTACGTGTCTAAATGTTTTGATGTCTGTTGCTTTGTGGCATTAAACTGGGATTAACTTTTGTGTATTTTTTTGTCTTAGACCTGATGCCGTTGAAAAAGGAAGATCTGAATGATATGGAAGAGAAAGACCAGTACAAGACGCATCATGATTTTAAAAAAAAACTGAAAAAAAAGATTGAAAAGACTACCTCACGAAAAAGGGCTCAAAAGACAGGGACTAAAAGATATTTCACCTGCCAACTGTGTGAAATGAATTTCAATAAGCATGGAAACCTTAAAGTCCAATGAGAATTCACACCGGAGAGAAGCCTTAAGCAGGCTAAATTGTTCATTACAATTTCAACTCACTGTTGTTTGTTGACAGTGTACATTTAGGACCCCCAGAAATCTAGGACCAGCACTGATCTCTGAACACGATACAAGTATATTGCAAAGTTCTTTATTCTTGTCAACAAACAACAGTGAGTTGAAACTTTCAGTAAATAAATACAAAAGCAATAGGACATTGTATAAGTGAAATGTAAAAAAACATTGCATAGTCTTCACTGTATGAATTACATATACATTGATTCTTATTAAAGTTACTAATTTTATTCAGTGAAGAGCCGTGAATGATTATCTTGTTGTTTGATTAAAGGGCACCTATTAAGCAAAATTCACTTTTACATGACGTTTGAACATAAATGTGTGTTTGCAGTGCGTGTACACAACCACCCTATAATGATAAAAATCCGCCCAGTGCTTTTTTTTTTTTTTTTTATCCCCATAAATTATAAGCACCGTCTCAGAACAAGCTGTTCACAGATTCAGGGCAATGTGACGTAAATTTGCACAAGCCCCGCCCACAACTGTTGATTGACGCAGTTTTAGCTTAGACCCGCCATGAGTGAGCTAAACAAAGTCCGCCATTGTTTCCACACCGGAGCAGGAGCATCTAAAGCGATTGAGGTGTTTTGTTGTTGGATGTAGGAATGAACATAGCAGTCTTCCTTTACTCTCGTTGTTACTCGAGGATGGATCTGTACCCCAACAGTTTGTGATCCAGCTTCAGTCTCCGGAGCGATAAGCCTAACGTTACTGACCACGGCAGAAATTAAAGTGAGAGTGCGCACTTTATGACAGCTCATCGAGTCATTTTACGGATATAAGGTTTACCAGTTTATTAAGCACCCACTGAAGTGGTGTGTGTATATTTGTTTACTGTTAGTTGTAACGAGTGTTTTGTTTACTTCACTGTGTATGCTAATAATAATGAAAGGGAGAGAGAGAGTTTATGGATAAGACTTTAACGTGCACTTCTTATTCAGGGTCCTCGTGGATCCTTAAAGTCTTTAAAAGTTTGAAATTAGATTTTTTAAATTTAAGGCCATAAAAAGTCTTAGTCTTATTTTTACTTATGAAAGGTCTTACATTTTAGATGACACTTTGACGTATCTAAATGCTTTCCAAATTAAAACTATCTAATTAGCGTACGTATTATTTTTTATTATTCTCTTTGTGGATTATTTTCACGTGACAATTCGCGTCATTCGCGGCAGCATTACGTCTGTCTCCTGCACGCGAAAGGAGGAGAAAGGGAGAAGAAATAAAGGCGAAGCAATGCGTTTGTCTAAGAAAAATATCCATGTTTAAAACTTTACAAGCTGTAATCTCTAACTACCGCTAACTGTCGTACATGCATTCACGAGAGACTGGCATTCCAGCATATGATGTTGGATGCTCCGGTGAGAATATGCTAGTTCTCGCGAGAACCAAGTGTGTTGACATCAAAGGAGATCCATGTGAAGAATTAAATTGTTTGAGCTATACTCTGCATTTTATTAGTCTGAAAATGGCTTAGTTCTGTAAAATTTAATTAAAAAAAAATTAAAATAACAATAAAAAAAAATAATTACTCAAAAAAATAAAAAATTTGTGTTTATATCCGGGTTGCTTCAACAAAGCAAAAGTCTTAAGATTACGTGCTTCGACGTCAAAGGGAGATGCTCCATTTTAACATTCCCTGTAAATTTTTGTGCCGCTGCTTCGTCACCAGAACTTGCGCTACACCTGCGTCCTACGCTGGAACACCAGTCTCTCGTGAGAGGACACATATAACCAATAAGCTACGAATTAAGGCTGTTGTAATATAGTTTATTTTAAAAGAACCCGTTTTTTTTTTTGTTGGTCCTCTTCCGCAAATTTGGTCCACTTACACATTTCAATAACATTAAAGGATTAATTCACTTCAGAATTAAAATTTTCTGATAATTTGCTCACCCCCATGTCATCCAAGATGTTCATGTCTTTTTTCAGTCAAAAAGAAATTAAAGCAGGGCTCAGTAGTTTCTGCATTTCTTCGCTGTATTCTCGCTTTTTGCTCGCAGGTTTCTCTCTAGAGCTCCCCCCACAGCTTCGGAATAGACATTTGACAACACTGTTGTAAAAACTCGTTGGCGATTCTCAGACACCATGGCTAGTAGATCAACGACATCAAAGCAGATGGGACATTCTTTAAAACGTCTTCATTCGGGTTCGAACAGCGTGAGGGAGCGCAATAATGACAGCATTTTAGCAGATCTCTTTTGGCCGTAAAGCAATTGTTTACATCTCAAGACCTGATATCACGCGATACTTCCTGACGCGGCGGCCGGCGGCCCGCCGGCTCAAAGTTGCAAGTGCGGATTTTCCGCTCACGGGCACCAGGGGGGTGCGAAACGACCACCATTCAACCCGAAATAAGTAATATAACCATTCCAATGACTCCGAAGCTGTTCAGTTAAGGTAAAAAGTTACTTAGATCACCTTTAAGGGTTTTGAGGAAAACATTCCAGGATTTCTCCATTTTAGTGGACTTCACTGGGTACAATGGTTTGAAGGTCCAAATTGCAGTTTCAATGCAGCTTATCTAGCAAAACAATAGGTTGATTAAAAAAAAGGATATATATATATATATATATATATATATATATATGCTCGACTAGCACAGCGTTACGTAATCACGTTGAAAGGTCATGCGTGTTCTGGTTAAAAAAAGTAGGGTAAGGCAAAAAAATCCATCTTATTTTCTCCTCCAACTTCAAAATCGTCCGACATCTTTGTTTTACTTTTTGTTTATTGTAAATGCCGTTTGGCTTAGTCTCTGTACAATTGCTTTGTAAACACTAGGTCGGCATGACTATTCAAAGTGATCATTTAATTCGTGGCAGATTGCTAGTGCAAGATGGTTATTTGTAGTTATAGTATATAAATATTTCTTTTTTTTTAAATGACCGATCGTTTCGCTAGATAAAACCCTTATTCTTCAGCTGGAATCATGTAGAGTCCTTTGAAGCTGCACTGACACTGCAGTTTGGACCTTACCTTCAAACCCTGTACCTTGTACCCTGGTTGTACCCCATTGAAGTCCACTATATGGAGTGTTTTACTCAAAAACCTTAAAGGTCCCATATTGTACATATTTCTGAAGTTTTATTTTAGGTTTTGATGTCCTTAAGAATATATATTTGTGGTATAAGCACCAAAAACCATCTCAATATATATTTCTCCTTTCTCAGGAGCTCTGCCAAGAACAGGTCAATTTTGGCCAGTCTACTTAATATTCATGAGCCTCTCTTCTGATTGGCCTGTTATTTTCTGGTGACCCACCATTGGTGGGGGTGATGACTGAAGTCGGTGACTGAGTAGTTCTGACATCACATTTATATTGAAGTCACAATGGCTTGTGAAAAGGCATTTGTCTGTGGATTGACTGTTTTGAAAACTTATATGGTAGTTTCACTGCCACTAGACATCTGTTATCTTGAAAAAAGCCAGGAAATTTCAGTTTTGACAATATGGGACCTTTAATTTCTTTTTGACTGAAGAAATAAAGACATGAACATCTTGGATGACGTGAAGGTGAGTAAATGATCAGGAAATTTTAATTATGAAGTGAACTAATCCTTCAATATTGTTTAATATTAAGCGTTTGTACGTGTCTTACATATGTTGTTGAAGGTGAAAGTGGACCATAGAGGGGAAGAGGACAAAAAAGTGGGTTATTTTAAAGTGTTTTCACACTTAGTTTGTTTGAACCCTCCAAATGTTTAGCATGTATGTGAACAAACCAAGTTATCTCAGACCCCCCTAAAGGGAAAAAAAAGCAAAGCGTACTCGGACCACCTCAGGGGGTGGTCTGATTATGGTTCGTTTGTGGTTCGATTTCCTTGTGATTATGTTAAAGCGATGAGGTTCTGGTCCATTTTGCGTATCGTTTCAACATATAAAGCAGTACCTTTTAGAAATATCGTACTATCGTGCTACAGTGTAGCCTATTCTAGGCAATTCTGGCACCTCCGTCCCAACATACTGTACAACACGAAATACATTCACTTCACATGTTAATGCAGCGGTAGAGTTACGCTCACGTGACACTGCAGTTATTCGCAGTCATGAACGTGTATAATTTGCGCGCTGTTTTGAGGGCGTACACACAAAGCGTACACACGAAGCGCGCTCACTCTAGAAGCTTGAAGCGCGTGAGTGCTGAGCTAAGTTATCTTTTGCGTCTTCTTGTGCTTAAACTGTCGAACACAAAAAAAATACATAAACAGTCAGTTCTGTCTAAAGTGAAAGTAGACAGTTGGAATATAAATGGATGCGTTTCTTTATCCATCCTGTGTGAGTTCTTAAAGTGGCAGCAAACAAAAAAATTCAAGTTGCCGCTAGCCCTTAATTAACAACAAGAAATTAACAAAGGAGAAAATCACTCACTGATCTTCACTGAAAAACTAAAGTAGCTTAAATAGGAATCAATGTATAATTTTTACAGTGAAGTCTTTTTTACATGTTTATTACATTTTGTATTTGAATGGTGCCGTTATATACACCACCTGTGGCTAAAAAAATAAAGCACTGTTTATTTAATTTGTATAGTATGTTTTGTATTTGTAATGTGCAGCTTTGTTTGTGAAATAATGAAATAAAGATTTTTATCTTCACCCACTACATCTGTCTTTCTTTTTTTCTGTTACATTTTGTTACCTTGCAAGGCTTAGTTTTTAAATAGGGGCATAAGTGTGGCTGTACTGCTCAGTCACTTGCAAAATTGTAATAACAACATGAAAAGAATTGTGATAAAATCATGACTTGTGATTTTCCTGAAAAAATCGTGAGATAATATTTTTTTGCCATATCGGCCACTCCTAAAACGGTATAACAGAAGAACAGCGTTACAATGGCACGTAAAAAAAAATAAAAAATACAACAAAACGACAAAAGTACATGAGCATAACTGAGATCTTACAGTGTGAAATGACTTACAGCGATGACCGTGATCGTACAGCAGGGCTCGACATTAAGCCTTTTCATGTGCTTGCCCTTTGGACAAATAAATCTGTCATTCACTTGTCTGAGTAAAAAAAGTTGCTTGTCTGGATTTTTTTTTTTGTGTGTGTGTTAAACTCTGAAGCAATATTCTCATCAGTGTTCAATCAACTTAAATATTTAAATACATATTAAATTTGTATATTGTAATATCTGCACCTTTAGAGGGCATCTCCTCCCCCAATCTTAGTAATGTATGCTTCATCTTTCATTTAAAATTCCTAAATTTGATCAATAAATTCAATTATTTATAATAATAAGACACTATAGGGCTGTTACCCTAGGTTGGGCTGATCAAATCAATTACACTGAAAAATTACAATTGCATTAAAAAATTTTATGAAGTTGTTTTAAATATATAAATAAGAAACGTTGGAAAGAATGATGCTACTTTTAAATATAACACTAAACCGCCAGTAAGTGGCGGCAGCGACTGTCTGAGTGAGTGAGTCATTGATTGATTCGTTCAAACGGCTGATTCGTTTAACGTCCGATGTTTATGAATGGGTCAGTGACTCAACTGATTCATTCAAAATGCTGAATCATTCAGTAATGAAAACACGAGTGTTCCTGTGAGATGTGTTATATACTGTAGTTCTGCTGTGATTTTTGTTTGGAACTATTTTCGCTGCTGAAACAGAACAAAAACAGACAATATTGCATCTAAAATGTAAGTGACTTAATTTTAACTGTTTGTAACTACTTGCTGGTAATTAAACAGCCCACGCTTCCAAAGTACTGATGTCCGTTTTTTATTTATTGATCTGAGACCGTGAAAACTTGACACAAAAAGAAAACAAACCATCATTTTACACACAATACCACTAAAGACACAAAACCAAACATGATATACAAAATATTAACACTTTTACCGCGTTTGCCCTGGTAACCAGCAGTAGAATGGTCAGGAGCACTAACATGTGTATCTGAATTCACGTCTCACCATTCAATGATACTAACATGTCCAGGTGAAATAAATCAGCCAACAAAATTATGAAATTGACACACCCACAGAAATACACATTTAGGGTGTATTCACACCAGGAAAGTCCGATAGTTCACTTGCTTTGGTCCGGACCAAATTATTTATTTTTTTGGTACGGTTCGCTTTCACACTGCTCTTTTTGCAAGTGAACCACAATTTGTAAACAAAACCACACATGTGCTAAGGTCGTCCATTCATTGGACAGGAATACTTCAGGAAGTGCAAAAACAGACTCGGCATGAAGATATTTCGTAATGCAATATTTGTTCTTTTACTGATTTGGTGTTGTTCTCTGCAATCATGATACAATGTCATCTATACCTATCATCCTTAAACTATCATTACATTATATGGTCACGCTCCTATTCCTGCAAATGCTTTTAAACCATTTAAGCGTGGTAAGACAAAAGAGAACGCTCTGTCTGTGAATGTCCTGATGCACACACGACGCGCAGAAAGACGTGCAACAGTATCAGGTGCACAGACAGCGGAATCTAATTTTCTTTCACGCTTGAACGAACAATAAGTTAACACTCACCATTATTCCAAAATGTCCGTTTTGTTAAGTATCCTCATGAGCAGTCAAATAAAGTCTTAAATAAACGTAAAGACTTGTTAAATGTTAATCAGGCAGCTTGTCTCTTCGGAGCTCCAGGTCAAACCAAGACTCATTTTTGCAAATGTAGTAAACACAACACTTTCACATAATGCAACTCCGACTACGGAAGCCTGTTAACTGAAAGGGGCTGTGCTTTCTGCAATTGTAAACGAACCGTACCAGAGTTCGTTTGGAACCGTACCAAGACCAACTCTTCAGCTGGTTCTCGGTTCGGTTGTTTGGTCCGCACCCGTGTGCGATTGCTGTATTCACACCTGCCCAAAAGATCCGCACCAAGGAGGGAAACAAACTTTAGTTCGATTCAGTCGAACCAAACAAGGCAGGTGTGAATACACCCTTAAATTATAAAGTCAAAAAATAAACATTAACCCCTGAAATCACCAATATGTCATAATTACAGCTGACCTACCAGCATCAGCTACACTGTTTATTGAACTGTTGTAGGAAATGAATGTCACATTTTCAATCGTGATGGTATTCAGGAAAAAGTATTGCTTAACATATGTTAAAAATATAAAAGCTCCACATTTAGATTTTTTATAGGCATTATGTTGTTAACTGAGTGTAGATTTCTCCTTGAGAGGCTGCGTGAGCCTCAACAGCGCAACCATGTTACCGCCAGTAATACATTTATTATCCATCAATTGCAACTTAAATAAAAAATGAAATCACAATCATTCTCTAGTTTTAGTGATTTCCTAGTTTTTTTGTTGTTGTTATTGACATTCTAATCTACTTCTAAGCTACTTGAAATTCAAAAATTCTCTTTTACTTGTCCCTTCAAAAAATGTACTTGTCCCGGGCAAGTGGACAAGCGTTAATGTCGAGCCCTGATACAGTCTGACAAGCAACAATCGTAAAGGACTATTATAAATTGCACAGTGTGCACCCGGCTTAAGTGACAATAAAAACGACTGAGAGTAAATCCTTACAGGTGCACACACATCATTCTCTTAAAATGCACGTAAATTGAGATTTTCCAGTGAACTCCATTCTCGTTTCTGCTATCCCACCAAGTCATCAACCACATGTGCATTATAACGTATTAAAATAGGACTGTTAAACAGATTGTAAACTAAGGAAGATGGACAGTAGTGGTGAGTGCTCAGGCTCTGACATTCTCAGTTCTGTCAATATAAAAGTCTGCCACCCCGTCAAAAATAAAAGTCCCACAGAACAACCAGAGAGGCAGGACTTTTGTGAAGCCATACATAACTTCTGAGTTCATATTGGTGGTGCAAATGCGTCCTGGAAACCTTTCAAGAACTGAGTTTGGCACCCCTGGTGTATAGGATCTAACATATGTTATTTGTTTTAATGTTTTATAAGTCTAAATGTTTGTGCTTTGTGGCTTTAAACAGGGATTAACTTGTCTTTTTTTCCTCAGACCTGATGCCGTTGAAAGAGGAGAGTCAAGATCTGAATGAAATGGAAGGGAAAGATCAGCACAAGACACATCATGATTTCATAACTGAAAAAAAGTCTTTGAATTGCTCACAGGCTGAAACAACTTCCTCACAAAAAAGGGCTCGGAAGACAGGGACTATAGGTAATTTCACCTGCCACCTGTGTGGACTAAGTTTCAGAAAGCAGGGAAACCTTGAAGTTCACATGAGAGTTCACACTGGAAGGAAGCTTTACCCCTGCCAAGAGTGTGGAGTAATTTTCAGTCAACAAGGAACCCTTAACGTCCATATGAGAATTCACACTGGAGAGAAGCCTTTCACCTGCTCTCAGTGTGGAAATAGTTTCAGGCAAAAAGGAAACCTTAAAAACCACATGAGAATTCACACTGGAGAGAGCCCTTACACCTGCAAACACTGTGGAATGAGTTTCAGGCAAAAAGGAAACCTAATTTATCACTTGAGAGTTCACACTGGAGAGAAGCCTTACACCTGCCAACAGTGTGGAACAAGTTTCACTCAGAAAGGAAACCTTACAAAACACATGAGAGTTCACAACAGAAACAATCCTTTATATGACAACGGTGTGGATGCCAAATCAATATGAAAACCGTAAAGGGGTCATGAACTGGATTATTTTATTATTTTGTGTTTCCTGGGGTGCCCTTATAATGTTAGTTTAATTATTATTTTTTTTTTCATCAAACATTTCGTAATTTAGAAATAAAAGGCATTTTTCCTACCCTAATTTTAGCCTCCGATTTGAACGCTTTGTTTTAAGGGGCGTGTCTGCTGTGAGACTTCAGTCTAAACGCCCCCTGCTGTGATTGGCTGCCTGTGATGAGCACTGAGCAAGTGACAGACTGTTGATCACGTGAATGAAGAGATTCATCATTGCAATGCAATTTCTGTACTCTCATGAATGCTTTCACCAAATAACATTGCAAACACGATGTAAATACAGTAAGAGCTTCGTTGTGCAGTGTAACAGCGTCATTGATTTCATTACGAGTTTTGGCAAGTGTCCAGATGAACTCGCGCTGTGTGATTTACAGCTTGGGCAATTGGAAGGGGATTGTTCTTTGATCGGTTTCTGTATATAATTTAATCACGATGTGAAGTTGATCTTTTAGTCACTGGCTTGATTTGCTGATGCATATTTAACCACTGTGAACCTGATGTGAGCTTCAGTGGAAGGTAAAACCAGTTCGCAATATCACTAGATCCCACACAGAGTTTTATAAACGTTAAAACATTGCTTTAATCCTTGAATGTTTTTGCTTTTGAACACAAAACCCTACCGGTGAGGGTACAGACAGCTGTCTTCTCTGAAAGCCATTATTATTAATATTAAATAAACTGCAATAGACATGACTCCCTTTTTGTTACATTTATTGAAACTGGCTAAAATCCTAATAATGTATTTTAATAATAAGGTAATTCAATTGGTATTTTTTGTAATCATCATATAGCCTAATGTGTTTCCCACACTATTTTTGTGGGTGAAGCTTGGTACCTCTAGGGGGGTCCAGGGGCATGCCCCCCCGTAAGAAAATTTTGTACATTTTAAAGATAAATTCATTAATCTGGTGCACTTTGAGTCACCCGAATCCACTGTTAAAAATAAATTATCCACCCGCAAACCACCCATATTCTTTGATTTAGATATCTGCATCTGGGGCCGTATTCACAAAGAATTTTAAGGCTAAAAGTAGCTCCTAACTGGCGAATTTAGGAGCAACTACTAAAAATAATGGGCGTGTCTCTCGTAACTTTAGGACTCCTAATTTTAGCCCTAAAAGTAGCACCTAAGCCTGGGACAGCTTAAAAGAAGTCGAAAGGACTCCTAACTCACTAAGCCCTATTCATAAACCGCTTTTTGTGGCATATCACGCTGCGATGTTTTGAAATGCATATGCGGCGGTTACAGGAGCTTCCAATCGCGAGGGAACAATTTTGCATTGTAGACATAATGCAATAACGCCACCAACAACAACCAAAACTAGGCTACTCATTGCATGTAAACTAATTGTAACGTTTCATTGTGAATCAAATTAAAATGTTCTTCTCTTTGCGAACGTAGGCAGAGGCATATAGTGACAGATTAATTCAATAATGTTGCAAAGATATTGCATCAATCCATATGTTTCATTAGGCTATTTGTTTTGCCTTACTCTTTATTCATTTAGGCTGTTTATTCAGTTATTCATCATCTTCCGTCCTTCGCACTACTTGTGTAGCGCACGCATTCTCAGACCTGTCACCTGTCACTCATCATCGTAGGGGAGGTGTTAGGAATCATTCCCGCGTTACAATCATCAGCCAATCAAGTTGGTCACTTCAGTCGAGCTCGTGCATGAGTAATGACGTCATCCATAGCAACGAAGACTCACTCTTAGTTTAGGAGTTGTCATTTTTCTTTACTAAGAGTAGGTCTGAAAGGCGTTGTGAATAACTTTTAAGAGAAAACTCTTAGCTAAAATCTTTTAGTGCGATTGAGGAGTACTCCTAGTGGTAAGATAAAATGCTTTGTGAATACGGCCCCTGATCATCACATTACAATTATTCAAATTCTCAGTGTTAAGCATGATAATATGGTACCATATCACACTGAAGTTGGCTAATTAAAAATGAACATTTATTTGAAATAAAAGTTCTTCTTTTGGAAAAATTACATTTCCTTAATAGCCTAAACAGAGGCTTTACTCCCTTCAAACT
Organism: Abramis brama; assembly: GCF_963993115.1. Taxonomy (NCBI): domain Eukaryota; kingdom Metazoa; phylum Chordata; class Actinopteri; order Cypriniformes; family Leuciscidae; genus Abramis; species Abramis brama. Next base: position 23,240,494 of record NC_139966.1, on the reverse strand, counting down.
TAAATTGTCAATGTTTCATTACATCACTGTTTGAAAACACTCAGAATAATTTTTTGTACCTTTATAAAGGGCATTTTTTCCCTTATTTTATTAAATGTTTGCTCCATCTTTCATTTCAAAGTCTTAAATTTGATCAGTATATTCAATTAAAATAATAAGACACTAGGCTGTTACCAATCAAATTAAATAATTTACATTGAAAAATTATAACTGTATTAAATGAGATTATTTTAAATATTTTTGAATATACAAATAAGGAATGTTGAAAAGAATGATACTTTATGAAACTAAACCGCCAGTAGGAGGCGGCAGGCGACCGTCTTAATGAGCGAGTCATTGAGTCATTCATTCAAACGATTCATTCAAACGGCTGATTTATTCAGAATGAGGCAGTTTATGAATAGGTAATTGAATCTTTGACTCAACCGATTCGTTCAAAACACTGAATCATTCAGTAATGAAACATCGCTGAGTGTTGCTGTGAGATGCGCGGTGGTTCTGCTGTGATCTTTGTTTGGAACTATTTTCGGTGCTGAAACAGAAAAAAAACAGCCATTGCGTCTAAAATGTAAGTGACTTAATTTTAATTTATTGAACTGTTATGAAATAAATCTCGGTTTCAATCTTGATGGCATTCAGGAAAACAGCTCTCTGGTCGCGTGTAGCCTAGGCTATATATTGTTTCTTAACTATAATAATGTTGTAAATAACTACGCGAGCCTCAACAGCGCAACACTGTTACCGTCAGTACATATAGGTCTATATTATTATCCACTATAGGCTATCAATCGCCACTTACATTAAATGAAATAAAACAGAATCATCCTCACGTTTTCGGTGATTCCCTAGTTTTTTATTTTTATATTAAAAATTGTTTTAATCAGGGCATTTGTCCGGATGGGCTACAATAAACACACGTGTCCCGGACACAGTCTATGGTCCCAGACAAGCGTTATTGTCGAGTCCTGATATGTTTTCCTTGATTGGTTTTCCCTGAAGAGAATTACGTTATTGAAAACGAAAGTAGAGTGACGCACGTGCATTGCGTTTTACCGTGATGAGAGTTCCGTGTCTTTATTAAACTCAACACAAAATTATTTATCTGTCATCCACCCTCGATTAATTGGAATGTTATTTATTACCTGGCCCGCCCGACCCACGGATTATCCGCGACCCACGCAGCACTATACGGTTTGTTCATGGACACAAGCGGTAACCTCAACAGAACCGTCACGGTGGAAAAAAGTGTATCTGACCATGACTGTCTGAGTTTTGTCGAGAGCCGGAGGCGACACGAAATTTGACGGAGGCGGCCGCCTCACAATTCTCTATGCAGGAAAAACCCTGATATATATATATATATATATATATATATATATATATATATATATATTAGGGCTGTCAAAGTTAGCGCGTTAACGCAAAGTTAACGCAAAATCATATTAACGGCACTAATTTTTTTAACGTGCGATTAACGCAGCGCGTATTTTCTGTTTGACCCGTGGCCCAACCCCTAGTTGGAGAAATGGAGATACACAGTGTTTCTAACTTAGCGACATTGCAGACCCCTTTAGCGATTTTTTTCCCTTCAACAAAGCGCCAAACCTTATTTAGTTTCTGAGAATCTACCGGTACCGCCGGTTCTGCTCTCTCAGCACGCGCGCGCGCGCGCGCCTCTCTCTCTCTCTCTCTCTTTCTCTCTCTCTCTCTCTCTGCGTCTCGCGCGAAGGAGCAGCGCTTTTATGTTGCTTCTCTATTTTTACAAGTATAGCCGAAATCAGAGCACAGATATTGTCTTTATCTTATGTGAATTTGATTTCACCAGACGACGGCTCGATTATCGGAATTTTTGTGCAAATTAACGTCTTGGAAGGGAGAGCTGGTTATGTCTTAATGGGTCGCGTTTCAGTCACCATTTCAAATTCATTCCGTTGTTTGACAACAGAAACAGTAAAATATACCAATGAAAACAGTTTTATTGAGAATTTAGCTTCATCAAAATGGGCACAGAGAGAGACAAACTACAATGTAATAGGCTAATAAATAATAGCCTACATAAAATGTACATTTAGTATTTTCAGAAGAGCTGCCCTGTCATGCAAAAATCTAAACATGTTTGTGTTAGTAAATTGCTCAGTGCAAAGAAAGAGAAGTAATGGTAACCTGGCATTTTTTTGTTCTTTCTACGTGTCTATGAACAAGTTCTTTGAAAAACATCTGTGACCTTAGAAACATGTCTCGTCCTTATGCTCTATATTGACTATGGTTTCAATAATAAACATACATTTGCATAAAGCATCTATATTTATCCATGCCCACGTTGATTAGAGTATTACAAACTTGAAAAGTATTAATTTAAGGTACATTTAGAACAATTAAAAAAAAGTGCGATTAAATGCGATTAATCGCGAGTTAACTCATGACAATATGCGATTAATCGCGATTAAAAAAATTAATCGATTGACAGCCCTAATATATATATATATATATATATATATATATATATATATATATATATATATATATATATATAATAAAAATACATGTGTAAAAAAAATAATTAAAGCAACTCTTATGTTGTGTCTCCCCATCATCATCCTATACCCTCAATAAATGTGAGATATCTGCCCCACTTTAAGTAAATCTGTATGCCATTCCTTCATAAGCGCAAACTTTGCCCAATTCTGTAACCCATTCTTGAAAAGATGGCAAACCTGGCAGCCGCCAGCTTCTCATTATAATTTGTCTCCCAATCATAATACTTATTTGAATCCATTCAGTTGTCTCTACATCCGGGCTTAAAAAAGATGGGTCTCCAAGGACATATAAACCTGGACAAAATGGAAAGCAACGCTCTGACACCTCTTGAATAGTTATGGATCTTAGACCAAAATTCTTGCATTTTAGAACAGGACCACAGAGCATGTATCAGGTCTCCGTCCTCTCTCTCACATCACCAGCATATGGCTGAGTCCTTCAGGCCAAGCCTAAATAACCTGCTCGGGTTCCAATAAAAACGATTCAGTATTTTAAACTGTATAAGTTGTAATTCCTCGACATTACTTTACAATTTTTGCATATTTTGGTCCTGTCCTCATCACTAATTGAGACATTCAAATCCTTGCTCCAGACTATTTTAGTAGCAGAATGTAAACTATAACCTACTTTCTCCATTATCCATCTATAATATACTGATGCCTCATAAAATATTATCTTCTGGTGGACCTTGACTACTAGAACCAAAAGTCCCACATAACAAGTCTCAACTGTAAGTGTCTCCAAAACTGCGTTTTATTAAGTCCAAATGTTTGGGTTAACTGGTTAAACGATTTCAAAATGCTATTCTCAAAAACATCACCTAACTTCAAAATACCCTTTACTAACCAATCCTTCCACAGAAAGGTTGATTTTCCAATGCATAATTTGGGATTCATCCAGATACTTGAAGCTGTATTCAAAAAGGGGTTAAACTTAAAATATTTTTGCTAGTTTCTTCCAAACTATCTGGAGATGTGATATTATGGGATGAGACTTTACTGTTTGAGGTAATTTAGTGGATAAGCTTTGTAGTGGCGGCAGCGGTAGCAGAATGGCTTGTTCAACATTTAAACCAAGCGGGGGGCCCTCTCAGGTAGAAGGGACCAGTGAGCCAGACGACTTAAGACAAACTGAAGGCGTAATAATAAAATATAAGTTTAGGAAGACCCAACCCCCCCTCTATCAACCGGCTGTTGCAATTTGCTCATATTTAACCGGGGTCGCTTCCCATTCCGAATAAATGACTTGGTTATCTTATCAAACTGTTTGAAATAATGCAGTAGAATTTCTACTGGGATTGATTGAAGTAAATAGTTAATTTTTGGAAGACAGTTAATTTTGAACACATTCTAAACTCTTTTACTTTTGAAAGAAAAAGTTTTATTTAAATGGCAAATAAGCTGAACTTAAGGTTGAATCTTAGGGCCCTTTCACACTTACTTTGTATGGTTTGGATTTTCTGTCTTTTCAGTTTGATCCGAATAAAAATTACAGGTGTGAAACCTCCCCCGGACCAAACAGACCTCGGTCCGGATCAAACTGAACAAAGGTTTGGTTCGTTTCTAGTGTGAAAGCATTTTCTGTATGGTTCAGACTTTAAGAGCATTTACAGGAAGTTCCGGTGGTTCCCGCAGGATTGCTTGCAGTCTTCTCCTCCTTTCCTGCCGGCGACAATAAAATGTTCAAACAATGATGACGTTCATTTGGCGAATTTGAACTAGCCTCGAGTATAGTTGGTGCTGCAGGTAGTAATGCCGTAATAATAACAATATGCGTCTGTTCATTCATTGTTGTTAAAGTTAGTCGCCGGAATTGAAAACACGCTGACATCAGACGCACATCCGTTTACAAACCAATCAATGTCAAGATGCAGCCCACATAGATGATGACGACAGGACGCAAGTATGTCATGTTAAGTTCTTTAGTACGCTCGCATAATTGCAATGTGAAACCAAACGAAAACTTACCGAATGTATAAAATGTATCAAAACATGAACTTTGGTTCGGACCTTGGTGCGGACTTTCAGGTGTGAAAACGCCCTTACATTTAAGTTGAAATCTTAATTTGTGTAAACCATGAAGCCAATACCGATTTATATGTTTTTGTGAAGGAATAAGAGAATGTTGAGGAAAATGTCCCTTTAGATTGTTTCTTCTTTGACTGATCAACTTTTTTTTTTTGCTAGTTTGCTGAGAGATGGGAAGGTTTGTTCATGATATTCTTTGTTCATGCTAAGTTGGCAACACTGATTGTGAGCGAGCGGCATGCAGTCATAAACTCATAAGCACAGACACAGCTGAAGAAGAATTAGTTCCCATTGACGTTCCAATTTAAGGAAGTATTTCTGTACGGCCTAATACTAGTATTTTTAGTATTCTAAAATCATTTAAAAAAATTCCAGGGAGGACCGATACTTCAATTTGAGATTGATCCACCCATCCCTAGCAGGCTGTGCAGTTTAAGCCACCTGAGTAGTGCAGCAATTAAAGCATTATTCACAGAAGGAAAGCATTTTGAACTGGGAAATGCCTTCAGTGAAGCCACACCTCTCTTCATTTCTACACATGAACCATCAAGTCATTCTCGAGAGTCTGCAACTTGGGTGGCAGTTTACCATCTTCCAGACCATGTAAAATCTTCTGAATGAGTTCAAAATTGTTGGTCATTCTCATTGGATAATTGTGGTCGATGCGTACGGCCTAAATATATAACCGACTGTAGCTGTGGTTCACATGACTAATTGTAACAATTACTAGTAAACAAAGAAAGAAAAAACCCAAACGAAAAGCACCGAACGGGAGAGCGTAAAGCCGCTGTGTCTGCGTGGCGCCATGTTAACCGTAGGACTAGTTTTTCCCCCCTACTTTTTCGGACACCAACAGCCAAAACTAGCTCTTTTGATTGGCCAAAATTCTCCGATCTCTGAATAGTGCCTCCCTCTACAGATGCACAAATCAATTTACTCCACATTTTACATAGATGTGTGGTGCAAAAGTGAGTGTTTGACACTTGCATTTGCTAGCGAAAAACTATGTTTGAGACTCGTAGCTGCAGATTCAAGCAGTTGTAGTTATGAAATAGTGTTTGTGCTAGAAAAATGTCAAAGTAAAAAAAAAAATGGGTAAGACTTTCTATGAAGCCTGTGTTTACTCTTAATGCATTATAATACATACATATTTGTGGTTATAACTTTTAAGAGTACAATGCTATAAAGTTTTAGGTTCCACAAGGGAACCTGGAGGAGGCGGAAGGATGACGGTTCCAGATGAAGCTGAGGGTTCGACTGGCAGAGGTGGAGTGAATAGCCCAGAAGCTGAATGCGGAGCAATGGGAACCTCTTGCCTAGATGGTGCTGGCGACTGGAGGACCCGAGTGGGTCCACACACTTGACTGGGGTAATAGATGCTGAGCGACTGTAGGGAACCAGCAGAGTCAGGGCTGAAGAGCTGGCTGGATTGTGAAGAGGAGGCTGAGTGGGTGCTCTGCAGAAATTCTACAGTAATTCACAGTTGGATTGGACCAGTGATGACAAATACACAGGGGATTCTGAAATAGGCGAGATCAGTAATGACGAAGAGTCAGACAGAGGAAATTCTGACCTGGGCGGGATCAACGGTGTTGGGAGAAAAAAGGCGACTACCTTCTTTAAACTTTGCAAATAATTGCAGTCCTCATATCCAACTTCAGCTCACCCTCAGCAGTGGGATGGTGGGCAGGGTCCTTCTCCATACCCTCATACTCCACCGGGGCTCCCATGCATATACAGGGGGGTGCTGGCTCACACACCTGGTCAGACTTTGGCCACACACTTGAAGATTTTAAACCCGATTTTGAGCCCAATCTGCGCCCCCAAGTGAGCGGGGGTGAGGCCCGATTCGAGGCTGGACGCAAACAACTTTTTGTCTAAATAATACTCAATTGTGTGGTGCCGTTATAATTACATTTTTGATATTTACGACTCTTGATCGGGCTGCCTCTGACATGACACTCGCAATAGCCAATGAGAGCTAGCAAACTTCACCAATCAGATGTTGCTTTCTTCTATAGCGGAAACTTGCTAGCCACAAACATGCCACGAAAGTGGAGTATTGAGAAAGAATATCACCCATATTCCTTTTTCTCCTTTGTTTTTCTTCCCGTAAAACAAAACTCATGCCAGGAGAACCAGCTGACAATGTCAATCATTCTCCATTTGTTTTTCTTCTCAAGTCACATTTGATCTTGCAAGTCATGAGATCTTGTCTCACTGTTCAGTCGACAGGTGTGTGGTCTCGCGGTGCAGAAGAATCTTCTTGTGTGCATTGGGAGGATTATAATGCTAAAAATCTGTTGAAACTGCCCCTATGTCTGTGGTCTTCTACAGTTTTAAAATCGATTAAGATTTGAAAATCATCTAGTGTGTCTCAGGCCTAAGGTAGTCTATTTACTGGTATTTGAGCCATCATTTACTGCCCAAAAAAAGCATTGTCATAAACCAGATTACATTGGTAATTATGGAAATGATCCGGCTGCGTCTGTTTTCTCTAATGTACGCATCGCCAGTAGATCGTGCACAGAACTTTCCACTCTCATCTGCACTTTTATGGGATTGCGCTCTCTTGCTAATTTGCCCTGTTTAGTAAATCTGGCCTTTAGTAAATCTGATAACTGCCCCAGTCATCATTGAGCTATTTCACCTCATCTAACACATAAATACGCTGGTAATAAAGATCAAATCCTAAAGACTAAATCCTGACTATATGCGATTTTTAGTGAACGCACAGTTGTTTTGAATCACTGAAAACTTTTGACCACATGACTGAAAAAACTATTTTTTAAGCTATAACTTGATCCTTGTACTATAATTCAGTGTTCAGAGGATAAGTCGTAGTTTTGACAGGTTGGTCTGCTGTGTTTTATTTTTAAAGAAAGATGAATCTGAAAAGGAAGTAGACCAGACAGCAGAACAGAATCAGAACTTATTTGTGTGTTAAGCCATCAATCATGTATATGGGTAAAATTAAAGCTGCATTCCAGACAAATTACACCTTTTTAGGGGCCAAGCCCCGAAGGGGCTATGGCACCTATTGTATCTGTTAGTTTTCTTATTATTATTATTATTATTATTCTTCTTCCTCCTCTTGAAGTCTATGGCAGCCCTATGAACCATACATAGGAAAATGATGAAATTTGGCACACTTGTAGTGATGGTAATGAAAAGTAATTGTAGCAATTTTTGAGTCTCTAGGTCCAACTCTATAGCGCCACCAGCAGTTCAAAAATTCAACATTGAAATGGTTATAACTTTTGAACCCTTTGATCTAGAAAAATGAAACTTAGTACACCTGATTCATCTCATCATGCTGATTAGAACCAATATCTTACATTAAGACTCCGCCCATTACAGTAGTGGCCATTTTGAAAAGTACAGTATGCAGTTTTTTTGCTACTCCTCCTTCAAAATTGGTCTAATTTTGTCCAAACATGTACTCAAATGATCTTCGGACTGAGCCGCATAAAAGTACTGTCCCCGATTTTTTTTATTCTTCTCTGATCAAAAGTTATGACGTCGCAAACTTAACGAGGTCGACCCAAAATTGGTTCAGAAGCTATAGCTCGGCCAAACTTTGATCAATCGAAACGAAAATTGGTACACTTCATCGGAAGCATGATCTGAGGTTCCATGCCAAAGTTGGGAACAGCGCCACCTACGGGTCATGAGATATGGAAAATGCATATTTTGGCCAATAACTTATGAACAGTTTGTCAGAAAATTATAAACTTGGTGTCTATCGATTCCTTGGGTCATGACAAATCCGTGGATATCGATTTTGCCATGATGGGATGTACCACGTGTCCGCCATTTTGAATGATGTCATAATTTGCAATATCTTTTAAACTATTTGAAATTTCTTCACCAAATTTGGTATGGATCATCATTAGCATGGCCCGAAGGTACATGAGAAGTTTGATCACAGCGCCACCTAGTGTTCCAGAGATATCATTGTTTTTTGAAAAAACACTTATAACTTTTGCCAACATTGCTTGAAATTTGATTTCTTTATGTCAATATATTCCTTGGCTTATGCCGATTTCAACGATATCTCATATGTTATTTTTCAACAATGTGACTGGCCGCCATATTGGAGCGAATGTAAAACAGTTTTTTCGCTACTCCTCCTTCAAAATTGGTCTAATTTTGTCCAAACATGTACTCAAATGATCTTCGGACTGAGCCGCATAAAAGTACTGTCCCCGATTTTTTTGCTCTACTGGAAAAAAAAAGTTATGATGTCGCAAACTTAACGAGGTCGACCCATAATTGGTTCAGAGGCTGTAACTTGTGAACAGTTTGTCACAAAATCATAAAATTGGTCTCTATCGATTCCTTGCGTCATGTCGAATCCGAGGATATCTTTTTTGCCAGGATTGGATGTACCACGTCATCATAAGCCATAAGCTACATCAGCATTAAGATAGCTTAGCATGCTAATCTGGTTAACTTGCTTTTGTGTGCTCATTCTTACACTGAAGCCTCTCATCTGAAGTTTGTGATTGTACATCCTCTGAGTGGTGCAGTCTGCTAAACCATGTGCTTCTAATCCTGAGCCGTTCTGGTTGTAGGTTCGAACCCTGTGTTGGATGAGTATAAAAATTGTGTTGATTCCTGTTTTGTTCAGGCATTTTTCTAATCTATTGCGCTAATGCTGCTTGTTTTGATTTCATCCATAAGTACTTCTGAACCTATCTGTTCTTCATGTACATTCTATTTCTGCTCTTTTTGCTCTTCTGGCTCCACATTGGCTAACCATAAGTTACATTAGCATTAAGATATCTTAGCATGCTTAACTGGTTGAGATGCTAAGTAATTCTTTTGTGTGCTTATTGTGTGCTCATTCTTAATCTGAAGCCTCTCCTCTGCAGCTTAAGCGTAAAATGCTAAACCATGTGCCATGAGCCCAAACCATTGTGTTACAGACATAGTGTCTTTCTGAAAAGTAACTCATTAGAATATGATATGTGGCACATTCATATAAAGATTAACGCTTGACTTGATTTATTGAACTTTGGCATCTTGGTAAAAATGTAAAAAAAAAACAGTTTTCCCAATGGTACTACTAGATGAGTAACAGTCACATCACCCAGAGGTTGTGAGTTCGAGTCCTGTCCAACTTCATAAAATGGTTTCTGTATTTTCCAGTTAAGTATTTTTTTAATCTTTCTTCTGGGATTAGAAACATTGTTTATTCTATGTTGAGTCTCACCTGAAGTCTTGAGTATTCAGAAAGTTTTGTGATCAAAAATGATTTCTATAGCAGTCCTTGACAATCTACTATTCTTGCAATGTAAGCATTTTCTTCATATTAATACTTTTTGCCTTTATGTGTTCATTCTCATGTCAATTTCCTTTTATGCATTGTGTGTAGTGAGCTAGAGAGTAGAAGGGTGTGATTTGATGTTGTCATGGTCTAAGTAAACCTATTTTTTTTTAATTAAGCTGGCTTTTATAAATTAAGTTAACTACATAAACTATTATACATGCATTTGTTTGGTTTAAAGCTTTAAGTATTGTTAAAGTTAAAATTAACATTCAGGTTGGACAACGTTTTAACTATTGTCCTGAAGACACTTACTAATTTTAGTATTTCAAAACAATAAAAATTCTTATTATTAGGGGCCAAGCCCCGAAGGGGCTATGGCACCTATTGTATCTGTTAGTTTTCTTATTATTATTAGGGGCCAAGCCCCGAAGGGGCTATGGCACCTATTGTATCTGTTAGTTTTCTTATTATTAGGGGCCAAGCCCCGAAGGGGCTATGGCACCTATTGTATCTGTTAGTTTTCTTATTATTATTAGGGGCCAAGCCCCGAAGGGGCTATGGCACCTATTGTATCTGTTAGTTTTCTTATTATTATTAGGGGCCAAGCCCCGAAGGGGCTATGGCACCTATTGTATCTGTTAGTTTTCTTATTATTATTAGGGGCCAAGCCCCGAAGGGGCTATGGCACCTATTGTATCTGTTAGTTTTCTTATTATTATTATTATTATTATTCTTCTTCCTCCTCTTGAAGTCTATGGCAGCCCTATGAACCATACATAGGAAAATGATGAAATTTGGCACACTTGTAGTGATGGTAATGAAAAGTAATTGTAGCAATTTTTGAGTCTCTAGGTCCAACTCTATAGCGCCACCAGCAGTTCAAAAATTCAACATTGAAATGGTTATAACTTTTGAACCCTTTGATCTAGAAAAATGAAACTTAGTACACCTGATTCATCTCATCATGCTGATTAGAACCAATATCTTACATTAAGACTCCGCCCATTACAGTAGTGGCCATTTTGAAAAGTACAGTATGCAGTTTTTTTGCTACTCCTCCTTCAAAATTGGTCTAATTTTGTCCAAACATGTACTCAAATGATCTTCGGACTGAGCCGCATAAAAGTACTGTCCCCGATTTTTTTTATTCTTCTCTGATCAAAAGTTATGACGTCGCAAACTTAACGAGGTCGACCCAAAATTGGTTCAGAAGCTATAGCTCGGCCAAACTTTGATCAATCGAAACGAAAATTGGTACACTTCATCGGAAGCATGATCTGAGGTTCCATGCCAAAGTTGGGAACAGCGCCACCTACGGGTCATGAGATATGGAAAATGCATATTTTGGCCAATAACTTATGAACAGTTTGTCAGAAAATTATAAACTTGGTGTCTATCGATTCCTTGGGTCATGACAAATCCGTGGATATCGATTTTGCCATGATGGGATGTACCACGTGTCCGCCATTTTGAATGATGTCATAATTTGCAATATCTTTTAAACTATTTGAAATTTCTTCACCAAATTTGGTATGGATCATCATTAGCATGGCCCGAAGGTACCTGAGAAATTTGATCACAGCGCCACCTAGTGTTCCAGAGATATCATTGTTTTTTGAAAAAACGCTTATAACTTTTGCTAACATTGCTTGAAATTTGATTTCTTTATGTCAATATATTCCTTGGCTTATGCCGATTTCAACGATATCTCATATGTTATTTATCAACAATGTGACTGGCCGCCATATTGGAGTGAATGTAAAACAGTTTTTTCGCTACTCCTCCTTCAAAATTGGTCTAATTTTGTCCAAACATGTACTCAAATGATCTTCGGACTGAGCCGCATAAAAGTACTGTCCCCGATTTTTTTGCTATACTGGAAAAAAAAAGTTATGATGTCGCAAACTTAATGAGGTCAACCCATAATTGGTTCAGAGGCTGTAACTTGTGAACAGTTTGTCACAAAATCATAAAATTGGTGTCTATCGATTCCTTGCGTCATGTCGAATCTGAGGATATCTATTTTGCCAGCATTGGATGTACCACATCATAAGCTATATTAGCATTAAGTTAGCTTAGCATGCTAATCTCGTTAACATGATTTTGTGTGCTCATTCACACACTGAAGCCTCTCCTCTGCAGCTTTGTAAAACATGTCCTCTGGGTGGCGCAAGTGGTTCAACCATGCGTCATGAATCCCGAACCATTGTGGTCGTGGGTTCGAGACCAGTGTGGGGCGACTTTGAAATTGTGTATAAAATAATAATTTAAATTCCTTCCGGCTCTGCACTGCTGTTGGTGCTTAAATGCTAGCTGTGCTGCTGTAATTGATGTGCTTACTGTGCTTGATGTACATTAAATTTCTGATGTTTTGCTCTTCTGGCTCCGCATTGCGCTACAGCGGCTGTTGCTTGCTCTGCCTTGCAGGGCTTGGCCCCGTATTGCTGCTTGCAGCTATTTAGGGGCCAAGCCCCGAAGGGGCTATGGCACCTATTGTATCTGTTAGTTTTCTTATTATTAGGGGCCAAGCCCCGAAGGGGCTATGGCACCTATTGTATCTGTTAGTTTTCTTATTATTATTAGGGGCCAAGCCCCGAAGGGGCTATGGCACCTATTGTATCTGTTAGTTTTCTTATTAGGGGCCAAGCCCCGAAGGGGCTATGGCACCTATTGTATCTGTTAGTTTTCTTATTATTATTAGGGGCCAAGCCCCGAAGGGGCTATGGCACCTATTGTATCTGTTAGTTTTCTTATTATTAGGGGCCAAGCCCCGAAGGGGCTATGGCACCTATTGTATCTGTTAGTTTTCTTATTATTATTAGGGGCCAAGCCCCGAAGGGGCTATGGCACCTATTGTATCTGTTAGTTTTCTTATTATTATTAGGGGCCAAGCCCCGAAGGGGCTATGGCACCTATTGTATCTGTTAGTTTTCTTATTATTAGGGGCCAAGCCCCGAAGGGGCTATGGCACCTATTGTATCTGTTAGTTTTCTTATTATTATTAGGGGCCAAGCCCCGAAGGGGCTATGGCACCTATTGTATCTGTTAGTTTTCTTATTATTATTAGGGGCCAAGCCCCGAAGGGGCTATGGCACCTATTGTATCTGTTAGTTTTCTTATTATTATTAGGGGCCAAGCCCCGAAGGGGCTATGGCACCTATTGTATCTGTTAGTTTTCTTATTATTATTAGGGGCCAAGCCCCGAAGGGGCTATGGCACCTATTGTATCTGTTAGTTTTCTTATTATTATTATTATTATTATTCTTCTTCCTCCTCTTGAAGTCTATGGCAGCCCTATGAACCATACATAGGAAAATGATGAAATTTGGCACACTTGTAGTGATGGTAATGAAAAGTAATTGTAGCAATTTTTGAGTCTCTAGGTCCAACTCTATAGCGCCACCAGCAGTTCAAAAATTCAACATTGAAATGGTTATAACTTTTGAACCCTTTGATCTAGAAAAATGAAACTTAGTACACCTGATTCATCTCATCATGCTGATTAGAACCAATATCTTACATTAAGACTCCGCCCATTACAGTAGTGGCCATTTTGAAAAGTACAGTATGCAGTTTTTTTGCTACTCCTCCTTCAAAATTGGTCTAATTTTGTCCAAACATGTACTCAAATGATCTTCGGACTGAGCCGCATAAAAGTACTGTCCCCGATTTTTTTTATTCTTCTCTGATCAAAAGTTATGACGTCGCAAACTTAACGAGGTCGACCCAAAATTGGTTCAGAAGCTATAGCTCGGCCAAACTTTGATCAATCGAAACGAAAATTGGTACACTTCATCGGAAGCATGATCTGAGGTTCCATGCCAAAGTTGGGAACAGCGCCACCTACGGGTCATGAGATATGGAAAATGCATATTTTGGCCAATAACTTATGAACAGTTTGTCAGAAAATTATAAACTTGGTGTCTATCGATTCCTTGGGTCATGACAAATCCGTGGATATCGATTTTGCCATGATGGGATGTACCACGTGTCCGCCATTTTGAATGATGTCATAATTTGCAATATCTTTTAAACTATTTGAAATTTCTTCACCAAATTTGGTATGGATCATCATTAGCATGGCCCGAAGGTACCTGAGAAATTTGATCACAGCGCCACCTAGTGTTCCAGAGATATCATTGTTTTTTGAAAAAACGCTTATAACTTTTGCTAACATTGCTTGAAATTTGATTTCTTTATGTCAATATATTCCTTGGCTTATGCCGATTTCAACGATATCTCATATGTTATTTATCAACAATGTGACTGGCCGCCATATTGGAGTGAATGTAAAACAGTTTTTTCGCTACTCCTCCTTCAAAATTGGTCTAATTTTGTCCAAACATGTACTCAAATGATCTTCGGACTGAGCCGCATAAAAGTACTGTCCCCGATTTTTTTGCTATACTGGAAAAAAAAAGTTATGATGTCGCAAACTTAATGAGGTCAACCCATAATTGGTTCAGAGGCTGTAACTTGTGAACAGTTTGTCACAAAATCATAAAATTGGTGTCTATCGATTCCTTGCGTCATGTCGAATCTGAGGATATCTATTTTGCCAGCATTGGATGTACCACATCATAAGCTATATTAGCATTAAGTTAGCTTAGCATGCTAATCTCGTTAACATGATTTTGTGTGCTCATTCACACACTGAAGCCTCTCCTCTGCAGCTTTGTAAAACATGTCCTCTGGGTGGCGCAAGTGGTTCAACCATGCGTCATGAATCCCGAACCATTGTGGTCGTGGGTTCGAGACCAGTGTGGGGCGACTTTGAAATTGTGTATAAAATAATAATTTAAATTCCTTCCGGCTCTGCACTGCTGTTGGTGCTTAAATGCTAGCTGTGCTGCTGTAATTGATGTGCTTACTGTGCTTGATGTACATTAAATTTCTGATGTTTTGCTCTTCTGGCTCCGCATTGCGCTACAGCGGCTGTTGCTTGCTCTGCCTTGCAGGGCTTGGCCCCGTATTGCTGCTTGCAGCTATTTAGGGGCCAAGCCCCGAAGGGGCTATGGCACCTATTGTATCTGTTAGTTTTCTTATTATTAGGGGCCAAGCCCCGAAGGGGCTATGGCACCTATTGTATCTGTTAGTTTTTAGGGGCCAAGCCCCGAAGGGGCTATGGCACCTATTGTATCTGTTAGTTTTCTTATTAGGGGCCAAGCCCCGAAGGGGCTATGGCACCTATTGTATCTGTTAGTTTTCTTATTATTATTAGGGGCCAAGCCCCGAAGGGGCTATGGCACCTATTGTATCTGTTAGTTTTCTTATTATTATTAGGGGCCAAGCCCCGAAGGGGCTATGGCACCTATTGTATCTGTTAGTTTTCTTATTATTATTAGGGGCCAAGCCCCGAAGGGGCTATGGCACCTATTGTATCTGTTAGTTTTCTTATTATTAGGGGCCAAGCCCCGAAGGGGCTATGGCACCTATTGTATCTGTTAGTTTTTAGGGGCCAAGCCCCGAAGGGGCTATGGCACCTATTGTATCTGTTAGTTTTCTTATTATTATTATTAGGGGCCAAGCCCCGAAGGGGCTATGGCACCTATTGTATCTGTTAGTTTTCTTATTATTAGGGGCCAAGCCCCGAAGGGGCTATGGCACCTATTGTATCTGTTAGTTTTCTTATTAGGGGCCAAGCCCCGAAGGGGCTATGGCACCTATTGTATCTGTTAGTTTTCTTATTATTAGGGGCCAAGCCCCGAAGGGGCTATGGCACCTATTGTATCTGTTAGTTTTCTTATTATTAGGGGCCAAGCCCCGAAGGGGCTATGGCACCTATTGTATCTGTTAGTTTTCTTATTATTATTAGGGGCCAAGCCCCGAAGGGGCTATGGCACCTATTGTATCTGTTAGTTTTCTTATTAGGGGCCAAGCCCCGAAGGGGCTATGGCACCTATTGTATCTGTTAGTTTTCTTATTATTATTATTATTATTATTCTTCTTCCTCCTCTTGAAGTCTATGGCAGCACTATGAACCATACATAGGAAAATGATGAAATTTGGCACACTTGTAGTGATGGTAATGAAAAGTAATTGTAGCAATTTTTGAGTCTCTAGGTCCAACTCTATAGCGCCACCAGCAGTTCAAAAATTCAACATTGAAATGGTTATAACTTTTGAACCCTTTGATCTAGAAAAATGAAACTTAGTACACCTGATTCATCTCATCATGCTGATTAGAACCAATATCTTACATTAAGACTCCGCCCATTACAGTAGTGGCCATTTTGAAAAGTACAGTATGCAGTTTTTTTGCTACTCCTCCTTCAAAATTGGTCTAATTTTGTCCAAACATGTACTCAAATGATCTTCGGACTGAGCCGCATAAAAGTACTGTCCCCGATTTTTTTTATTCTTCTCTGATCAAAAGTTATGACGTCGCAAACTTAACGAGGTCGACCCAAAATTGGTTCAGAAGCTATAGCTCGGCCAAACTTTGATCAATCGAAACGAAAATTGGTACACTTCATCGGAAGCATGATCTGAGGTTCCATGCCAAAGTTGGGAACAGCGCCACCTACGGGTCATGAGATATGGAAAATGCATATTTTGGCCAATAACTTATGAACAGTTTGTCAGAAAATTATAAACTTGGTGTCTATCGATTCCTTGGGTCATGACAAATCCGTGGATATCGATTTTGCCATGATGGGATGTACCACGTGTCCGCCATTTTGAATGATGTCATAATTTGCAATATCTTTTAAACTATTTGAAATTTCTTCACCAAATTTGGTATGGATCATCATTAGCATGGCCCGAAGGTACATGAGAAGTTTGATCACAGCGCCACCTAGTGTTCCAGAGATATCATTGTTTTTTGAAAAAACACTTATAACTTTTGCCAACATTGCTTGAAATTTGATTTCTTTATGTCAATATATTCCTTGGCTTATGCCGATTTCAACGATATCTCATATGTTATTTTTCAACAATGTGACTGGCCGCCATATTGGAGCGAATGTAAAACAGTTTTTTCGCTACTCCTCCTTCAAAATTGGTCTAATTTTGTCCAAATATGTACTCAAATGATCTTCGGACTGAGCCACATAAAAGTACTGTCCCCGATTTTTTTGCTCTACTGGAAAAAAAAAGTTATGATGTCGCAAACTTAACGAGGTCGACCCATAATTGGTTCAGAGGCTGTAACTTGTGAACAGTTTGTCACAAAATCATAAAATTGGTGTCTATCGATTCCTTGCGTCATGTCGAATCTGAGGATATCTATTTTGCCAGCATTGGATGTACCACATCATAAGCTATATTAGCATTAAGTTAGCTTAGCATGCTAATCTCGTTAACATGATTTTGTGTGCTCATTCACACACTGAAGCCTCTCCTCTGCAGCTTTGTAAAACATGTCCTCTGGGTGGCGCAAGTGGTTCAACCATGCGTCATGAATCCCGAACCATTGTGGTCGTGGGTTCGAGACCAGTGTGGGGCGACTTTGAAATTGTGTATAAAATAATAATTTAAATTCCTTCCGGCTCTGCACTGCTGTTGGTGCTTAAATGCTAGCTGTGCTGCTGTAATTGATGTGCTTACTGTGCTTGATGTACATTAAATTTCTGATGTTTTGCTCTTCTGGCTCCGCATTGCGCTACAGCGGCTGTTGCTTGCTCTGCCTTGCAGGGCTTGGCCCCGTATTGCTGCTTGCAGCTATATTAGCAATTGTTATTGTCAGAATAACAATTCTTCTTCTTCCCAGTGGAAGTCTATGGCAGCCCTATGAACCGTACATAGGAAAATGATGAAATTTGGCACTCTTGTAGTGATGGCCATGAATAGTAAATGTAGCAATTTTTGAGTCTTTAGGACCAACTCTATAGCGCCACCAGCAGTTAAAAAATTCAACATTGAAATGGTTATAACTTTTGAACCCTTTGATCTAGAAAAATGAAACTTAGTACACCTGATTCATCTCATCATGCTGATCAGAACCAATATCTTACATTAAGACTCCGCCCATTACAGTAGTGGCCATTTTGAAAAGTACAGTATGCAGTTTTTTTGCTACTCCTCCTTCAAAATTGGTCTAATTTTGTCCAAACATGTGCTCAAATGATCTTCGGACTGAGCCGCATAAAAGTACTGTCCCCGATTTTTTTTATTCTTCTCTGATCAAAAGTTATGACGTCGCAAAGTTAACAAGGTCGACCTAAAATTGGTTCAGCGGCTGTATCTCGGCCAAACTTTGATCAATCGAAACGAAAATTGGTACACTTCATCGGAAGCATGATCTGAGGTTCCATGCCAAAGTTGGGAACAGCGCCACCTACGGGTCATGAGATATGGAAAATGCATATTTTGGCCAATAACTTGTGAACGGTTTGTCAGAAAATTATAAATTTGGTGTCTATCGATTCCTTGGGTCATGATGAATCTGTGGATATTGATTTTGCCATGATGGGATGTACCACGTGTCCGCCATTTTGAATTTTGTCATAATTTGCAATATCTTTTAAACTATTTGAAATTTCTTCACCAAATTTGGTATGGATCGTCATTAGCATGGCCCAAAGGTACCTGAGAAGTTTGATCACAGCTCCACCTAGTGTTCCAGAGATATCATTGTTTTTTGAAAAAACGCTTATAACTTTTGCTAACATTGCTTGAAATTTGATTTCTTTATGTCAATATATTCCTTGGCTTATGCCGATTTCAACGATATCTCATATGTTATTTTTCAACAATGTGACTGGCCGCCATATTGGAGTGAATGTAAAACAGTTTTTTCGCTACTCCTCCTTCAAAATTGGTCTAATTTTGTCCAAACATGTGCTCAAATGATCTTCGGACTGAGCCGCATAAAAGTACTGTCCCCGATTTTTTTGCTATACTGGAAAAAAAAAGTTATGATGTCGCAAACTTAATGAGGTCGACCCATAATTGGTTCAGAGGCTGTAACTTGTGAACAGTTTGTCACAAAATCATAAAATTGGTGTCTATCGATTCATTGCGTCATGTCGAATCCGAGGATATCTATTTTGCCAGGATTGGATGTACCATGTTATAAGCTACATTAGCATTAAGATAGCTTAGCATGCTAATCTGGTTAACTTGCTTTTGTGTGCTCATTCTTACACTGAAGCCTCTCCTCTGAAGGTTGTGATTGTACGTCCTCTGAGTGGTGCAATCTGCTAAACCATGAATCTAAAATCCTGAGCCATTCTGGTCGTGGGTTCGAGTCCCATGTGGGATGACTTTAAAGTTGTCATTTAAATTCCTTCCGGCTCTGCACTGCTGTTGGTGCTTAAATGCTCGCTGTGCTTCATTTACATTTATATTTAATTTCTGCTGTTTTTGTTCTTGCGGCTCTGCACTGCTGTTGGTGCTTAAATGCTTGCTGCGCTGCTGTGCTTGATGTACATTTACATGTATATTCAATTTCTGCTCTTTTTGTTCTTCTGGCTCCGCACTGCTGTTGGTGCTTAAATGCTTGCTGTGTTGCTGTAATTGATGTGCTTACAGAACTTGCTGTGCTTGATGTACATTAAATTTCTGATGTTTTGCTCTTCTGGCTCCGCATTGCGCTACAGCGGCTTTTGCTTGCTGTGCCTTGCAGGGCTTGGCCCCGTATTGCTGCTTGCAGCTATATTTATTATTATTATTATTATTCTTCTTCCTCCTCTTGAAGTCTATGGCAGCCCTATGAACCATACATAGGAAAATGATGAAATTTGGCACACTTGTAGTGATGGTAATGAAAAGTAATTGTAGCAATTTTTGAGTCTCTAGGTCCAACTCTATAGCGCCACCAGCAGTTCAAAAATTCAACATTGAAATGGTTATAACTTTTGAACCCTTTGATCTAGAAAAATGAAACTTAGTACACCTGATTCATCTCATCATGCTGATTAGAACCAATATCTTACATTAAGACTCCGCCCATTACAGTAGTGGCCATTTTGAAAAGTACAGTATGCAGTTTTTTTGCTACTCCTCCTTCAAAATTGGTCTAATTTTGTCCAAACATGTACTCAAATGATCTTCGGACTGAGCCGCATAAAAGTACTGTCCCCGATTTTTTTTATTCTTCTCTGATCAAAAGTTATGACGTCGCAAACTTAACGAGGTCGACCCAAAATTGGTTCAGAAGCTATAGCTCGGCCAAACTTTGATCAATCGAAACGAAAATTGGTACACTTCATCGGAAGCATGATCTGAGGTTCCATGCCAAAGTTGGGAACAGCGCCACCTACGGGTCATGAGATATGGAAAATGCATATTTTGGCCAATAACTTATGAACAGTTTGTCAGAAAATTATAAACTTGGTGTCTATCGATTCCTTGGGTCATGACAAATCCGTGGATATCGATTTTGCCATGATGGGATGTACCACGTGTCCGCCATTTTGAATGATGTCATAATTTGCAATATCTTTTAAACTATTTGAAATTTCTTCACCAAATTTGGTATGGATCATCATTAGCATGGCCCGAAGGTACCTGAGAAATTTGATCACAGCGCCACCTAGTGTTCCAGAGATATCATTGTTTTTTGAAAAAACGCTTATAACTTTTGCTAACATTGCTTGAAATTTGATTTCTTTATGTCAATATATTCCTTGGCTTATGCCGATTTCAACGATATCTCATATGTTATTTATCAACAATGTGACTGGCCGCCATATTGGAGTGAATGTAAAACAGTTTTTTCGCTACTCCTCCTTCAAAATTGGTCTAATTTTGTCCAAACATGTACTCAAATGATCTTCGGACTGAGCCGCATAAAAGTACTGTCCCCGATTTTTTTGCTATACTGGAAAAAAAAAGTTATGATGTCGCAAACTTAATGAGGTCAACCCATAATTGGTTCAGAGGCTGTAACTTGTGAACAGTTTGTCACAAAATCATAAAATTGGTGTCTATCGATTCCTTGCGTCATGTCGAATCTGAGGATATCTATTTTGCCAGCATTGGATGTACCACATCATAAGCTATATTAGCATTAAGTTAGCTTAGCATGCTAATCTCGTTAACATGATTTTGTGTGCTCATTCACACACTGAAGCCTCTCCTCTGCAGCTTTGTAAAACATGTCCTCTGGGTGGCGCAAGTGGTTCAACCATGCGTCATGAATCCCGAACCATTGTGGTCGTGGGTTCGAGACCAGTGTGGGGCGACTTTGAAATTGTGTATAAAATAATAATTTAAATTCCTTCCGGCTCTGCACTGCTGTTGGTGCTTAAATGCTAGCTGTGCTGCTGTAATTGATGTGCTTACTGTGCTTGATGTACATTAAATTTCTGATGTTTTGCTCTTCTGGCTCCGCATTGCGCTACAGCGGCTGTTGCTTGCTCTGCCTTGCAGGGCTTGGCCCCGTATTGCTGCTTGCAGCTATATTTATTATTATTATTCTTCTTCCTCCTCTTGAAGTCTATGGCAGCCCTATGAACCATACATAGGAAAATGATGAAATTTGGCACACTTGTAGTGATGGTAATGAAAAGTAATTGTAGCAATTTTTGAGTCTCTAGGTCCAACTCTATAGCGCCACCAGCAGTTCAAAAATTCAACATTGAAATGGTTATAACTTTTGAACCCTTTGATCTAGAAAAATGAAACTTAGTACACCTGATTCATCTCATCATGCTGATTAGAACCAATATCTTACATTAAGACTCCGCCCATTACAGTAGTGGCCATTTTGAAAAGTACAGTATGCAGTTTTTTTGCTACTCCTCCTTCAAAATTGGTCTAATTTTGTCCAAACATGTACTCAAATGATCTTCGGACTGAGCCGCATAAAAGTACTGTCCCCGATTTTTTTTATTCTTCTCTGATCAAAAGTTATGACGTCGCAAACTTAACGAGGTCGACCCAAAATTGGTTCAGAAGCTATAGCTCGGCCAAACTTTGATCAATCGAAACGAAAATTGGTACACTTCATCGGAAGCATGATCTGAGGTTCCATGCCAAAGTTGGGAACAGCGCCACCTACGGGTCATGAGATATGGAAAATGCATATTTTGGCCAATAACTTATGAACAGTTTGTCAGAAAATTATAAACTTGGTGTCTATCGATTCCTTGGGTCATGACAAATCCGTGGATATCGATTTTGCCATGATGGGATGTACCACATGTCCGCCATTTTGAATGATGTCATAATTTGCAATATCTTTTAAACTATTTGAAATTTCTTCACCAAATTTGGTATGGATCATCATTAGCATGGCCCGAAGGTACCTGAGAAATTTGATCACAGCGCCACCTAGTGTTCCAGAGATATCATTGTTTTTTGAAAAAACGCTTATAACTTTTGCTAACATTGCTTGAAATTTGATTTCTTTATGTCAATATATTCCTTGGCTTATGCCGATTTCAACGATATCTCATATGTTATTTATCAACAATGTGACTGGCCGCCATATTGGAGTGAATGTAAAACAGTTTTTTCGCTACTCCTCCTTCAAAATTGGTCTAATTTTGTCCAAACATGTACTCAAATGATCTTCGGACTGAGCCGCATAAAAGTACTGTCCCCGATTTTTTTGCTATACTGGAAAAAAAAAGTTATGATGTCGCAAACTTAATGAGGTCAACCCATAATTGGTTCAGAGGCTGTAACTTGTGAACAGTTTGTCACAAAATCATAAAATTGGTGTCTATCGATTCCTTGCGTCATGTCGAATCTGAGGATATCTATTTTGCCAGCATTGGATGTACCACATCATAAGCTATATTAGCATTAAGTTAGCTTAGCATGCTAATCTCGTTAACATGATTTTGTGTGCTCATTCACACACTGAAGCCTCTCCTCTGCAGCTTTGTAAAACATGTCCTCTGGGTGGCGCAAGTGGTTCAACCATGCGTCATGAATCCCGAACCATTGTGGTCGTGGGTTCGAGACCAGTGTGGGGCGACTTTGAAATTGTGTATAAAATAATAATTTAAATTCCTTCCGGCTCTGCACTGCTGTTGGTGCTTAAATGCTAGCTGTGCTGCTGTAATTGATGTGCTTACTGTGCTTGATGTACATTAAATTTCTGATGTTTTGCTCTTCTGGCTCCGCATTGCGCTACAGCGGCTGTTGCTTGCTCTGCCTTGCAGGGCTTGGCCCCGTATTGCTGCTTGCAGCTATTTAGGGGCCAAGCCCCGAAGGGGCTATGGCACCTATTGTATCTGTTAGTTTTCTTATTATTAGGGGCCAAGCCCCGAAGGGGCTATGGCACCTATTGTATCTGTTAGTTTTCTTATTATTATTAGGGGCCAAGCCCCGAAGGGGCTATGGCACCTATTGTATCTGTTAGTTTTCTTATTAGGGGCCAAGCCCCGAAGGGGCTATGGCACCTATTGTATCTGTTAGTTTTCTTATTATTATTAGGGGCCAAGCCCCGAAGGGGCTATGGCACCTATTGTATCTGTTAGTTTTCTTATTATTAGGGGCCAAGCCCCGAAGGGGCTATGGCACCTATTGTATCTGTTAGTTTTCTTATTATTATTAGGGGCCAAGCCCCGAAGGGGCTATGGCACCTATTGTATCTGTTAGTTTTCTTATTATTATTAGGGGCCAAGCCCCGAAGGGGCTATGGCACCTATTGTATCTGTTAGTTTTCTTATTATTAGGGGCCAAGCCCCGAAGGGGCTATGGCACCTATTGTATCTGTTAGTTTTCTTATTATTATTAGGGGCCAAGCCCCGAAGGGGCTATGGCACCTATTGTATCTGTTAGTTTTCTTATTATTATTAGGGGCCAAGCCCCGAAGGGGCTATGGCACCTATTGTATCTGTTAGTTTTCTTATTATTATTAGGGGCCAAGCCCCGAAGGGGCTATGGCACCTATTGTATCTGTTAGTTTTCTTATTATTATTAGGGGCCAAGCCCCGAAGGGGCTATGGCACCTATTGTATCTGTTAGTTTTCTTATTATTATTATTATTATTATTCTTCTTCCTCCTCTTGAAGTCTATGGCAGCCCTATGAACCATACATAGGAAAATGATGAAATTTGGCACACTTGTAGTGATGGTAATGAAAAGTAATTGTAGCAATTTTTGAGTCTCTAGGTCCAACTCTATAGCGCCACCAGCAGTTCAAAAATTCAACATTGAAATGGTTATAACTTTTGAACCCTTTGATCTAGAAAAATGAAACTTAGTACACCTGATTCATCTCATCATGCTGATTAGAACCAATATCTTACATTAAGACTCCGCCCATTACAGTAGTGGCCATTTTGAAAAGTACAGTATGCAGTTTTTTTGCTACTCCTCCTTCAAAATTGGTCTAATTTTGTCCAAACATGTACTCAAATGATCTTCGGACTGAGCCGCATAAAAGTACTGTCCCCGATTTTTTTTATTCTTCTCTGATCAAAAGTTATGACGTCGCAAACTTAACGAGGTCGACCCAAAATTGGTTCAGAAGCTATAGCTCGGCCAAACTTTGATCAATCGAAACGAAAATTGGTACACTTCATCGGAAGCATGATCTGAGGTTCCATGCCAAAGTTGGGAACAGCGCCACCTACGGGTCATGAGATATGGAAAATGCATATTTTGGCCAATAACTTATGAACAGTTTGTCAGAAAATTATAAACTTGGTGTCTATCGATTCCTTGGGTCATGACAAATCCGTGGATATCGATTTTGCCATGATGGGATGTACCACGTGTCCGCCATTTTGAATGATGTCATAATTTGCAATATCTTTTAAACTATTTGAAATTTCTTCACCAAATTTGGTATGGATCATCATTAGCATGGCCCGAAGGTACCTGAGAAATTTGATCACAGCGCCACCTAGTGTTCCAGAGATATCATTGTTTTTTGAAAAAACGCTTATAACTTTTGCTAACATTGCTTGAAATTTGATTTCTTTATGTCAATATATTCCTTGGCTTATGCCGATTTCAACGATATCTCATATGTTATTTATCAACAATGTGACTGGCCGCCATATTGGAGTGAATGTAAAACAGTTTTTTCGCTACTCCTCCTTCAAAATTGGTCTAATTTTGTCCAAACATGTACTCAAATGATCTTCGGACTGAGCCGCATAAAAGTACTGTCCCCGATTTTTTTGCTATACTGGAAAAAAAAAGGTTATGATGTCGCAAACTTAATGAGGTCAACCCATAATTGGTTCAGAGGCTGTAACTTGTGAACAGTTTGTCACAAAATCATAAAATTGGTGTCTATCGATTCCTTGCGTCATGTCGAATCTGAGGATATCTATTTTGCCAGCATTGGATGTACCACATCATAAGCTATATTAGCATTAAGTTAGCTTAGCATGCTAATCTCGTTAACATGATTTTGTGTGCTCATTCACACACTGAAGCCTCTCCTCTGCAGCTTTGTAAAACATGTCCTCTGGGTGGCACAAGTGGTTCAACCATGCGTCATGAATCCCGAACCATTGTGGTCGTGGGTTCGAGACCAGTGTGGGGCGACTTTGAAATTGTGTATAAAATAATAATTTAAATTCCTTCCGGCTCTGCACTGCTGTTGGTGCTTAAATGCTAGCTGTGCTGCTGTAATTGATGTGCTTACTGTGCTTGATGTACATTAAATTTCTGATGTTTTGCTCTTCTGGCTCCGCATTGCGCTACAGCGGCTGTTGCTTGCTCTGCCTTGCAGGGCTTGGCCCCGTATTGCTGCTTGCAGCTATATTTATTATTATTATTCTTCTTCCTCCTCTTGAAGTCTATGGCAGCCCTATGAACCATACATAGGAAAATGATGAAATTTGGCACACTTGTAGTGATGGTAATGAAAAGTAATTGTAGCAATTTTTGAGTCTCTAGGTCCAACTCTATAGCGCCACCAGCAGTTCAAAAATTCAACATTGAAATGGTTATAACTTTTGAACCCTTTGATCTAGAAAAATGAAACTTAGTACACCTGATTCATCTCATCATGCTGATTAGAACCAATATCTTACATTAAGACTCCGCCCATTACAGTAGTGGCCATTTTGAAAAGTACAGTATGCAGTTTTTTTGCTACTCCTCCTTCAAAATTGGTCTAATTTTGTCCAAACATGTACTCAAATGATCTTCGGACTGAGCCGCATAAAAGTACTGTCCCCGATTTTTTTTATTCTTCTCTGATCAAAAGTTATGACGTCGCAAACTTAACGAGGTCGACCCAAAATTGGTTCAGAAGCTATAGCTCGGCCAAACTTTGATCAATCGAAACGAAAATTGGTACACTTCATCGGAAGCATGATCTGAGGTTCCATGCCAAAGTTGGGAACAGCGCCACCTACGGGTCATGAGATATGGAAAATGCATATTTTGGCCAATAACTTATGAACAGTTTGTCAGAAAATTATAAACTTGGTGTCTATCGATTCCTTGGGTCATGACAAATCCGTGGATATCGATTTTGCCATGATGGGATGTACCACGTGTCCGCCATTTTGAATGATGTCATAATTTGCAATATCTTTTAAACTATTTGAAATTTCTTCACCAAATTTGGTATGGATCATCATTAGCATGGCCCGAAGGTACCTGAGAAATTTGATCACAGCGCCACCTAGTGTTCCAGAGATATCATTGTTTTTTGAAAAAACGCTTATAACTTTTGCTAACATTGCTTGAAATTTGATTTCTTTATGTCAATATATTCCTTGGCTTATGCCGATTTCAACGATATCTCATATGTTATTTATCAACAATGTGACTGGCCGCCATATTGGAGTGAATGTAAAACAGTTTTTTCGCTACTCCTCCTTCAAAATTGGTCTAATTTTGTCCAAACATGTACTCAAATGATCTTCGGACTGAGCCGCATAAAAGTACTGTCCCCGATTTTTTTGCTATACTGGAAAAAAAAAGTTATGATGTCGCAAACTTAATGAGGTCAACCCATAATTGGTTCAGAGGCTGTAACTTGTGAACAGTTTGTCACAAAATCATAAAATTGGTGTCTATCGATTCCTTGCGTCATGTCGAATCTGAGGATATCTATTTTGCCAGCATTGGATGTACCACATCATAAGCTATATTAGCATTAAGTTAGCTTAGCATGCTAATCTCGTTAACATGATTTTGTGTGCTCATTCACACACTGAAGCCTCTCCTCTGCAGCTTTGTAAAACATGTCCTCTGGGTGGCGCAAGTGGTTCAACCATGCGTCATGAATCCCGAACCATTGTGGTCGTGGGTTCGAGACCAGTGTGGGGCGACTTTGAAATTGTGTATAAAATAATAATTTAAATTCCTTCCGGCTCTGCACTGCTGTTGGTGCTTAAATGCTAGCTGTGCTGCTGTAATTGATGTGCTTACTGTGCTTGATGTACATTAAATTTCTGATGTTTTGCTCTTCTGGCTCCGCATTGCGCTACAGCGGCTGTTGCTTGCTCTGCCTTGCAGGGCTTGGCCCCGTATTGCTGCTTGCAGCTATATTTAGGGGCCAAGCCCCGAAGGGGCTATGGCACCTATTGTATCTGTTAGTTTTCTTATTATTAGGGGCCAAGCCCCGAAGGGGCTATGGCACCTATTGTATCTGTTAGTTTTCTTATTATTATTATTATTATTATTCTTCTTCCTCCTCTTGAAGTCTATGGCAGCCCTATGAACCATACATAGGAAAATGATGAAATTTGGCACACTTGTAGTGATGGTAATGAAAAGTAATTGTAGCAATTTTTGAGTCTCTAGGTCCAACTCTATAGCGCCACCAGCAGTTCAAAAATTCAACATTGAAATGGTTATAACTTTTGAACCCTTTGATCTAGAAAAATGAAACTTAGTACACCTGATTCATCTCATCATGCTGATTAGAACCAATATCTTACATTAAGACTCCGCCCATTACAGTAGTGGCCATTTTGAAAAGTACAGTATGCAGTTTTTTTGCTACTCCTCCTTCAAAATTGGTCTAATTTTGTCCAAACATGTACTCAAATGATCTTCGGACTGAGCCGCATAAAAGTACTGTCCCCGATTTTTTTTATTCTTCTCTGATCAAAAGTTATGACGTCGCAAACTTAACGAGGTCGACCCAAAATTGGTTCAGAAGCTATAGCTCGGCCAAACTTTGATCAATCGAAACGAAAATTGGTACACTTCATCGGAAGCATGATCTGAGGTTCCATGCCAAAGTTGGGAACAGCGCCACCTACGGGTCATGAGATATGGAAAATGCATATTTTGGCCAATAACTTATGAACAGTTTGTCAGAAAATTATAAACTTGGTGTCTATCGATTCCTTGGGTCATGACAAATCCGTGGATATCGATTTTGCCATGATGGGATGTACCACGTGTCCGCCATTTTGAATGATGTCATAATTTGCAATATCTTTTAAACTATTTGAAATTTCTTCACCAAATTTGGTATGGATCATCATTAGCATGGCCCGAAGGTACCTGAGAAATTTGATCACAGCGCCACCTAGTGTTCCAGAGATATCATTGTTTTTTGAAAAAACGCTTATAACTTTTGCTAACATTGCTTGAAATTTGATTTCTTTATGTCAATATATTCCTTGGCTTATGCCGATTTCAACGATATCTCATATGTTATTTATCAACAATGTGACTGGCCGCCATATTGGAGTGAATGTAAAACAGTTTTTTCGCTACTCCTCCTTCAAAATTGGTCTAATTTTGTCCAAACATGTACTCAAATGATCTTCGGACTGAGCCGCATAAAAGTACTGTCCCCGATTTTTTTGCTATACTGGAAAAAAAAAGTTATGATGTCGCAAACTTAATGAGGTCAACCCATAATTGGTTCAGAGGCTGTAACTTGTGAACAGTTTGTCACAAAATCATAAAATTGGTGTCTATCGATTCCTTGCGTCATGTCGAATCTGAGGATATCTATTTTGCCAGCATTGGATGTACCACATCATAAGCTATATTAGCATTAAGTTAGCTTAGCATGCTAATCTCGTTAACATGATTTTGTGTGCTCATTCACACACTGAAGCCTCTCCTCTGCAGCTTTGTAAAACATGTCCTCTGGGTGGCGCAAGTGGTTCAACCATGCGTCATGAATCCCGAACCATTGTGGTCGTGGGTTCGAGACCAGTGTGGGGCGACTTTGAAATTGTGTATAAAATAATAATTTAAATTCCTTCCGGCTCTGCACTGCTGTTGGTGCTTAAATGCTAGCTGTGCTGCTGTAATTGATGTGCTTACTGTGCTTGATGTACATTAAATTTCTGATGTTTTGCTCTTCTGGCTCCGCATTGCGCTACAGCGGCTGTTGCTTGCTCTGCCTTGCAGGGCTTGGCCCCGTATTGCTGCTTGCAGCTATTTAGGGGCCAAGCCCCGAAGGGGCTATGGCACCTATTGTATCTGTTAGTTTTCTTATTATTAGGGGCCAAGCCCCGAAGGGGCTATGGCACCTATTGTATCTGTTAGTTTTTAGGGGCCAAGCCCCGAAGGGGCTATGGCACCTATTGTATCTGTTAGTTTTCTTATTAGGGGCCAAGCCCCGAAGGGGCTATGGCACCTATTGTATCTGTTAGTTTTCTTATTATTATTAGGGGCCAAGCCCCGAAGGGGCTATGGCACCTATTGTATCTGTTAGTTTTCTTATTATTATTAGGGGCCAAGCCCCGAAGGGGCTATGGCACCTATTGTATCTGTTAGTTTTCTTATTATTATTAGGGGCCAAGCCCCGAAGGGGCTATGGCACCTATTGTATCTGTTAGTTTTCTTATTATTAGGGGCCAAGCCCCGAAGGGGCTATGGCACCTATTGTATCTGTTAGTTTTTAGGGGCCAAGCCCCGAAGGGGCTATGGCACCTATTGTATCTGTTAGTTTTCTTATTATTATTATTAGGGGCCAAGCCCCGAAGGGGCTATGGCACCTATTGTATCTGTTAGTTTTCTTATTATTAGGGGCCAAGCCCCGAAGGGGCTATGGCACCTATTGTATCTGTTAGTTTTCTTATTAGGGGCCAAGCCCCGAAGGGGCTATGGCACCTATTGTATCTGTTAGTTTTCTTATTATTAGGGGCCAAGCCCCGAAGGGGCTATGGCACCTATTGTATCTGTTAGTTTTCTTATTATTAGGGGCCAAGCCCCGAAGGGGCTATGGCACCTATTGTATCTGTTAGTTTTCTTATTATTATTAGGGGCCAAGCCCCGAAGGGGCTATGGCACCTATTGTATCTGTTAGTTTTCTTATTATTATTATTATTATTATTCTTCTTCCTCCTCTTGAAGTCTATGGCAGCCCTATGAACCATACATAGGAAAATGATGAAATTTGGCACACTTGTAGTGATGGTAATGAAAAGTAATTGTAGCAATTTTTGAGTCTCTAGGTCCAACTCTATAGCGCCACCAGCAGTTCAAAAATTCAACATTGAAATGGTTATAACTTTTGAACCCTTTGATCTAGAAAAATGAAACTTAGTACACCTGATTCATCTCATCATGCTGATTAGAACCAATATCTTACATTAAGACTCCGCCCATTACAGTAGTGGCCATTTTGAAAAGTACAGTATGCAGTTTTTTTGCTACTCCTCCTTCAAAATTGGTCTAATTTTGTCCAAACATGTACTCAAATGATCTTCGGACTGAGCCGCATAAAAGTACTGTCCCCGATTTTTTTTATTCTTCTCTGATCAAAAGTTATGACGTCGCAAACTTAACGAGGTCGACCCAAAATTGGTTCAGAAGCTATAGCTCGGCCAAACTTTGATCAATCGAAACGAAAATTGGTACACTTCATCGGAAGCATGATCTGAGGTTCCATGCCAAAGTTGGGAACAGCGCCACCTACGGGTCATGAGATATGGAAAATGCATATTTTGGCCAATAACTTATGAACAGTTTGTCAGAAAATTATAAACTTGGTGTCTATCGATTCCTTGGGTCATGACAAATCCGTGGATATCGATTTTGCCATGATGGGATGTACCACGTGTCCGCCATTTTGAATGATGTCATAATTTGCAATATCTTTTAAACTATTTGAAATTTCTTCACCAAATTTGGTATGGATCATCATTAGCATGGCCCGAAGGTACCTGAGAAATTTGATCACAGCGCCACCTAGTGTTCCAGAGATATCATTGTTTTTTGAAAAAACGCTTATAACTTTTGCTAACATTGCTTGAAATTTGATTTCTTTATGTCAATATATTCCTTGGCTTATGCCGATTTCAACGATATCTCATATGTTATTTATCAACAATGTGACTGGCCGCCATATTGGAGTGAATGTAAAACAGTTTTTTCGCTACTCCTCCTTCAAAATTGGTCTAATTTTGTCCAAACATGTACTCAAATGATCTTCGGACTGAGCCGCATAAAAGTACTGTCCCCGATTTTTTTGCTATACTGGAAAAAAAAAGTTATGATGTCGCAAACTTAATGAGGTCAACCCATAATTGGTTCAGAGGCTGTAACTTGTGAACAGTTTGTCACAAAATCATAAAATTGGTGTCTATCGATTCCTTGCGTCATGTCGAATCTGAGGATATCTATTTTGCCAGCATTGGATGTACCACATCATAAGCTATATTAGCATTAAGTTAGCTTAGCATGCTAATCTCGTTAACATGATTTTGTGTGCTCATTCACACACTGAAGCCTCTCCTCTGCAGCTTTGTAAAACATGTCCTCTGGGTGGCGCAAGTGGTTCAACCATGCGTCATGAATCCCGAACCATTGTGGTCGTGGGTTCGAGACCAGTGTGGGGCGACTTTGAAATTGTGTATAAAATAATAATTTAAATTCCTTCCGGCTCTGCACTGCTGTTGGTGCTTAAATGCTAGCTGTGCTGCTGTAATTGATGTGCTTACTGTGCTTGATGTACATTAAATTTCTGATGTTTTGCTCTTCTGGCTCCGCATTGCGCTACAGCGGCTGTTGCTTGCTCTGCCTTGCAGGGCTTGGCCCCGTATTGCTGCTTGCAGCTATATTTATTATTATTATTCTTCTTCCTCCTCTTGAAGTCTATGGCAGCCCTATGAACCATACATAGGAAAATGATGAAATTTGGCACACTTGTAGTGATGGTAATGAAAAGTAATTGTAGCAATTTTTGAGTCTCTAGGTCCAACTCTATAGCGCCACCAGCAGTTCAAAAATTCAACATTGAAATGGTTATAACTTTTGAACCCTTTGATCTAGAAAAATGAAACTTAGTACACCTGATTCATCTCATCATGCTGATTAGAACCAATATCTTACATTAAGACTCCGCCCATTACAGTAGTGGCCATTTTGAAAAGTACAGTATGCAGTTTTTTTGCTACTCCTCCTTCAAAATTGGTCTAATTTTGTCCAAACATGTACTCAAATGATCTTCGGACTGAGCCGCATAAAAGTACTGTCCCCGATTTTTTTTATTCTTCTCTGATCAAAAGTTATGACGTCGCAAACTTAACGAGGTCGACCCAAAATTGGTTCAGAAGCTATAGCTCGGCCAAACTTTGATCAATCGAAACGAAAATTGGTACACTTCATCGGAAGCATGATCTGAGGTTCCATGCCAAAGTTGGGAACAGCGCCACCTACGGGTCATGAGATATGGAAAATGCATATTTTGGCCAATAACTTATGAACAGTTTGTCAGAAAATTATAAACTTGGTGTCTATCGATTCCTTGGGTCATGACAAATCCGTGGATATCGATTTTGCCATGATGGGATGTACCACATGTCCGCCATTTTGAATGATGTCATAATTTGCAATATCTTTTAAACTATTTGAAATTTCTTCACCAAATTTGGTATGGATCATCATTAGCATGGCCCGAAGGTACCTGAGAAATTTGATCACAGCGCCACCTAGTGTTCCAGAGATATCATTGTTTTTTGAAAAAACGCTTATAACTTTTGCTAACATTGCTTGAAATTTGATTTCTTTATGTCAATATATTCCTTGGCTTATGCCGATTTCAACGATATCTCATATGTTATTTATCAACAATGTGACTGGCCGCCATATTGGAGTGAATGTAAAACAGTTTTTTCGCTACTCCTCCTTCAAAATTGGTCTAATTTTGTCCAAACATGTACTCAAATGATCTTCGGACTGAGCCGCATAAAAGTACTGTCCCCGATTTTTTTGCTATACTGGAAAAAAAAAGTTATGATGTCGCAAACTTAATGAGGTCAACCCATAATTGGTTCAGAGGCTGTAACTTGTGAACAGTTTGTCACAAAATCATAAAATTGGTGTCTATCGATTCCTTGCGTCATGTCGAATCTGAGGATATCTATTTTGCCAGCATTGGATGTACCACATCATAAGCTATATTAGCATTAAGTTAGCTTAGCATGCTAATCTCGTTAACATGATTTTGTGTGCTCATTCACACACTGAAGCCTCTCCTCTGCAGCTTTGTAAAACATGTCCTCTGGGTGGCGCAAGTGGTTCAACCATGCGTCATGAATCCCGAACCATTGTGGTCGTGGGTTCGAGACCAGTGTGGGGCGACTTTGAAATTGTGTATAAAATAATAATTTAAATTCCTTCCGGCTCTGCACTGCTGTTGGTGCTTAAATGCTAGCTGTGCTGCTGTAATTGATGTGCTTACTGTGCTTGATGTACATTAAATTTCTGATGTTTTGCTCTTCTGGCTCCGCATTGCGCTACAGCGGCTGTTGCTTGCTCTGCCTTGCAGGGCTTGGCCCCGTATTGCTGCTTGCAGCTATATTTATTATTATTATTCTTCTTCCTCCTCTTGAAGTCTATGGCAGCCCTATGAACCATACATAGGAAAATGATGAAATTTGGCACACTTGTAGTGATGGTAATGAAAAGTAATTGTAGCAATTTTTGAGTCTCTAGGTCCAACTCTATAGCGCCACCAGCAGTTCAAAAATTCAACATTGAAATGGTTATAACTTTTGAACCCTTTGATCTAGAAAAATGAAACTTAGTACACCTGATTCATCTCATCATGCTGATTAGAACCAATATCTTACATTAAGACTCCGCCCATTACAGTAGTGGCCATTTTGAAAAGTACAGTATGCAGTTTTTTTGCTACTCCTCCTTCAAAATTGGTCTAATTTTGTCCAAACATGTACTCAAATGATCTTCGGACTGAGCCGCATAAAAGTACTGTCCCCGATTTTTTTTATTCTTCTCTGATCAAAAGTTATGACGTCGCAAACTTAACGAGGTCGACCCAAAATTGGTTCAGAAGCTATAGCTCGGCCAAACTTTGATCAATCGAAACGAAAATTGGTACACTTCATCGGAAGCATGATCTGAGGTTCCATGCCAAAGTTGGGAACAGCGCCACCTACGGGTCATGAGATATGGAAAATGCATATTTTGGCCAATAACTTATGAACAGTTTGTCAGAAAATTATAAACTTGGTGTCTATCGATTCCTTGGGTCATGACAAATCCGTGGATATCGATTTTGCCATGATGGGATGTACCACATGTCCGCCATTTTGAATGATGTCATAATTTGCAATATCTTTTAAACTATTTGAAATTTCTTCACCAAATTTGGTATGGATCATCATTAGCATGGCCCGAAGGTACCTGAGAAATTTGATCACAGCGCCACCTAGTGTTCCAGAGATATCATTGTTTTTTGAAAAAACGCTTATAACTTTTGCTAACATTGCTTGAAATTTGATTTCTTTATGTCAATATATTCCTTGGCTTATGCCGATTTCAACGATATCTCATATGTTATTTATCAACAATGTGACTGGCCGCCATATTGGAGTGAATGTAAAACAGTTTTTTCGCTACTCCTCCTTCAAAATTGGTCTAATTTTGTCCAAACATGTACTCAAATGATCTTCGGACTGAGCCGCATAAAAGTACTGTCCCCGATTTTTTTGCTATACTGGAAAAAAAAAGTTATGATGTCGCAAACTTAATGAGGTCAACCCATAATTGGTTCAGAGGCTGTAACTTGTGAACAGTTTGTCACAAAATCATAAAATTGGTGTCTATCGATTCCTTGCGTCATGTCGAATCTGAGGATATCTATTTTGCCAGCATTGGATGTACCACATCATAAGCTATATTAGCATTAAGTTAGCTTAGCATGCTAATCTCGTTAACATGATTTTGTGTGCTCATTCACACACTGAAGCCTCTCCTCTGCAGCTTTGTAAAACATGTCCTCTGGGTGGCGCAAGTGGTTCAACCATGCGTCATGAATCCCGAACCATTGTGGTCGTGGGTTCGAGACCAGTGTGGGGCGACTTTGAAATTGTGTATAAAATAATAATTTAAATTCCTTCCGGCTCTGCACTGCTGTTGGTGCTTAAATGCTAGCTGTGCTGCTGTAATTGATGTGCTTACTGTGCTTGATGTACATTAAATTTCTGATGTTTTGCTCTTCTGGCTCCGCATTGCGCTACAGCGGCTGTTGCTTGCTCTGCCTTGCAGGGCTTGGCCCCGTATTGCTGCTTGCAGCTATATTAGCAATTGTTATTGTCAGAATAACAATTCTTCTTCTTCCCAATGGAAGTCTATGGCAGCCCTATGAACCGTAAATAGGAAAATGATGAAATTTGGCACACTTGTAGTGATGGCCATGATTAGTAAATGTAGCAATTTTTGAGTCACTAGGACCAACTCTATAGCGCCACCAGCAGTTCAAAAATTCAACATTGAAATGGTTATAACTTTTGAACCCTTTGATCTAGAAAAATGAAACTTAGTACACCTGATTCATCTCATCATGCTGATCAGAACCAATATCTTACATTAAGACTCCGCCCATTACAGTAGTGGCCATTTTGAAAAGTACAGTATGCAGTTTTTTTGCTACTCCTCCTTCAAAATTGGTCTAATTTTGTCCAAACATGTGCTCAAATGATCTTCGGACTGAGCCGCATAAAAGTACTGTCCCCGATTTTTTTTATTCTTCTCTGATCAAAAGTTATGACGTCGCAAAGTTAACAAGGTCGACCTAAAATTGGTTCAGCGGCTGTATCTCGGCCAAACTTTGATCAATCGAAACGAAAATTGGTACACTTCATCGGAAGCATGATCTGAGGTTCCATGCCAAAGTTGGGAACAGCGCCACCTACGGGTCATGAGATATGGAAAATGCATATTTTGGCCAATAACTTGTGAACGGTTTGTCAGAAAATTATAAACTTGGTGTCTATCGATTCCTTGGGTCATGATGAATCCGTGGATATTGATTTTGCCATGATGGGATGTACCACGTGTCCGCCATTTTGAATTTTGTCATAATTTGCAATATCTTTTAAACTATTTGAAATTTCTTCACCAAATTTGGTATGGATCGTCATTAGCATGGCCCGAAGGTACCTGAGAAGTTTGATCACAGCGCCACCTAGTGTTCCAGAGATATCATTGTTTTTTGAAAAAACGCTTATAACTTTTGCTAACATTGCTTGAAATTTGATTTCTTTATGGCAATATATTCCTTGGCTTATGCCGATTTCAACGATATCTCATATGTTATTTTTCAACAATGTTACTGGCCGCCATATTGGAGTGAATGTAAAACAGTTTTTTCGCTACTCCTCCTTCAAAATTGGTCTAATTTTGTCCAAACATGTGCTCAAATGATCTTCGGACTGAGCCGCATAAAAGTACTGTCCCCGATTTTTTTGCTATACTGGAAAAAAAAAAGTTATGATGTCGCAAACTTAATGAGGTCGACCCATAATTGGTTCAGAGGCTGTAACTTGTGAACAGTTTGTCACAAAATCATAAAATTGGTGTCTATCGATTCCTTGCGTCATGTCGAATCCGAGGATATCTATTTTGCCAGGATTGGATGTACCATGTTATAAGCTACATTAGCATTAAGATAGCTTAGCATGCTAATCTGGTTAACTTGCTTTTGTGTGCTCATTCTTACACTGAAGCCTCTCCTCTGAAGGTTGTGATTATACGTCCTCTGAGTGGTGCAATCTGCTAAACCATGAATCTAAAATCCTGAGCCATTCTGGTTGTGGGTTCGAGTCCCATGTGGGATGACTTTAAAGTTGTCATTTAAATTCCTTCCGGCTCTGCACTGCTGTTGGTGCTTAAATGCTCGCTGTGCTTCATTTACATTTATATTTAATTTCTGCTGTTTTTGTTCTTGCGGCTCTGCACTGCTGTTGGTGCTTAAATGCTTGCTGCGCTGCTGTGCTTGATGTACATTTACATGTATATTCAATTTCTGCTCTTTTTGTTCTTCTGGCTCCGCACTGCTGTTGGTGCTTAAATGCTTGCTGTGTTGCTGTAATTGATGTGCTTACAGAACTTGCTGTGCTTGATGTACATTAAATTTCTGATGTTTTGCTCTTTTGGCTCCGCATTGCGCTACAGCGGCTTTTGCTTGCTGTGCCTTGCAGGGCTTGGCCCCGTATTGCTGCTTGCAGCTATATTTATTATTATTATTATTATTCTTCTTCCTCCTCTTGAAGTCTATGGCAGCCCTATGAACCATACATAGGAAAATGATGAAATTTGGCACACTTGTAGTGATGGTAATGAAAAGTAATTGTAGCAATTTTTGAGTCTCTAGGTCCAACTCTATAGCGCCACCAGCAGTTCAAAAATTCAACATTGAAATGGTTATAACTTTTGAACCCTTTGATCTAGAAAAATGAAACTTAGTACACCTGATTCATCTCATCATGCTGATTAGAACCAATATCTTACATTAAGACTCCGCCCATTACAGTAGTGGCCATTTTGAAAAGTACAGTATGCAGTTTTTTTGCTACTCCTCCTTCAAAATTGGTCTAATTTTGTCCAAACATGTACTCAAATGATCTTCGGACTGAGCCGCATAAAAGTACTGTCCCCGATTTTTTTTATTCTTCTCTGATCAAAAGTTATGACGTCGCAAACTTAACGAGGTCGACCCAAAATTGGTTCAGAAGCTATAGCTCGGCCAAACTTTGATCAATCGAAACGAAAATTGGTACACTTCATCGGAAGCATGATCTGAGGTTCCATGCCAAAGTTGGGAACAGCGCCACCTACGGGTCATGAGATATGGAAAATGCATATTTTGGCCAATAACTTATGAACAGTTTGTCAGAAAATTATAAACTTGGTGTCTATCGATTCCTTGGGTCATGACAAATCCGTGGATATCGATTTTGCCATGATGGGATGTACCACGTGTCCGCCATTTTGAATGATGTCATAATTTGCAATATCTTTTAAACTATTTGAAATTTCTTCACCAAATTTGGTATGGATCATCATTAGCATGGCCCGAAGGTACCTGAGAAATTTGATCACAGCGCCACCTAGTGTTCCAGAGATATCATTGTTTTTTGAAAAAACGCTTATAACTTTTGCTAACATTGCTTGAAATTTGATTTCTTTATGTCAATATATTCCTTGGCTTATGCCGATTTCAACGATATCTCATATGTTATTTATCAACAATGTGACTGGCCGCCATATTGGAGTGAATGTAAAACAGTTTTTTCGCTACTCCTCCTTCAAAATTGGTCTAATTTTGTCCAAACATGTACTCAAATGATCTTCGGACTGAGCCGCATAAAAGTACTGTCCCCGATTTTTTTGCTATACTCGAAAAAAAAAGTTATGATGTCGCAAACTTAATGAGGTCAACCCATAATTGGTTCAGAGGCTGTAACTTGTGAACAGTTTGTCACAAAATCATAAAATTGGTGTCTATCAATTCCTTGCGTCATGTCGAATCTGAGGATATCTATTTTGCCAGCATTGGATGTACCACATCATAAGCTATATTAGCATTAAGTTAGCTTAGCATGCTAATCTCGTTAACATGATTTTGTGTGCTCATTCACACACTGAAGCCTCTCCTCTGCAGCTTTGTAAAACATGTCCTCTGGGTGGCGCAAGTGGTTCAACCATGCGTCATGAATCCCGAACCATTGTGGTCGTGGGTTCGAGACCAGTGTGGGGCGACTTTGAAATTGTGTATAAAATAATAATTTAAATTCCTTCCGGCTCTGCACTGCTGTTGGTGCTTAAATGCTAGCTGTGCTGCTGTAATTGATGTGCTTACTGTGCTTGATGTACATTAAATTTCTGATGTTTTGCTCTTCTGGCTCCGCATTGCACTACAGCGGCTGTTGCTTGCTCTGCCTTGCAGGGCTTGGCCCCGTATTGCTGCTTGCAGCTATATTTATTATTATTATTCTTCTTCCTCCTCTTGAAGTCTATGGCAGCCCTATGAACCATACATAGGAAAATGATGAAATTTGGCACACTTGTAGTGATGGTAATGAAAAGTAATTGTAGCAATTTTTGAGTCTCTAGGTCCAACTCTATAGCGCCACCAGCAGTTCAAAAATTCAACATTGAAATGGTTATAACTTTTGAACCCTTTGATCTAGAAAAATGAAACTTAGTACACCTGATTCATCTCATCATGCTGATTAGAACCAATATCTTACATTAAGACTCCGCCCATTACAGTAGTGGCCATTTTGAAAAGTACAGTATGCAGTTTTTTTGCTACTCCTCCTTCAAAATTGGTCTAATTTTGTCCAAACATGTACTCAAATGATCTTCGGACTGAGCCGCATAAAAGTACTGTCCCCGATTTTTTTTATTCTTCTCTGATCAAAAGTTATGACGTCGCAAACTTAACGAGGTCGACCCAAAATTGGTTCAGAAGCTATAGCTCGGCCAAACTTTGATCAATCGAAACGAAAATTGGTACACTTCATCGGAAGCATGATCTGAGGTTCCATGCCAAAGTTGGGAACAGCGCCACCTACGGGTCATGAGATATGGAAAATGCATATTTTGGCCAATAACTTATGAACAGTTTGTCAGAAAATTATAAACTTGGTGTCTATCGATTCCTTGGGTCATGACAAATCCGTGGATATCGATTTTGCCATGATGGGATGTACCACGTGTCCGCCATTTTGAATGATGTCATAATTTGCAATATCTTTTAAACTATTTGAAATTTCTTCACCAAATTTGGTATGGATCATCATTAGCATGGCCCGAAGGTACCTGAGAAATTTGATCACAGCGCCACCTAGTGTTCCAGAGATATCATTGTTTTTTGAAAAAACGCTTATAACTTTTGCTAACATTGCTTGAAATTTGATTTCTTTATGTCAATATATTCCTTGGCTTATGCCGATTTCAACGATATCTCATATGTTATTTATCAACAATGTGACTGGCCGCCATATTGGAGTGAATGTAAAACAGTTTTTTCGCTACTCCTCCTTCAAAATTGGTCTAATTTTGTCC
Source organism: Abramis brama (assembly GCF_963993115.1). NCBI lineage: Eukaryota > Metazoa > Chordata > Actinopteri > Cypriniformes > Leuciscidae > Abramis > Abramis brama. The sequence goes on along the minus strand of NC_139966.1, from coordinate 23,200,542 downwards.
AAACATGTACTCAAATGATCTTCGGACTGAGCCGCATAAAAGTACTGTCCCCGATTTTTTTGCTATACTGGAAAAAAAAAGTTATGATGTCGCAAACTTAATGAGGTCAACCCATAATTGGTTCAGAGGCTGTAACTTGTGAACAGTTTGTCACAAAATCATAAAATTGGTGTCTATCGATTCCTTGCGTCATGTCGAATCTGAGGATATCTATTTTGCCAGCATTGGATGTACCACATCATAAGCTATATTAGCATTAAGTTAGCTTAGCATGCTAATCTCGTTAACATGATTTTGTGTGCTCATTCACACACTGAAGCCTCTCCTCTGCAGCTTTGTAAAACATGTCCTCTGGGTGGCGCAAGTGGTTCAACCATGCGTCATGAATCCCGAACCATTGTGGTCGTGGGTTCGAGACCAGTGTGGGGCGACTTTGAAATTGTGTATAAAATAATAATTTAAATTCCTTCCGGCTCTGCACTGCTGTTGGTGCTTAAATGCTAGCTGTGCTGCTGTAATTGATGTGCTTACTGTGCTTGATGTACATTAAATTTCTGATGTTTTGCTCTTCTGGCTCCGCATTGCGCTACAGCGGCTGTTGCTTGCTCTGCCTTGCAGGGCTTGGCCCCGTATTGCTGCTTGCAGCTATATTTATTATTATTATTCTTCTTCCTCCTCTTGAAGTCTATGGCAGCCCTATGAACCATACATAGGAAAATGATGAAATTTGGCACACTTGTAGTGATGGTAATGAAAAGTAATTGTAGCAATTTTTGAGTCTCTAGGTCCAACTCTATAGCGCCACCAGCAGTTCAAAAATTCAACATTGAAATGGTTATAACTTTTGAACCCTTTGATCTAGAAAAATGAAACTTAGTACACCTGATTCATCTCATCATGCTGATTAGAACCAATATCTTACATTAAGACTCCGCCCATTACAGTAGTGGCCATTTTGAAAAGTACAGTATGCAGTTTTTTTGCTACTCCTCCTTCAAAATTGGTCTAATTTTGTCCAAACATGTACTCAAATGATCTTCGGACTGAGCCGCATAAAAGTACTGTCCCCGATTTTTTTTATTCTTCTCTGATCAAAAGTTATGACGTCGCAAACTTAACGAGGTCGACCCAAAATTGGTTCAGAAGCTATAGCTCGGCCAAACTTTGATCAATCGAAACGAAAATTGGTACACTTCATCGGAAGCATGATCTGAGGTTCCATGCCAAAGTTGGGAACAGCGCCACCTACGGGTCATGAGATATGGAAAATGCATATTTTGGCCAATAACTTATGAACAGTTTGTCAGAAAATTATAAACTTGGTGTCTATCGATTCCTTGGGTCATGACAAATCCGTGGATATCGATTTTGCCATAATGGGATGTACCACGTGTCCGCCATTTTGAATGATGTCATAATTTGCAATATCTTTTAAACTATTTGAAATTTCTTCACCAAATTTGGTATGGATCATCATTAGCATGGCCCGAAGGTACATGAGAAGTTTGATCACAGCGCCACCTAGTGTTCCAGAGATATCATTGTTTTTTGAAAAAACACTTATAACTTTTGCCAACATTGCTTGAAATTTGATTTCTTTATGTCAATATATTCCTTGGCTTATGCCGATTTCAACGATATCTCATATGTTATTTTTCAACAATGTGACTGGCCGCCATATTGGAGCGAATGTAAAACAGTTTTTTCGCTACTCCTCCTTCAAAATTGGTCTAATTTTGTCCAAATATGTACTCAAATGATCTTCGGACTGAGCCGCATAAAAGTACTGTCCCCGATTTTTTTGCTCTACTGGAAAAAAAAAGTTATGATGTCGCAAACTTAACGAGGTCGACCCATAATTGGTTCAGAGGCTGTAACTTGTGAACAGTTTGTCACAAAATCATAAAATTGGTGTCTATCGATTCCTTGCGTCATGTCGAATCTGAGGATATCTATTTTGCCAGCATTGGATGTACCACATCATAAGCTATATTAGCATTAAGTTAGCTTAGCATGCTAATCTCGTTAACATGATTTTGTGTGCTCATTCACACACTGAAGCCTCTCCTCTGCAGCTTTGTAAAACATGTCCTCTGGGTGGCGCAAGTGGTTCAACCATGCGTCATGAATCCCGAACCATTGTGGTCGTGGGTTCGAGACCAGTGTGGGGCGACTTTGAAATTGTGTATAAAATAATAATTTAAATTCCTTCCGGCTCTGCACTGCTGTTGGTGCTTAAATGCTAGCTGTGCTGCTGTAATTGATGTGCTTACTGTGCTTGATGTACATTAAATTTCTGATGTTTTGCTCTTCTGGCTCCGCATTGCGCTACAGCGGCTGTTGCTTGCTCTGCCTTGCAGGGCTTGGCCCCGTATTGCTGCTTGCAGCTATATTTATTATTATTATTATTATTCTTCTTCCTCCTCTTGAAGTCTATGGCAGCCCTATGAACCATACATAGGAAAATGATGAAATTTGGCACACTTGTAGTGATGGTAATGAAAAGTAATTGTAGCAATTTTTGAGTCTCTAGGTCCAACTCTATAGCGCCACCAGCAGTTCAAAAATTCAACATTGAAATGGTTATAACTTTTGAACCCTTTGATCTAGAAAAATGAAACTTAGTACACCTGATTCATCTCATCATGCTGATTAGAACCAATATCTTACATTAAGACTCCGCCCATTACAGTAGTGGCCATTTTGAAAAGTACAGTATGCAGTTTTTTTGCTACTCCTCCTTCAAAATTGGTCTAATTTTGTCCAAACATGTACTCAAATGATCTTCGGACTGAGCCGCATAAAAGTACTGTCCCCGATTTTTTTTATTCTTCTCTGATCAAAAGTTATGACGTCGCAAACTTAACGAGGTCGACCCAAAATTGGTTCAGAAGCTATAGCTCGGCCAAACTTTGATCAATCGAAACGAAAATTGGTACACTTCATCGGAAGCATGATCTGAGGTTCCATGCCAAAGTTGGGAACAGCGCCACCTACGGGTCATGAGATATGGAAAATGCATATTTTGGCCAATAACTTATGAACAGTTTGTCAGAAAATTATAAACTTGGTGTCTATCGATTCCTTGGGTCATGACAAATCCGTGGATATCGATTTTGCCATGATGGGATGTACCACGTGTCCGCCATTTTGAATGATGTCATAATTTGCAATATCTTTTAAACTATTTGAAATTTCTTCACCAAATTTGGTATGGATCATCATTAGCATGGCCCGAAGGTACCTGAGAAATTTGATCACAGCGCCACCTAGTGTTCCAGAGATATCATTGTTTTTTGAAAAAACGCTTATAACTTTTGCTAACATTGCTTGAAATTTGATTTCTTTATGTCAATATATTCCTTGGCTTATGCCGATTTCAACGATATCTCATATGTTATTTATCAACAATGTGACTGGCCGCCATATTGGAGTGAATGTAAAACAGTTTTTTCGCTACTCCTCCTTCAAAATTGGTCTAATTTTGTCCAAACATGTACTCAAATGATCTTCGGACTGAGCCGCATAAAAGTACTGTCCCCGATTTTTTTGCTATACTGGAAAAAAAAAGTTATGATGTCGCAAACTTAATGAGGTCAACCCATAATTGGTTCAGAGGCTGTAACTTGTGAACAGTTTGTCACAAAATCATAAAATTGGTGTCTATCGATTCCTTGCGTCATGTCGAATCTGAGGATATCTATTTTGCCAGCATTGGATGTACCACATCATAAGCTATATTAGCATTAAGTTAGCTTAGCATGCTAATCTCGTTAACATGATTTTGTGTGCTCATTCACACACTGAAGCCTCTCCTCTGCAGCTTTGTAAAACATGTCCTCTGGGTGGCGCAAGTGGTTCAACCATGCGTCATGAATCCCGAACCATTGTGGTCGTGGGTTCGAGACCAGTGTGGGGCGACTTTGAAATTGTGTATAAAATAATAATTTAAATTCCTTCCGGCTCTGCACTGCTGTTGGTGCTTAAATGCTAGCTGTGCTGCTGTAATTGATGTGCTTACTGTGCTTGATGTACATTAAATTTCTGATGTTTTGCTCTTCTGGCTCCGCATTGCGCTACAGCGGCTGTTGCTTGCTCTGCCTTGCAGGGCTTGGCCCCGTATTGCTGCTTGCAGCTATATTTATTATTATTATTATTATTCTTCTTCCTCCTCTTGAAGTCTATGGCAGCCCTATGAACCATACATAGGAAAATGATGAAATTTGGCACACTTGTAGTGATGGTAATGAAAAGTAATTGTAGCATTTTTTGAGTCTCTAGGTCCAACTCTATAGCGCCACCAGCAGTTCAAAAATTCAACATTGAAATGGTTATAACTTTTGAACCCTTTGATCTAGAAAAATGAAACTTAGTACACCTGATTCATCTCATCATGCTGATTAGAACCAATATCTTACATTAAGACTCCGCCCATTACAGTAGTGGCCATTTTGAAAAGTACAGTATGCAGTTTTTTTGCTACTCCTCCTTCAAAATTGGTCTAATTTTGTCCAAACATGTACTCAAATGATCTTCGGACTGAGCCGCATAAAAGTACTGTCCCCGATTTTTTTTATTCTTCTCTGATCAAAAGTTATGACGTCGCAAACTTAACGAGGTCGACCCAAAATTGGTTCAGAAGCTATAGCTCGGCCAAACTTTGATCAATCGAAACGAAAATTGGTACACTTCATCGGAAGCATGATCTGAGGTTCCATGCCAAAGTTGGGAACAGCGCCACCTACGGGTCATGAGATATGGAAAATGCATATTTTGGCCAATAACTTATGAACAGTTTGTCAGAAAATTATAAACTTGGTGTCTATCGATTCCTTGGGTCATGACAAATCCGTGGATATCGATTTTGCCATGATGGGATGTACCACGTGTCCGCCATTTTGAATGATGTCATAATTTGCAATATCTTTTAAACTATTTGAAATTTCTTCACCAAATTTGGTATGGATCATCATTAGCATGGCCCGAAGGTACCTGAGAAATTTGATCACAGCGCCACCTAGTGTTCCAGAGATATCATTGTTTTTTGAAAAAACGCTTATAACTTTTGCTAACATTGCTTGAAATTTGATTTCTTTATGTCAATATATTCCTTGGCTTATGCCGATTTCAACGATATCTCATATGTTATTTATCAACAATGTGACTGGCCGCCATATTGGAGTGAATGTAAAACAGTTTTTTCGCTACTCCTCCTTCAAAATTGGTCTAATTTTGTCCAAACATGTACTCAAATGATCTTCGGACTGAGCCGCATAAAAGTACTGTCCCCGATTTTTTTGCTATACTGGAAAAAAAAAGTTATGATGTCGCAAACTTAATGAGGTCAACCCATAATTGGTTCAGAGGCTGTAACTTGTGAACAGTTTGTCACAAAATCATAAAATTGGTGTCTATCGATTCCTTGCGTCATGTCGAATCTGAGGATATCTATTTTGCCAGCATTGGATGTACCACATCATAAGCTATATTAGCATTAAGTTAGCTTAGCATGCTAATCTCGTTAACATGATTTTGTGTGCTCATTCACACACTGAAGCCTCTCCTCTGCAGCTTTGTAAAACATGTCCTCTGGGTGGCGCAAGTGGTTCAACCATGCGTCATGAATCCCGAACCATTGTGGTCGTGGGTTCGAGACCAGTGTGGGGCGACTTTGAAATTGTGTATAAAATAATAATTTAAATTCCTTCCGGCTCTGCACTGCTGTTGGTGCTTAAATGCTAGCTGTGCTGCTGTAATTGATGTGCTTACTGTGCTTGATGTACATTAAATTTCTGATGTTTTGCTCTTCTGGCTCCGCATTGCGCTACAGCGGCTGTTGCTTGCTCTGCCTTGCAGGGCTTGGCCCCGTATTGCTGCTTGCAGCTATATTTTATTATTATTATTTTTATGTACCACTGTAGTATTTTCAGGTTCAGATTTGTTTAATTGTATACCTTTTGATAACCGCTTGGCCCTTAGGACTCCTGTCTAATTTGTGGAAAGCAGATTCCCGCAGAGATTGTTGCCTATTGATGCAAGTTCATGTAGGGAAAAGTATTGCAAGCATGATTTAGATTTAAACAATGAATTTTATGATTTTTTATAGCTTTAAACTATTTTTTTTAAGCGGTAATATACAGCTGCTGGTTCAGATTACCTGATTTTAGCCCGATTTTAGCATGATCTGTTTGACATAGGGTGTCATGGGAATAAGCAGATCATTACAGATGGCAGTGGCTGAACAATTAAGATGAGCCAAAATTAAAATGGACATCAGGGGAAGATGTAGAGGAGCAAGAAGAATGAAATCCTCAACTTTCACAAGCCTCCCAATATAGACCGGTACAGGCCATTTTAAGATAAACTACAGGTTACTGTAACTTGACGGACAATAAGCTGTACATATGATGTTTGCATTATTGTTCATATTACATTATTTAATTAGATGTAAAAGAGCATTGACTGTCTACTCACTGATTTCTAGCTTTTTCCCCATTCTTAAGTTCATAAAAAAAATTCTAATATACATTCTGAGCATCTACTGCAAAAATTTCATATTTACCAGTGATTGTCATAATAATGCTGGTATACAAAATGAAACCTGGATGGTTCCTATGATTCTTACATTTGAAATGCCTTGCCACCACTCTTTCCCTATGATGACAGGTTTTCTATATTTTATATATATATGAAGAGTTCAGATGCAAAAGCCTCTAAGTGCCATCTGAAATTTTCTTCTAGAATGATCATTTTTATGAAGCTCGTATATTTAAGTTCAGTAATTTCACTTAAATGGCAATGAAAATTACCTATTAATTGCCATTTAAGTGAAATTACTGAACTTAAACAAGCTTCATAAAAATTATCATTCTAGAAGAAAATTTCAGATGGCACTTAGAGGTTTTTGCATCTGAACTCTTCATATGAAGACAGTAAAAATTAAAGTTGTGTGCTGTGTCTTGATTTAGGGTAATTTAACATGTGCTACGGTTATATACTATTTTGGATAATTATAGTCTGTTACTAATGCAATTGGACAGTTTTTACTGTAATTTTACAAAACAAAAATTAACAGTGTCACCCACACTGTTAATTTTTGTTTTGTAAAATAAATACATAAGGGTGAGTAAATGATGAGAGGATTTTCATCTGTGGGTGATTTAATGCTGATCAATGGCAGATTGAAGAACCAGCAAGAATTGATAACTATGGGACAGTGGATGAACCGGAGAGACACTGGAGTGGCGTAAATCTCAGGGAAAGGTTGGTGGCTAAACTGTATGGGTGGGACAATGAACTACTTTGCCTATAGATGTGAGTCTAAATGGGAAAAAAAGTAATAAGAAGCATTGCATTAAGACAAAAGAATAAAGTGACTGCATTTTGTTATTTCTTTAACTTACCATAGCGTTATTAAATGTATTTCACCAATACATTCAGCTCTGAGTTGTGTCATCTTTTATATATTTTTTTTTCTATGTAAATGTCTATGCACTTTTGTGATTGTAACCTGCAGCGTGTGAATAGGACTTTTAATTTGGTATCCGAGTGTGACGTCATAAGGCGGCGCCGCGCTCCCGCATCTGTTGTGATTCGGCTGAAGAAAGGTTTGTGTTTTAAGGTGTTTAACGCGATAGAAACCGTTTAATCGTCTTAGGCATTATTCAGCTTAACAATGCATTGCTTTATCTAACATTCATTAACGTCGTGTGAGCAAAGTAACAATGAAACCTCGTGAGTAACAAAAGGTGCGTTTCAAGTCGGTCTCTGGCGAGCAGTGAATCAAATACTTTTTCAAAATGATTCAGTGATTCGAAGCGCTATATTTCTATTTCTACAAATCATTAAATACTTAAACTGCCTAATATATTAAGTGTCTCTAAAATTTGCATTCTTTTATTAATTTGTAGTGTATTAATTTTTTATTTTTTTTTTGTCTAATCAGGTGATTTAAGTACATTAAATCTGACTGGCTCCCTTACTAGTTTGCTGAACTACTGAACTAGAGCAGATTGAGATGCTCAGAGATTTAGTTTGGAATTTATTTTTCTTTCTGTTAATTATTCTCATTTTAAACAGGACAAACACAGTGAAGCGACTGAGGTCCACGTGACACTGTATAAATATACAATACAGATGGTATATATTAAAGAGGAGAGTGAAGACATGAAGATTGAAGAAACATTCAGTGTAAAACAAGAAGATACTGAGGAACAAACAAAGATGGCATTTATTAAAGAGGAGAGTGAAGACATGAAGACTGAAGAAACATTCAGTGTGAAACAAGAAACTGAGGAACAAACAAATATTAAGTTTATTAAAGAGGAGAGTGAAGACATGAGGATTGAAGAAACATTCAGAGTGAAACAAGAAGATACTGAGAAACAAACAAAGATGGTGTTTATTAAAGAGGAGAGTGAAGAGATGAATATTGAAGAAACATTCAGAGTGAAAGAAAAAGAAACTGAGGAACAAACAGGTTAGTTTCATTCTCAAAGCTGAACTCATCTGATTCCTGTTAGGGGTGTGCACTGGGGCTGTCACTTTTTATTCGATATTCAAATTCGAACATGACGTGAAATATCCGTAATCGACCTGTAAATAAACTTACCCAGTTTTTAAAGTGGCACGTGTAGCGCATTTTTTACAGTCTATGATTAGACCGTTTGTTTTTTATTTTATTGTTTGCTCTAAACGTATTGTAGCGTAGGCCCATGACCAAATCAAGCGAATAATAGCCAGTAGCCACCCTGTATTATGGAAGATAGCGCACAGAACGGCCAGCCTGAGCGGACAATTATGACCCCAACTCATCTAAAAAGTAGTGTCTGGAAATATTTTGGGTTCTACACCGTAGATTGTAAAGTAACCGTTAAAGATAAGGTAGTTTGCCGTAATTTGCAAAAAACGGCTCGTAGATATTCGAATACATTGCTTGATATTTAATATCCGTTCGAATTAGATTTTTCTCAAAAGTGACAGCCCTAGTGTGCACGAATATTCAAATTTTACTACGCTGCTTTGCTGGCCGTTAAAGATGTAAATCCATGTTAAATCCCAAGCACTAACTCGCAGTTAATTAAATGCACTGGGTGGAGCGTGAAGTTGTGTGCGTTTGATCGCATAATGTTGTCGTCTACCTCGCAGAGTTTGGAATGACTTGAAAGTTATCTTACAAAATGGAATTACTTGAGTTCAAATTAATTAATTAATCTGAGTTATAATATCATCACCACAATGGGAAATCACATGAAATCCAAACAGCAGTCAAATGAGGAAAGGCAGCTGTCCATCACTTCATTCACGACTGCAGGTAAGCGCAGCTAGACCCCCCGTGATCCAAGATGATAACTTATCAAATAGGAAAATGATTTTGAGACATATATTTAATTTGAGTTTCATTGAGGGAGACAGGTTTAAGAACACTTTTTTGCCGCCTTCTCAGTTTTGACATCAGAGTCCATCAAGCAGTGGCCTATCCAGGCTTCAGTGGCCCCTTTGAGTGAAAACCCAATTTTAACAGCTGTAGATGGCTTTCCATATTCGTTCTTGTTTACATCATAGTTTGACACGCGTTTGGCTGCTTCAATTGGCAGTTTAAAATTTGCTGGATCACAAATGTCTTTTAAGAGTTTTGGCACGCTTATCAATCTCCTTGGCAGCCAACATAAACCGTCCTAGTTCTCTCAGCTTTTGTGCAATGTATCTGTGCTGAGATTCTTCACGGCCCTTTTTTGCAAATAATGCATCTCCATACGCACAAATCATCTCATCACTTCTGATGTGAGAGGTTACGTGATCTAGTAGCATAGAGTGGATGATCTTTTGTACTCCTTGGCCTGATTTGAGTGGAAGTAGATGTGAGGAAGATTTTTGTACTCTTTTGCCTTTCTGTCTTTCCTCTTTCCGTTCTCTACATGACTTCTCATGTCTCCAGAGTTCAGTCCTCTTGAACATTGCATAACAGTGTTGACATGGTAGGTAGCTCTCTACGTCTGCCTTCACAGAAGGCCGTTTCCATACTACAATCTCACCATTTCCTTCCTCGAAGACCCATGTGATTGTGTTGCCAGTCACCCTTATTACGAAGGCCTTCTATCAGAATCTTCCTTTGTTTTGAGCCAACTGGGAAACTAAAAGCATAGGCGACATCATGTTCCATACTATGTTTTCTTTCTAGATGTCTAGCTATCTTCAATTGAGCCTTTTCACAGAATACACAGTAATGGACTTTGTCCCAGACTCATACCTGCAAACTTGTCGCTTTTCGGCGACAATCGTAACTGCCATGCAGGCTAGAATTGCGAAACATTATTGGATGATTCTTATAATTGACATTTCTCTAGCCCAATCGGAATCTTAGCACTTTCTCTTGGCCAATTGGAATCTTAGCACTTGCGTCAGAATCTTGAAGCACACAGCGTCAACTGAGCTCGGCTCTCCAGTTGATGAGACGCCTGGTTACCGTGCGAGTCTAAAGGCCCTTTCACACTGGACGCGATTTTGACGCACGAATAATTTGCGCGATGGTTTTATTTTTTGATCAGCTGTTTGTGTAATGAGTGCTTTCACACCGAACGCGAATGTGCTGCGGCGAAAAAACGACTTTTATTTTTTCCGTTTCGATGTCGATTTTTTTTTTCCTTTTGTGGCGACAGAAAAGGCTTCAGCCAAACGCATACTACAAGGACAATGATTGTGTGGCGTAACATTGCCAACCAACTCGGTCATCACGACTGTGAGTATGTTGTGTGATAGTTTTAGTTGTTGTATAGTCCTGTGCTGTGTAGGCTAGCAGGCTAAACTACGTTTGGGATAGAAAGCTAATCGTCAAAGATAGAGATAGAGACCGTGTTTACGCGGCTCATGTGATGGGTTTTGACGCGAACTATTCGCACACGAACTATTCGCTTTTTCGTTACGCATCCGGTGTGAAAGGGCCTTAATGGAAACACACGCATGAATTTTCCTGCATTGAACTTGTTTTAGCGCCCGCCAAAGTGAATTTTTGTCCCGCCAAAGACTGATCGGTGAGTAATGTAGATGAACTGCTGCGCATGTGACAGGGCGTATGTTTAACTGAAAGAACGACCAGAGAGAGAGAGAGCCGGTCGCGCGCGCGCACTCTCTGTGTAAACGACTTCACCGTCTCCAAACTAGGCGCTGTGTTGCTCTCTCTCCCTCGCACATATTAATCAAAATAAATCGACACGGTGGTAAAAGGTCAGAAGACCAAAGTTTCATGTGGAGCATTCGGAGATTTTTTTTTCCTGAATTACCGCTGGGTGTGAATTGTGCTAAATAAGTTTCCTTATCTTCTCTGAAAAGCGTTCCGGACATTCAGCTGACATAAAACAACACTTTAATTAAATGAAATAAAACTATACAGTGATGAAATGTTTTCTATGTTGGCACAAATCTTGGATGTCCATGTCCTTCTGCTGGGATAATCACACAACGCGCACGACACGTCCAATTCGCGAACTAATGACTCATTTGAACCGATTCATTTTAATGAATGGTTAAAACAACTGATCTTTCCAGCAGTGAACTCAGGAGACGTCTGAATCGGTGTATAACTAATCAGTAACACTTTACAATAAGGTTCTGTTTATTACATAAATTATAAAAAAAGTACAGTTTGCTAACTCAAGCTTAAACTTTAAAATAAATAAAACCACTTGTTTTTTTTTTAAAAGCATATGACTACATTTTTCCACACAGTGCTATCAAGAATCGATAAGAGAATCGTTAAAGAATTGGATCGATAATCAGAATCGTCAGTGGCATTATTGATAAAATCTTATCAATTCCCATCCCTATGTGAAGACAGTAAAATTACAATCAAACATTAAAGAACGTACATGTTTTTTTATTTTTCTATTTTTTTTAAGAGTTAAAAGATTAAAACATTTTGCTAACATATGAGGTCTTATGTGTCACTGTCAGTCTTTTTACATCAGTGCAAAACTAGGGTATGCAGATTAATTATTATTAGTATACATTATTCATCAGCATGCATTGATTAATCCCATGGCATGTAGCAAAAAAAAAGTTAGTCTGCACAGCCCATCTGCTTGCCAGTGTGACTGAAACATTTTTGACTGCGCTTTCTCTTTCGAACGTAATACCAAGTTGTTAGAACGTATTGCCAACTCGTTCTAACGTAGATGACATCTCGTTCTAATGTGTTGCCAAAGTCATTGGAATGAATGATAAGAATTATTCAAAAATAAATAAATAACAACAATATCAATTAATAAATACGTTTTACTTGCTTTACTTTCACGTGGGTGAGCCTTTTCGTAGCATGTTGTCATACGCAACGTGTATTGTTGGGCGCAATTGTGCATGCCCATACCCTGTGGCATTATGAGGAAAAGGTAATGTTTTTAGCATTTAGCCTACACTCTAAGAAGATGTCAAAACGACTTTGGCAATACGTTAAAACGACATTGGCAACACGTTAGAACGAGCTGGTATTACCTTTGAACGAGAAAGTGCAGTCAAAAAATTTCAGTCACACTGGCAGCTCAGAGTTTCCGTAATATCACACTATGTTCAGAGTATAAACATACAGCTGCCAGGTCTTATACTGGAGATGAATTTGTGTTGACTACACCTAAATCGCATATTTAAAGCACAAGTGTCATCGAAGTATAACCAGTTCATGGTCCTGTTTTTTTTTTATTAACCTAAAACAGCATCAGATTTTCATTTTTCACAGAGGTCTACAAACACCTAATTAAACAATTCAGATAAAAAAAAAAAAACGTTTTGATTTGATACCACTACTACTATTACTACAACTATTACTACTGTTACTACTAATACTACGACTATTACTTCTAGGACTTCCCAAAAAAAAAAAATATATATATATTTTCACAAAGAAACTTAATAATATTTTTTCTTAAACATGCTTGTTCAAATCATATTTATGAAATATTTATTATACATTATTGATTATTGATATTTTATGTCTGTCCCCTAATTTGGTATGGAAAAAGCTGATATTGAAGTTTGAGAATCTGCCCATCCCCCACACAGGCCTCAGCCGCCCCTCCCCCTCCACCACTGCCAGAGTTTAACACTTTCCTACCTCCTGGAGCGCTTCAGCTTCCAAATTTGATTTGAACTATTCAGTCAATTATTGTTTTTAAACTAATGTTATTCAGTTAAATTCACAAAATAAAAATTCAAATGAAATGTTTTTGTTTATATTGATATTCATATCTGTATTTCAAAAAGTACAAAAGGTAGACAATTCAAAATAACTTTTATCTTTTGAAACTTTCTCATTTGCAATTTTGAACAATAGGGTTTTGCACGTGGGTTTCTGTTATGTGTTGCATTCGCCTGGGAAGTCCCCAGTTTTAGGGAGATAGAAGATTTTCGAAGATTATTTTGAGATAGGAGGAACACTCTGTGGCCATGTCGAAAATGTTCTCATCAAAACCCTCAGTGAGTTCACTGATGACACATAGGGCCAGATCTTGTGCCTGGCGCACAGGGTGCACAGGCTTCTAGCGAACTGAGATTTTCCGAGTGGCGGAGCTATTGCGCTATGCGCGTTCACCACTTGCGAGAGGGCGTCGCAAGAGGAGGTGACTGCTCTGATGGGGAAACCGCTTACATTAATTTCCTCGTTTAGATCGCGCTGCCTTGTGTTCTTCCTTAACCCTCATGTGGTGTTCGGGTCATTTTGACCCGGAGAAGATTTTCTTTTTCCTGAAAATACTAGTTAATGTTATCGCTTTGTACTGAAACTTAGTGACTTTATTCACAAATGGTATAACTACTTCTGAAATGTTTTGTGACAATTTTCTTAATTTTTTAGGGGGAGTTTTGTCACCTTGTCACTCTTGTGGTGTTCCCGGTCAAAAATGACCGGACTACAAAAAATAGCTTATAAATCAGTTGTTATGCTATATTATCACCCGATATTGGATTCAATCTTTTTGTCAACTTGTTCTCTTTCAATTAGGACTGGTTTTATATTTCTATTTGCATCTGATTAATCGTAGACCTCATTTATTTGAGAGTAGGCATCTAATTTTTTGAGTAAAAAAAACATTATTTTTGAATAATTTTGGAAATTTTAAATAAATTCTGAAGAAAATTGCCACTGTTGATCACACTAGTCTACTTTAATATTTAACCAGGAATTTTGTTTTGAAAAACTTTTATTTTGTACAAAATGGCACATTGTTACACTTGTGGTGTTCCCGGTCAAAAATGACCGGACTACAATAAATAGCTTATAAATCAATCATTATGCAATATTATCACCCAATATTGGATTCAATCTTTTTGTCCAGTTGTTCTCTTTCAATTAGGACTGGTTTTATATTTCTATTTGCATCTGATTAATTGTAGGCCTCATTTATTTGAGAGAAGGCATCTCAATTTTTGAGTAAAAAAAACATTATTTTTGAATAATTTAGGAAAAATAAAAAAAAAAATCTGAAGAAAATTGCCACTGTTGATCACACTAGTCTACTTTAATTTTTCACCAGGAATTGTGTTTTGAAAAACTTTTATTTTGTACAATATGGCACAGAGTTACACTTGTGGTGTTCCACTGGGCCATTGAGGGCCATTGTGGGCCATTGTTTCAATGGGCCATTGAAAGTGAATGGGAGAGACCAATGCAACCAATGAATGGAACAACACAAAATATGTATCATTTTAAAGCTTAGAATCTCAGCTTTTTAATGGATCTAATCACTTTGATCAACTCCTAACATCTGCTGAGTTATCCCTCTAAAACTGAGTGTACCCCCCGCAGGCGCCACCTAGCTGCGAAATAAATAATCATAATATTTTTCAAAACTATTACCTTGATCAACTTAAAATAGGTGTCATTTGAAAGCTTAGAGTCTGACATTTACAATGAATGTAGCCAATTTGATAAACTCCTAAGTAGTGCTGAGTTATTTGCTGATAAATAAAAATAAAAAAATCATAATTTATAAACTACTTTTTTGTATTACATTCAGCAATATGTCAAATACATCATACAGCTCTGATAGTCCTGTGTCATATGTCATTTGAAAGGTCTCAATGAGTAGAATACAACAAGCATAATTGTTTCAGGCTTTTTTACTAAACTTGAGCGAGGTTTTTCTAAAAGAAGCCCTTCAAGAGACCCATGGGTAAACCATGTATGGATGCTTAATTTTAGACACATTTCCGATCGTAACTTCATGAAACATGCTCCGATTGTGGAAAATGACACATCATTATTTACAGCAGATGCTTACAATTAAAATGAGTTCAAACTCAACATAATCCATCACTCAGAACTAAAGATATTCCTCATGGAGTTCTAACACAAAAAAATATCACAGACGCACAGACTCACGTAGCCAATCAAGGTAGCTTAGACTTGGCCTTTTTACTCGTATTTTCATGAAAATTATATTGATCATGAAAAATAGCACATCGTTATTTACAGCAGGAGCTCACGATTAAAAAGAGCCCAAACTCAATATATTCCATCAATCAGATCTAAAGATATTCCTCATGGCGTTCTAACACAGAAAATACCACAGACGCACCTAGCCAAGTATATACTCATGAAGCACTCACGTTTGGTTTTCGCTCATAACTTCACGAAGCATGCACAGTTCGTAGAAAACTGTACATCATTATTTTCAGCAGACTATCACTATTAAAAAGAGCCCAAACTCAGCATAATCCATCACTCAGATCTAAAGATATTCCTAATTGAGTTGTAACACACAAACCCCCACATGCGCTCACAGAGCCTTGAATATAGTTGTAGCCTAGCACTTATGTCGCGTTTTAACTCATAACTCAATGAAGCATGCATAAATTGTGGAAAATGGCACATCATTATTTACATGAGATTGTTAAGATTTAAAAGAGCCCAAACTCACCATAATCCATCACTCAGATGTAAAGATATTCCTCGTGGACTTCTAACACATGTCTCTCCCATTCACTTTCAATGGCCAATTGAAACAGTGGCCCTCAATGGCCCAGTGGAACAACACAAGTGTAACTCTGTGCTATTTTGTACAAAATAAAAGTTTTTTAAAACACAATTCCTGGTGAAAAATTTAAGTAGACTAGTGTGATCATGAATGCCAATTTTCTTCAGATTTTATTTTATTTTTCCAAAATTATTTAAAAAATAATGTTTTTTTTACTCAAAAAATGAGATGCCTACTCTCAAATAAATTAGGCCTACAATTAATCAGATGCAAATAGAAATATAAAACCAGTCATAATTGGAAGAGAACAAGTGGACAAAAAGATTGAATCCAATATTGGGTGATAATATTGCATAATGAGTGATTTATAAGCTATTTTTTGTAGTCCGGTCATTTTTGACCGGGAACACCACAAGTGTGACAATGTGCCATTTTGTACAAAATAAAAGTTTTTCAAAACAAAATTCCTGGTGAAATATTAAAGTAGACTAGTGTGATCAACAGTGCCAATTTTCTTTAGATTTCATTTAATATTTCCAAAATTATTCAAAAATAATGTTTTTTTTACTCAAAAAATGAGATGCCTACTATCAAATAAATGAGGCCTACAATTAATCAGATGCAAATAGAAATATAAAACCAGTCCTAACTGAAAGAGAACAAGTGGACAAAAAGATTGAATCCAATATTGGGTGATAATATTGCATAATGAGTGATTTATAAGCTATTTTTTGTAGTCCGGTCATTTTTGACCGGGAACACCACAAGTGTGACAATGTGCCATTTTGTACAAAATAAAAGTTTTTCAAAACAAAATTCCTGGTGAAATATTAAAGTAGACTGGTGTGTTTAACAGTGCCAATTTTCTTCAGATTTCATTTAATATTTCCAAAATTATTCAAAAATAATGTTTTTTTAACTCAAAAAATGAGATGCCTACTATCAAATAAATGAGGCCTACAATTAATCAGATGCAAATAGAAATATAAAACCAGTCCTAACTGAAAGAGAACAAGTAGACAAAAAGATTGAATCCAATATTGGGTGATAATATTGCATAATGAGTGATTTATAAGCTATTTTTTGTAGTCCGGTCATTTTTGACCGGGAACACCACAAGTGTGACAATGTGCCATTTTGTACAAAATAAAAGTTTTTCAAAACAAAATTCCTGGTGAAATATTAAAGTAGACTAGTGTGATCAACAGTGCCAATTTTCTTTAGATTTCATTTAATATTTCCAAAATTATTCAAAAATAATGTTTTTTTTACTCAAAAAATGAGATGCCTACTATCAAATAAATGAGGCCTACAATTAATCAGATGCAAATAGAAATATAAAACCAGTCCTAACTGAAAGAGAACAAGTGGACAAAAAGATTGAATCCGATATTGGGTGATAATATTGCATAACAAGTGATTTATAAGCTATTTTTTATAGTCCGGTCATTTTTGACCGGGAACACCACAGGAGTAATTGGGTTGTGAACACCACACAAGGGTTAAGCATTATAGGCTCTCACAGGTCAAACTAAAAACTTTATTAACCCCATCGTGAGCTAAACAATGTTCATGTCTCGAGAGAGAAAGAGCTACAGCCGTCAGCTGTGGCGCGGATCGGCACTCGCTTGGTTGTAAATGCGAACAAAACAAACGCACATGTTCACCCCCCACTCCTCCACAACCCCTCTCCCTCACCCCGTCCCGGTTGCGGAGTCTGGTTGGAGGAAATAAGCTCTTGTACATACACCACCATTGGCCATGAGTGTTTCTCCACCCCACGCACTTCCCACTTAAATGCGCTAAGTCTGGAGTGGCAAGATGTCAAAGTGGTCTGCGTTTTGAAACACAAGATCGGAGCCCATAGTGTCTTGGTCTGGAGATATTGCAGGCGTGTGCATATTTGCCCAGAGGATCTGAAAAGAGTCCTGACTTTGAGTCCATCTATAATTTTAAATTGTACTTGGAAAGGAGGAGGATCATCCTGCAATTTCTCCCACTTCACACTGGGTGTGATTTGCAAAGCTCTGGGGAGCCTCTTACAAAGTTTTTTGTTTTTTTTTGCCATTTTTGCTATGGCTGGACATGTTAAAAAAAGAAAAGTGATCACAAACAGAGAATTTGGGCTTGTTTGAATGGAGTTTCCTTAGTTTGCCATGAGATGAGAAGTGGACCCAAACGAGGCCTGATAGGGCATCAGCCAGCTACCTCTAAAGAACATCCAAACAACTGGAATCTCCTGTGAGTCAGAGTATCTGTGGTTTCCATAATTAAGGTTTATTTTTATGTTCAGTTGGCACATTTTTCACATCATCATCAGTTTTCTGCCTTTTCAGATGCATTGTCAGTCCCTCTGACTGTTATATTAGTTTTATTACTATATATTTTTTATTAGTTATATTACTATATATATATTAGTTTAATTTCTGGCTACACCACAGTATGAGAGATGTGCGGTGTTTGTCAGGGCAATTGTCGCAAGCTCTCCCCTCATTTTGGTGCTGCTTGGTGTGGAGCATTTTGTCCTGGTGGTGTTCCAGGGCACATGGGTCACCCCTTGGCCTGGTTTGTCTGTTGCCCCTCTGCTCCAATAGTCACGGCTCAGACCATAGATCTAAATAACAGAGATCAGCGGGTCCCATTCAGCCCCATTCATAGTGATGATCTGTGTGGCCTGTGAAGTTAACATGACTGCTCTGTCTCCTCCTACGAAGCCTGTTCCTTAAAAGGGCAAAAAGGCGGGAAGCCTACGAGCCTCCAGTGCTCCGGAGCCTGTTAATCATAGATTTAGGCTTCTACTTTTTATTGCTGATTGTGACGTCCCCTTGGTTGTCAGTGTGGGCAGCCTGCAATCAGGGGCAGCTGGGCCCGGTGTCCCTGACAGTTTAAAAGGCTGTGCCACTAACTATCTGCCTCTCTCCCCTCTTCCAGGGACACCAGTGCCTGCTGCGCGGTGACCCATTCAGCTAACCTATATTTTGTACATAATTATCTAAGTTTTGTAAGCAATAAAGACATCTAACTTTTATGCTGGTGTGGTCTCCCCCTCTTTGTTGTGGTCCGTTTGAGCCATGGGCCGTAACACTGATGTAGAAAAACCAGCGCGGTTAAAAATATGACGAGCCCAGCCTTGTCATATGGGTCATAGCAATTTTTAGATAAAGAAACTCTTTGGAGCCAGGCTTTAAGCAATACAAACGAGGCCCAAAGCCACATAGGAATCATTTTTTCCAACTGTCTTTTGGAGTCGCCCCTGGCCACCAGGGGATAGTATTACAGCAATGACAGCTCCCGGCCATGAGGCCCATTGGCTCAGACCTACTTGTTTTAGCTCTCTTTGAACAGCAATATGGTCCTAATATTCATAGCAAGAAAAATACTGTGGTTTTGCGCTAATGGGCGTGTACATAAGGTTGTGTTGATTGGTCATGCTTGACTGATAAATTGTGCTTCCAGAGAGTCTGTTGCTTTAATAGTTTATGCTTCTTTACTACTTACTTACAATTTGTCCTGTGCCATTAACTATCGTAGTTCCTGCAAGTTCCATTCAACTGCATTAAAATCTCAGTCCGTCAATTATCACCGCTTGTGGAGTCTTATTCAAATGAATAAAAACCTCTGCCTGTCAAATAGGCACCTTCCCTGTCAGATATTGCCGGAGTTCCTATTGTAATCCTATCCAACCTAGCAACTGGTCTATACTTTTGAATTATCGGTACCTACTTAACGTGAGTCAGGGGTTACAATGCATTTTTACTCATGACTGTCCACCTTTGGTCTTCAGAAGAAAAAAAAAAAACTCAATAGCAATGGCTGTTTGTGCTGTTGAACTGCGAAGCTAACTCTGTTTAAAGAAACTCTGTAAACATATGTACATGAAATATCTCACTTAGCTTACCACTTGGAAATTCATATTTTAATCATAATCTTAACCAGTAACATTGCAAGGCTTTTATATAACCATGGAAGGCAAGAAAAATGTATTAAAAGCATTTAAAAAAATTATATGTAATACATACAGATGTTATGTTTAAAATGGCATCTGGCAACAGTACTATGATTTATACTTAGTATAACCTAGCTATGACCATGCATTTGTGCCACTCAACTTGACCATACCATATGAAATGCATGATCTCACCATTCCAGATTATATTTACTTTACGTTATTAGCCTCGGCATGCAACAGGTAGAGTCATCGTGCATACTAACATTTGACATTTCTGTATATATGACCTTGCTTTCTTCCATAGGTTGTAATTACTTCATGTTTACATTTCAGAAAATATTGAACCAAGAAATCTGTTAGGTACTCAGATATAATTTTAAATGGTTTAATCCTTAAAAATACCACAAGGTTAGGCATATAAGTCCAAAAGATTGTAGATAACTTGGGCGCAGTACCGATTTTGGGCCATAGGTGGAGTAAGAGTGCAAAAGTGTGTGAAATTCCGAGTTAAATTCTCAACATTGACCCAAACTGAGGACTTTCTGTGAGAAGCTTCTAGAAGGCATTTAGAGGTGATTTAACAGGGGACAAAGTAGGGCTGGGCGATAAAACGATAACGATAATTATCGCAATATAATTTTTCTCGATAAAACGATATCAAGAGGTCGATAAATGTTCGATAATTTTTATGTGCCAAAAGCGGAACGAAACTCATTTGAACCGTGCGCCACATGGACCATTTATCTGCTCGGCTCAAAGTCCAAATGGCAGTGCGAGGCTCCGCGAGCGCGATCTCACTAAAGTTAGAGCAGATGCGTTAACTCTGATCGGTCTCGGTCACGAAATCCAGTGAGAAGCGCTTGAATTCAGCGAGGAACACAAATGTCTCAGTGATTTAAACCAGCTTAAAGGCAGATGAAACAGCGCTGACAAACTGTGCGCAACGATACAGTCTGAAGGCTTTTCCGTCTACAAATTCCCATCATTTACCACGGATTTACTGTTAGCCTAGTAATATTAACTGCACCATGAAATGTAGGATATACATATTGAATTGTATTATATTATTAATGTAGACAATGTATTAAAGGACTAATGGAATATAATTACAGTATTTAATAATGTATTTAGACTACTGTTTTTCATACAAATACCATAGGAACCATAAAGTTACATTTTGCCATGATAGTGAGGTGCTATAGGCTATGCCTGGTTTCATCTGTGGTTGTCATGATCTAAATGCATGATACTGGATGACCAATGGTTAAGTTTAATAAAACTCAAACAGTCAGAATATTACATTTTACCAAATAAAAATAAGCACATGCAGAAACTAAGAAATTAATTGTCCAATAAATATATTTATTTTGTTAAGGAAAAATGACAAATGTTTGAATGTTCTACCTGTTTGGCAAGTGTTTGTCATGATATGTTCTGACAATAAAGAGTAGTTTAAAACCACAGTTAACGCTCTGGTTTCTACAACTTAAAGCAAAAATCTGCCTTTAAACTTTAAAGAAATAAAGATTTGACTTTTATCGTGATAATTATCGATATCGACTGATATAAAAAAAATTATCGTGATATTTTTTTTTGGCCATATCGCCCAGCCCTAGGACAAAGTGAGGACCGGCCAAAATGTCCTCAACTTTCCAAAAATGTCCTCACTCTGTTGGTTAAAAACTCACGCTGGTCCTCACAATATCGTAAGTACAAGAACACACACACACACTGTTTAAAAGCAGAAAATATTTATCCAACCCCATTTAAAAACAGTCTGTGGGTGCCATCGTTTGGACATTCATCATATTGCATTGGTTTTCATTTCTTGTCCTCAAACAGAGGACTAATCTGTTTATTTTTAAGTTACACATTCTACATTGATTAAATAGAAAATCAAATTAGTTTTTAATGGTAGTATTATTTTATACAGAAATAATATAAAATAATTTATAATTAAGATGAGAATAAAGTTAGTGTTAATTAAAATTTTAAGGAAAACAAATTTATTGATCTAAAATATAGCAAATTAATTTTAAATTAATTCAGGTACAATTACCAAACATATCTCAAGGTCTTTTTGTCTTTTTTATTAATTTAATTAATAAACTAATTATATAAAACTATTGTCAGTGCACTACAAATAAACTTATTAAACTTAATAAAACTTATTTAATAAATACAAGGCTTAAGACATTTATTTTCCTTTGGTGGTACAGCCTGAGACATGCACAAGCCTTCTGCATTTTTGTTTTGCTTTTCCCTCCATTGTACCGAACTCGTACCGAACCGTGATGTCTAAACCGAGGTATGAACCGAACCGTGACTTCTGTGTAGCCTACCGTTCCACCCCAAATAAGATTCAAAATGTACTGGTCCGATTTTATGACGATGCAGGCAGTGTGAAAACACAGCACCTTGCCAAGGGACTATTTATCAAAATGTTCTCCCAGGGGAGCACACCCCTGGATCCCGCTTGACAATTATGTTGATCAGGGCATATATCTTGTCTTAGGGGCCCGCTTACCTCCCAGGGAAAAAAGTTCAGGCTCAGGATTTTTTTCTACTATCACCCCTGTTCCTTGTCAAGAGCTGCCTGCAGCTGACAACCCAAAGACTCCCCGGATTGGGAAGCCTTGTGGCCCACAGTGCAGAACAAAATGCATAAGGAAAATAACAGAGGGCCAGAGGATGGAAATATTTTGTGCATATGGAAAGCTGACATACCCTGAAAAGAAGCACTTCATATTTCGTATGATCTCACAGCAGC
The DNA here is from genome assembly GCF_963993115.1 of Abramis brama. Classification (NCBI taxonomy): domain Eukaryota; kingdom Metazoa; phylum Chordata; class Actinopteri; order Cypriniformes; family Leuciscidae; genus Abramis; species Abramis brama. Next base: position 23,177,861 of record NC_139966.1, on the reverse strand, counting down.
AGACACAGCGATACACCACAGGTGGTCCAACTCAACGAAAGCGGTCATACCAGTATCATCTTAATGATAACCTGGGCCAGCGACAGGAGGTGTGTAAGACTATGTTTTTGTCCACCTTAGGATACCACCCAAAAAATGACCGCTTGATAGTGACTGTTTTTGGTAGTGCCACCTCCTCGACTCTAGCACCACCTCAAGACCGAAGGGGAAGACATACCCCCAGCAACAAGGTGGACATGACTCCAATATTTGAACACATTGAATCGTTTCATCCCTCAATAAGCCACTATAGACGGGAGCATGCTCCAAACAGGAGGTATCTGCCCAGTGACATCAACATCCGGTCAATGTTTAATGACTACAGGCAGAGGTTTCAAAAATGCTCTTACGAGACTTACAGGAAGGCTGTGAAGGAACTGAATATCAGCTTCACTAAACTGGGAGAGGAGGAGTGTGAGCACTGCTTGCAGCATGAGATCCACCTGAATACAGAGCATCAGGCTGATGGGAATTCTCAATGCCATTCCTGTCTACAGTGGGAGGAACATAAGAGGAGAGCAGAGATAGGGAGGCAACACTACAGATTGGATGCAGAAAGAGAAGAGGTGGATGACCAGGTAATCCGTAGTCTTGACCTCCAAAAGGTCATTATGCTGCCCCGTATGCCAGGAGTGAAGTCTGCAGTCTTCACTCGAAGAATCTCTGCCTTTCATGAGACTTTTGCCAGTGTTGGCAAGAAGTCACCCTTTAAAAAGAACACTGTGTCTGTGATATGGCATGAAGGCATTGCGGGGAGAACAGCAGCAGAGGTGGCATCTGCATATGTCATCGCCCTCCATCAAGAGCGGGATGTGCGACATGTGACATACTGGGTGGACAACTGCTCAGAAAACAAAAACTGGGTCCTGCTCACCACGTTGGTTAAGCTGGTGAATAACACAACTAACAACATCCAAGACATCACACTGAAATACTTTGAAACAGGGCACACCTTCATGAGCGCTGACAGCTTCCACCATGGGGTGGAGAAAGCCATGAGGAAACAACCTGGAGGTGTCGTCCTGGACTTTCAGGACTTCAACGATGTGATTGCCTCTTCCAACTCAGGCAAAGTAAATGTGATAGAGCTTCAGTGCAACAACATCCTTGCATGGAGCAATGGTCGCTCAGTGACCAAAGTCAAGAATGTGCCAAATCTGCCCAGAATGACTGTCATTCAGATGAGGAGGGGCTCCAGGTGCATGTTCTACAAACTGTTGCACGATGAAGAGGAGTTCACACGATGCGACTTCCTCATGAAGAAGGTAAGAGTGTAAGACTTGTATTTCACATACTATAGACCTATAAACATTGAAACACTTGCAATTATATACACATTTTGGTTGATAGGTAACCTTGGACTACCCTGGACAGTTGAGGCCTGGAGACAAGGGAGTAGAGAGGGAGAAGAAGATGGACATCATTTCAAAGCTCTGCCCAATGATGCCCCCTAACCGCCGTCATTTTTGGGAGAATCTGGCTGAAGAGGATTGAGGAGGAAAAGAAATATGCACTTACACACACAAGTGCACACCCCTACTCTCACAAAAACATTTTCACATGTGCACACACCGTCCTTCATCATCCGCCTTTTCTGCTCTGATATGATGCAGTTAATATCAGGATGTCTCATTGCGAGATGTACTCATGAACCACAAATTCCTCATAGACCTTGCAGATCATAACCACATACATGCAATAATACCTGTTGTCATTTAATCTCTGATCTGCAAACTGGATGGAGTCTGTAGTAACGCCTACACCCACATTAATGCTCCATAAACAGCACATGTAAGCAACTCTGCATTTGCTTGTAGAGCAAGATGTTCTTAAACCAACAGATATGAGACCACAACCAATTACACTTACTCAGCAAGAAAGATTCCTTCTCCATAATAACTCTACACTTTAGTTGTACAGTAACCAGTTTATTATCTAAAACGTATAATCCTACTTTCAGGAAGGTTAGAATGTGTTTTGATTAAACTTTTTTTTAGAAAAGTGTTTATTTAACTGTAACTTTGGAGACTGTATATTTTGTGCTGCGGTTACATTTTATGTGTCGTATGCTAGAGGTGTTATTTTGTTAGGATTGACTACATATTAGAAAAACCTCTCATTATGGAATACAGTTTAATAGCACCACAAACTACAGCCTCCAAAATGTAAAGGATTAACATTTTTGTCTTTGTTCAAACAAAACCTGAACGTTACACATGTTACATGCTACTTGAGAAGGTAGATTTATTGCAGGGCTGTTGAATTACTTGTCTAGCTTGGGAGTGTACACACACACACACACACACACACACACACACACAAATAAATCTCCTTGTTATTCTTTTTGAGTTATGTTGTTAAATGTATATGAATTTTTAAGTGCTGTTTTATAAGTAACCTTGTTATTTAATGAATTAATTTTCAATTAAAATAAAAGTCCACAAACCAAAATACCAGCATTTTGATTGTGTGTAAAATTATAAGGATGTTTTGGGGAAAATAATGAGAATGACAATTTAATCATTTAAGACTGATGTGACAGGGACATCACAACAAAATACTATTCTTGAATACACTGGATGAAGGTTACTACCAAGCATTTTCAACACTCAACCTATAAACATCAATAAACAAAACATAAAACCAATTAAAACAAATGAAAAGGTATAAGGAATAAAAAAAGAAAGTTGGATTAACACATTTCAATTGTAGATACTGCACTCTGCTTTTGTAATAGTGTTTTAGTTACTTGAGGTTAGACAAAGGCAGAGTGCAGTATCTACATTTTTAGGGTCAAAGGTCATATACATAAAAAAAGACCATTGATAACATTTTCCTTCCTGTAAAGGTATTACATAAAAGTATCAACACTACCTACAACATGTTTGGCTGGCCTGTATGAAAACTTTGAAGCCATTTTTCTCAGTTTCAGTGTTGGCATAGTTACTGCACTTTGCCTTTGTAGGGCAGTATGGTGGTTGGCAAAAACAAAGGTTCCCAGTGCATCATCATTATGCAGCATTGAGTGAATCTATTAAACGCAAGTAATCTTAGTTATCATTGCTAATTTTTCATGCTGTTTTTAAGATTAACTTATAAAGAAAAGCTTGATTTATTTATCAAAGGAAGACCTACACTAGAGCTTAATTTAGAGCAGAAAGCCAAATCTTTTGAAAGCATTTCAACTCCATATTGAAATGGAAATGGATATTGTTGCGGCAGATTTAAAGTCACTGAAGAATTAACTTTATTAAACAATTAAACAAAGTGAGATGCTAGCTGTTCATCTGACTTACAATGGCCAGTCTACAGGTCTTGTACCTTTTTCTTATCGCTAGGTACCCAATGAGCCTCCGTAGTTTTTGCTCCTCCTCGAAATATCGCCACCGTTAGAAACATCTTCGCTGAGGCCTTCTTTCTATTGGTGGAGAATCTCTGACCATACACTTTTTAAAATAAAATAAAAAATCTCATATTACATATACTTTTTTTGAAAACTTCTCATATCACATGTTTTTCAGTACCTTCTCGTGCCTTTCACCATGTCCACCTTCCCATAAGATATATGTACAGAGCTTTTTGGTACTTTTCCATCCTTCCATCCTTCCATCCTTTGGGGTGGCAGTGGCTCAGTGGTTCATGTAGGTTCATTGTCTACAAACCAGAAGGTTGGTGGTTCAATCCCCGGTTCCACCTGACCAAGTGTGCACCACCTGACCATGAGCAAGATGCCTAACCCCAGCTGCTCCTGACGAGCTGGATGGCGTTTTGCATGGCTGACACTGCTATGAGTGAGTGAATGGATGAAAAGTGCTTTAGTGGCCATAGTTCTGTGAAAGTGCTATATAAATGCAGTCCATTTACCATGTACAAACCCTGTAACCTAGTTTGCTGCATAGACTTAGACTTTTGCATGAGACAGATGAAATTCCCCAACAATATTAGGTTGAGGGTTTTTTTTCCCTGACGAAGGAATAGGGGTGAGAGGGGCCAAGGTTCAAGAGTCATGGTTCGCTACTGGATTCTCACCAGGGGAGACAAAAACCCACCCATAATGGGCCTAACAAGGTGAATGTGACTGTAAGGAAATTTACAAAGTATAATAATCAAAATATTAGTAATGAAGAACAAAGGCACATTGAGGACACTGATCTAAACATAGAGACTTGAACAGTCACTCACTTTTGTGCCATTTCTGCAAACAGATCCTGTACAACTGAACAGTCAACCATACCTAAACATTGGTCTGAACCTTCTTAAACTGCAACATTTATCATACTACAATTTAAACGTTCATATTACTTTTGTATCATATTATATATTACATTATTGAACATTCACTCACTCGTTTTATACAACATTTCGATGTGTTTGGCAATATCATTTTTGTGATGTGTTCCAGAAAGAAGTTCATTGAAACTGAGACGGCAGGAAGCACACCCTGTTTGTTTTCTTTATTTTAGAAAAGCACAATGTTTTGTTGTTATTGTGAATGTACACAAATAATAGTAGACCCTTTATAGTATTACATTTAGAAATATTACTGTAATCTGTATTTTAAGTTTATTTTAAGTTTTAAGTGCAACCCCCAACTCCTCTGCTGAAAGTTTTTGAGATGTGTCCTAAAGAAAGAGAATATTTTTGAACAATATTGAGAAGTTCTGAGATTATGCAACACCCCATTAAGAAGGCAAGGCAAGTTTATTTAAATAGCACATTTTATAAACCATGGCAATTCAAAGTGCTTTACAGGAAGGAATTGAGGAATTGAATAATCACAAAATAAAAGCAAGGAAAATTAAAACAGCTATAAAATATATTAATATAGATATATGATACAGTTATAAAATGAATTAAGAATAAAAGATGGTACATAGATAATACATAGATAAACTTCTCATCTGGCAAAACAACGGTGTATCATATTTTTCACAACTCCCATGTTTACTCTGAGATTTTCCCATGGTGATTACACTGTCTGAGGTGTTCTTTCGCCTAAGAAATCTATTGGAAGTCTCCAATGGACCTGATTTTCCCCTAAAATCGGACAGGAGGAGCTCTAGGACTGACTCACAGGGTAACCTCGGGTTCACTAACCCATCAGTCCTCACCCCATAAACCCATTTGTTCGGAAGCTCTAGGAATGGAATCAATCCTGTCTGCACCCTACAGAACCTCGAGTTTAATCACATATCAAACTCACTACTCCACCACAGACCCAGGTTATCAGCATGGTTTCATCTCTTAAGTTCCCATTAAGTAATTTATGTTTGTCTCTTACCCAATTCTCAGTGCCATTTGAGTTTAGTTTAGAATCAAAGGGAAGGAATACAGTGCAATCAGTCGTACATACAGTGGATACAGTTATAAAACGAATTAAGAATAACAAGATTATACATAAACTTCTCATCTGGCAAAACACCAGTGTATCATATTTTGCACAGCTGCTTGTTTTACTGATTTACTATTTTCCCATGTGGATTGTAGCTCAGTAGCAGTAGCAGAACTGAAAAACTCAGTTCCTGGAGGGCCACATTCCTGCAGAGTTTTGTTCCAACCCTGCTCTGACAAAATAAAATAAGGGTCTGTCACACCATAGGAACATTTTCATAGTTCCTGTAACTATTGGTGGAAAGTACCCGCTTTATGGTGTGTTGTCACTGCAGAAACTGTTATAGGAATGCCTTTCGGGCTGACTAAATTGGCTCCTATTTCAGAGTAGAGTGTAACTCAACCCAGTAGGAACTTCCAGTGATGGAAATGTACGCTGATTGGCTGAACGTATGCAAAACACAGGCACCTGCCTTTTTAAATAACCATGTTAACGCAGTTGATTGCGAATAGGATCTATCATACATGTTATATATATATATATATATATAATATATATATATATATATATAGATATATATATATATATATATATATATATCTATATATATATATATATATATATATCTATATCTATATATATATATATATATATATATATATATATATATATATATATATATTTGCTTTACATGTCTTTACTTTGTGGCATTAAACTGGGATTAACTTTAGTCTTTTCTTTCGCTTTAGACCTGATGCTGTTGAATGAGGAGAGTCAAGATCTGAATGAAATGGAAGAGAAAGATCAGTACAAGACACATCATGATTTGAAAAATCCAACTGAGAAAAAAACTTTTATTTGCTCACAGACTGAAAAAACTACCACACGAAAAAGGGCTCAAAAGACAGGGACTGAAAGATATTTCACCTGCCAACTGTGTGAAATAAGTTTCAATAAGCATGGAAACCTTGAAGTCCACATGAGAATTCACACCGGAGAGAAGCCTTTCACTTGCTCTCAGTGTGGAAAGAGTTTCAGGCAAAAAGCAAACCTTAGTAATCACATGAGAGTTCACACTGGAGAGAAGTCTTTTATCTGCCAACAGTGTGGAATAAGCTGCAAGCAACAAGGCAAATTTAGAATCCATATGAGAATGCACACTGGAGAGAAGCCTTTCACCTGCTCTCAGTGTGGAAAGAGTTTCAAGCAAAAAGCAAACCTTAGTAATCACATGAGAGTTCACACTGGAGAGAAGTCTTTTATCTGCCAACAGTGTGGAATAAGCTGCAAGCAACAAGGCAAATTTAGAATCCATATGAGAATTCACACTGGAGAAAAGCCTTTCACCTGCTCTCAGTGTGGAAAGAGTTTCAGTGTACAAGAAAGACTTAAAGTCCACATGAGAATTCACACTAGAGAAAAGTTTTTCACCTGCCAACAGTGTGGCATAAATTTCACTCAAAATGCAAGCCTTAAAGTCCACATGAGAGTTCACACTGGAGAAAAGCCTTTCACATGCCAACAGTGTGGCATACGTTTTACTCAAAGAGGACACCTGAACAGTCACATGAGAATTCACACTGGAGAGAAGCCTTTTACCTGCAAACAGTGTGGAAAAAGTTTTGTCCGAAAAGGAATCCTTAACAGGCACTTGAGAATTCACACTTGAGAGAAGCCTTAAGCAGGCTAAATTGTTAATTTCATTTATATATATATTATAGTTATTTTTTTCTTGTCAACAAACAACAGTGAGTTGAAAGGTTCAGTAAATAAATACAAAAAAGTAATAGAACATTGAATAAATGAAATGTAAAAAAAGTTACTAATGTTATTCATTGAAGAGCCATGAATGATTATCTTGTTTTTTTCTTGTTGTTTTTTTAACAGTAACAGCAGTCTAGTACCCACTCTATATTAAAAAAATCCATGTTTTATAATGACAGTGAATGGTTTGTTCTGTTTTATAATTCTCATAATTCTCAGTTAATAAAGGCCTTCTGAAGCAAAGTGATGCGTTTGTGTAAGAAAAATATCCATGTTTAAAACTTTACAAGATGTAATCTCTAACTCCCGCTAACTGTCGTACACGCATTCACGAGAGACTGGCATTCCAGCGTATGATTTATGATGTTCTGGTGAGAATTTTCTAGTTCTTGCGAGAACCAAGTGTGTTGACAAGCATGTGAAGAATTTAATTGTTTGAGCTATACTCTACATTTTATTAGTCTAAAAATAGTTTTTCATGTTTATATCCAGGTTGCTTCAACAAAGCAAAAGTCTTAAGATTACGTGCTTCAACATTTCACCATTTCCCTGTAAATGTTTGTGCCGCTGCTGTAGCTTCTTCCATCTCCCGGAGCTCATGGTCGGTATACTCTGGTTCAATCAAATATAGCTGGTCAAAAAACTCCTCTTGGATTATCTCGAAATCCTCCGAAATTTTTCTTTGAACACCCTCGTTTTAGACTTCTAATTCACGACCAGTGTTTTGTTTTGTTCTATAATCTGCACTTCAGCATTCGTCACCGGAACTTACGATACACCTGCGTCATGCGCTGGAACACCAGTCTCCCGTGAGAGGACACGTATAACCAGTGAGCTACAAATTAAGGGTGATATAATATAGTTTATTTTAAAAGAACCCGGTTATTTTTTTTGGTCAACTTACACATTTCAATACATATGTCAGACAAGTACAAATGCTTAATCTTAAACATTAAAGGATTAGTTCACTTCAGAATTAAAATTTCCTGATAATTTACTCACACCCATGTCATCCAAGATGTTCATGTCTTTTCTGAGGAAAATATTCCAGGATTTCTCCATTCAAATGCATGTTATAAGTGACTCAAACTCACAATGCTTTCAGATGGAGCAGCGTTTCCCTTTCCCTTTCTGTCACTTATGTTCGATGTAGTCGACGTGACGACTGATTGGGATCACGCTTAGGGAGCCTGTTATCTTTGAATATTGATAAAACGACTCAATGCAAACATTGGCATGCAAGCTTTGCATCCACGCTCCGCCCTGCAGCGTGGGCATAAATAAGGAAGTGGATCGCCATCTCTGGCTCAACCTGGTTGATATGAGGGATGCGGACAAGGTCCGGTTCTTGGACTGTTCGGCGACGCAGTGGAGATCTGGGCCCAACAGTTTTCTGCCGCCTCTCCTGCCCCGGAGGCCAGCTGGTGCCACCCAAGTTCAGTGCTCTTCGCTACACTCCGTTGTTGAGCGGATGTGAACCTGTCATACGTACAGACATCGCAGTCCTACTGGTGAAGGGTGCGATTGAGCTGGTCCCTCCAGCCGATATGAAGACCGGCTTCTATAGCCCGTACTTCATTGTACCAAAGAAAGGTGGGGTTACAGCCAATCTTGGACCTGCGACTCTTGAATCGGGCCCTTTATAAGCTTCTTTCATTCAAGTGGTTAACGGAGATACGTATTGTTGAATGCTCCTTCACCGAGAATGGTCTGCAGTATTTGACTTGAAGGTCGCGTACTTCAGATCTCTATCCTTCGATATGTCTGTGTTTTTGCGTTGTAGGGTTCGAAGTCAGTAAAAAGTCCTACCATTCGAGTGCTCCACAGCCACTTGGGTCCCACGGGCTGAGAATCTCTCTTTCCACTATGAAGATGGACTCGGTCCAACACGTCTCTCAAGAGGAACGTGTCTGGTCGGTGTTATACAGAAGTAAGAAAGGGTCCCACTGAAACTTTTCAGAGGCTCCTGGGGCTCCTGGCAGATGCAACCGCAGTAGAACAGCTTCCTCCATATGAATGGCTTCACAGCCGAGTCCCGGGGCCTCATTACAGCCTGTGGCCCAGCGAGAGTGAAGACTCCATCCCCAGGCGGTCCAGCTGTTCTGGGACCTCTTCAGGGCTGCACAGTTACATCTGTTGCCTCTCCAGACTTGTCCCATTGCCAGTTGTTTACTCCGTGACCGTGCAGAGAACCCTCGGCACAGAGACACAGGCACACAGCTGGCCCCGGGGCTGCTGCAAAGATGCGTTTCCCCAGTCAGCCTTCTTGCACAGCACTGTACTAAGTCAGGGAGGAGAAGAAGCAGGTCTCGCTAGTTGCCCCGTATATGCTCCACTCGAGAGCCCTCTCTGACCCATTCCTCTGAGACATTCTCAGGGACGGGGCACCATTGGCAGCCGCGTACAGACCTCTGGAGACTCCATGTCTGGTCCCGAAAGGACGGGACGCGGAGGTTCTAGGTGATCTACCACAAACAGGTCTTAGGTCGCCATCACTTCCTCTAGAGCAGGGGTTCCCAACCTTTTTTGTGCCAAGGACCAGCATATTCATAAAAAAAATTCCAGGGACCAGTTGTCAATTTTAAGATGCATCGTTTGGAACATATCACTGTGTAAAACAGTAACAGCCTATCATTTATTTGCATATAATGAACTAGGTGGCAACAAAGGCTACTTGTATGAATATACCAATCTTTTTAAACTTTCAGACCGGTTCACAAAATGTTTCCCTTTTCTGCCATACAATTAGGTCTACTTCAAAAGCAACTCACACAGCACTCACTCACTAGCAGGTGGCAGTAATGGCAAATTGTATGAAAATACCAGTCCATTTCACCTGTCAAATCTCTCCAGAACCACTAAAGACAATCACTTCAACAGCAACTTAGTGTTTTCACTCACCAACAGGTGACAACAAAGGCTAATTGTATGAAAATAAGAGCCAGTTTCAACAGTCAGACAGATTCAAATACAATAGCAAACACATAACTTAGTGATTTCAGCCAATCATTTTTAAAAGTATAAAATTAGAGATTAAGCTTTAACCTTTAACAAAAAATACCAGATCAGACCAATGAGAACAAAACTATTTTAATGTGAGCATGAACTGCTTATTGATATTACTATATTTGTAGCTGTGCACAAGACAAGCTGTTCTTCCTGAGCATCCATAAAAAACATATGCATCCAAAACAATGCACACAAATTCCAGGATACAATAAAACGAAATTTAAAAAGGTCTGCTTCACAAAAATGAACGAAAACCAGCTTACAGTTTTTCACCACAAATAACACACAACGAATTTGGCGCCACGGAATCGCCTGTTGTCGTATATCCATACCTAATGTATGAGGTATTGTATTTATGAAGCTTGACTTCTCTCTCTCTCTCTCTCTCTCTCTCTCTCTCTCTCTCTCTCTCTCTCTCTCTCTCTCTCTCTCTCTCTCTCTCTCTCTCTATTTTCGAGTTGGTCATCGCCTTTCCTTTTACCAGAACTGTCCGCAATGAAATTAGCCATTGAAAAAAAAATATCGCGGCCCGCTCATCTCTCCACCTCCCTGTCACTTCAGGTGCAGCTCGCTTTTTTGCAGTCCGTTCAGATATGACGCATTGCTAAGCAATCGCAAGGCGCTCAAAGAAACACATTTTAATCTATTTATTGTTTAGGTTTTGGATTAAATAACATGACGTCATAGCACTTAAAAAAGCATTTAAAAAAGACTATTATTATTATTATAAAAAAAGAAAAAAAGAAACATTATTCTGGGAATATTTCAAGGCCCGGTACTAACGGGTCCACGGACCGGCACCGGTCCGGGGACCGGGGGGAATCACTGCTCTAGAGCACCCTCTACAAGGCCTGCTTATGCCCTGAAGTGGAATTGTGGTGGCAAACAATAATGTCTTTAAAGGTTATTTATTTTCTTGCAAGAAAAGGTCAACAGTCATAGTCATACAGAGTGCCTGCAGTGTGTGACAACTAATGGAGGGACCCTTCCTTCTTTATAGTTGACTCCCTATGTCATCAGAGTGGCTAAATGAACAATATGTCCCCCAACTAACACATTGTTGCATCCTACTACCCTTGAGTAAAGGCCCTTTGTCTCAGTCATACATTAGTCACACATTTCTCATTGTCAAGTCACGTATACAAGGTCGTACGCATACGTACATTCATACGGGTTAATAACAATTCTTAGCAGTCGGTCAATCCCACCTTTCCAGTAAATACGACTTGTGATTGGACTGTACGTCAGCAGACACCAAAGCATTGGCCAAGAGCAGAAGGCCCTCCCTCCAGGCTTTTTTTTTTAAGTTGCGATGTTGCGAAGCTTCATTTTCGCTCAGTCTGAGTTTCAGAGCAGAGCTGCGTGACAACGCTGCCACAAATCACATGAGTCGCAAGCTCGCAACTGTGTGGGCGAATCTCCGCAAAGTGGGTGTTGTAAACTCAGCTCTGAAAAAATAGTCTGCAATAGGAGTGCAAATGTAATGTAATAAGTTTCACCCTTTCGAACCTCAGTTTTCAGAGTTTCAAAACTTTTTTTCACCTATTTGCACACCAGTTTTCAGATCACCATTTACAAGGTTTCAAATCTGGAAAACAAACTACACACTGGGAGAACAGTGACAAATTCGAAACTCTGAAAAAATGGACTTCTGAAGAAGGAAAACTCATAAACAAAATTATGTTTGCAGAGATTTTTTTTTTTTACCATTTTGCAAGCCTGCAAAACTCTGTTTTCAGAGTTTCAAATCTTTTTTTCACACATTCGCCCACACAAGTTTTCAGATCACCATTTACAAGGCTTCAAACCTGGAAAACAAACTAATACAGTGGGAGAACACTGACAAATTTGAAACTCTGAACTCTGAAATTGTTTGCGCAACATCGTAAAAAAAATGTTGCAGTTCTGAAGAAGGAAATCTCAAAAACAACATAATGTTTGCAGAGATATTTTTATTTTGTTTACATTTTGCAAGCTTGCAAATCTTATTTTTCGATCTTGCAAAACTTTTTTTGTAAGATTTTGAGTTTTCGAACACTTAGTTTTAAACTTTCAGAACTTTATTTTCAGTTTTGAATCATGGCAGGATATTAATCCCATAGGTCCAGATCTCATGAATACCCTCTTAGGTGTAATGCTCTGGTTTCGCCAAAAGCCAAAATCTGTGAGGGCGGATATTGAAGGGTATGTTTCACTAAGTCAAGGTTCCTAAAATCTTTTGGTGAAACATACCCCCTTGATTTTTTGAGATGCTTGTGCTGTCAGCTGCTGGAAGAGTTTAGGATGACTGTACATCTCTTTGGAGCTCTCTTTTTTCTCTTTCTTTGCATCTCTTTTTTTTCTTCCTCCAGTTGTGTCAACTTTGTGTTAAGGAAGACAGCAGATGATAACAAAGCAAAGCTGACTGAGAAGTTTTATCCACATTTCATAACTTTTACATGGAAGATTGCCTTAAGTCGATCTCGAATGAAAGACAAGGTGTCATGTTGGTGACGAGCTTAGAGTAGTATGTGCTTCTGGTAGCCACACTATATTAATCTTAATCCCTGAGGAGGAGGAATGATCTAAAGAAGTGAGACATCTTGACTTGCGCAGAGAAGAACTTTCTGTGGACAGCGCAAAAGAGCCTGCCCGTTCTTCTCTGTTGAGGAAGGGGGGGGGGGGGCGATGAGGGGGTTTGGCCATAAATGGAGAAACAGGGGGGGACCCTCAGGTCGACAACACGCCCCTTCCAAATGTAAACAATGCATAAGCAAGTAGCCATGTGCTACTGTCCACCTGTAGTGCAGGGTGTGTTGTTTACAAGTGGAATGTGTTGATATGATCAAAATAGCACTCTCATCCTGCTTTGACACTGGACTCACTGGAAACAGATCCAAGTGCTTGATAATAAGCTGACTGAAATGCTCATCAGGAGAGACTAGAACACTGTGCTATGTGCTATGCTATGTTATACAATTATGTAGTCTATTAGTTTGATCAGAATAACATAAGTGATGAATTACAACATACTTTATTCAATGTAATATTAAGAACCCTGCCAAATTCTACAAGATGCAATTTAACTAGTAAAACACTTCAGTTGTTTGAATAATAGTTAATTTCAGATTTTTTTGTATATAAGGTGACACAACAAATACATTAAACAGAGTTTACATTGCCATGATAGATTTCTTCCCAACTGTGCAGATGAGGCCTCTAGTCCTTGCTGTAGGCACATACAAGGAATAGTTGTCACCGTGATAGCCTAGGAAATGCATGGTTGCACAAAGATCCAGGAGACAGGAAATCGTAGAATGTGGGTTGCCCAGGCAACCCTGTGAGGCTCACATATCAGCTGGATCAGAGGAGCAACAAATGTTGATCATAGAAGACAGGTCAATGTGTATACACAATATATTAGGCACACAGTAAAGAACTTCTAACAGAATAATCAATTAATAAGTTTTAATTAATCAATTCATTTCCCACAAGTTCACATTTCCAGTTATGGAGGGCAATACTGAACATCAGAAAACAACGTGTGTATTATTGATGACACTGAATGGTACTGTTTTAATATCCGCCCACAACAAAGCAAACAGGCCTACCTGCTATAAAAGGTCTAGATTGAAAATGATTTAGTCATAGGGTCAGGTATGAACTACTTAGTTAACATACTGTAATTCAAGTGTTTCTTCAAAATCTTTTACTTGTTTCCCTTTCAGGAGGAGTGCCAAGGCCAATATGGGGATACCAGCATTTCCACAGGACAGTTTGGCTAAGGCTATGGTATAGGTGATTAACCTTTGGGTGCTCTCAGATCAAATTGAAAAGGAGGACTTAAAAAAAGAAAGCATTCTGTTAGTTTGCCATGTTTTGGCTGTAAGGAACTTTGACAGATCAATAAAACTGAGTTATTTACAATAAAGTATATCAATCAAACAGTTCTGTTGTATGTCTTGAGTCTTCTATTCAGTAGTCCTTTACACACGGTTCAGTTCACACATTAGATGGAAATTAGGTGAATTACAAATGTCACCCTTAAAACACAGTCCAGCAGTGTCCAAATATGTGTTGTTTTAAGATGATGATTCATAGTGTGGAGAGAAAGACCACACACAGGAGAAATGACTGACGTTAATCTAGTATCTCACCTCAGACTGGTTTGTCATAAGAGTCCAGAAGTCATACACTCTGAGGGTCATCGACACACGCAAGCCTCTACACCGCTTCAAGGTCTTGGTAGAGGGGAACAATGTCAACTATTTACAAAAAGAAACGTCCACAACCACCCAACGAGTGGCTCAGTGTCCTTTATCACCTCGCCCGTGAGTGTCTCTCATCTCTGCCAGCCACTGTTCAACAGTCTTCCCCCCCAGTGGCAGAGCAGAAAGATACGGACCCGTATTGGCTGTGACCAGTCTCTTTCCTCTTCTGTTGTCCGCACTTACTACATTTGTAGTCCCCTGCTTTCTCTTCTTCCCAGGACAGCCTGACACCCCAGCCGCGGCTTCCGCCTCAGCTTTTTTACTCCTCCGGAAAGCTGTTGACCGTGGCACGATAAGGGGTGGTGGGGATATTGATGTAAGGTGTGGAGGGTCCTGGGAGGAGCCTGGGAGAAAGCAGGGCTGCTGCTGGGGAGGGGCTGTAAGTAGCTGCGGGGCTGGAAGTGAAGGCACCTGGGAGGGCCTTCCTCGTTGGGTGGCCTGGGTGGGTGTGAAATGTCCTTTGGCCCTGTAAAAACAAAGGGCCGTAGTTCTGGAGGTGGCCGGGAGATGATTGATGGCCTGGGTGCAGAGAGAGGCTCAGCAGCAACGCACGGCACACAGTGGAATATAACACCCTGCTCCAGGATGGTCTTCTCCCTCTCCTTCTGTCGTCGATTGTACCTGACAGACAGAAAGAGGAAATTAGATCTAGTCGCATTTTGTCTAATATTATCACAATGTTGATAGTTCATAGCATAATGATTATGTTTCATGGTCATCATTATCTTACCATTGTGAGATGGTCCTTTGACTTTGCTCATACAGCTGGATGTTGGTCTGGGCCATCAACCTCGGGCTGTCCAGCACTGCCTCTCTGATTGACACGTAGTCCGCCAAGAGTGCCCACCTGCTCCTCTTGGTGCCGCCGGACTGCGTGCCACATGGGTGGAGACGACAGAGCTGGCTGCATATGGCCTCCACCAGGTGACTTGCGCCCGGCCAATTTGCAGGACCCGAGTTCAGTCCCAGAAAGCAACTGAAAGACAAAGAAATGAACAAAAAATACATGTTAGTGTTGGCAATGGAACGGAAACCTTTTAACTAATTATTCTAGGCTAATTCAGCCGCATACCATTCAAAGCTGTCCTTTCCAGCTTTTTCGGTTGAGGACTTCCCCTTCGTTGCCTTGAACCGCCCCTGCTCGATCCTGTCCTGGTGCCGGGAAGGGTAGACCACTCTCTCCTTGTCGGGGTCCAAGAGTGTCCAAGAGTGTCGGGGTCCAAGCTGACGGCCTGCAGCAATTTGTTGGTCTGGGCATAAAGGTACTCCACCCCAATGAGTTCCCCTGTAACGTGATGGAAATGCTCAGGTTAAAAAGCTAATGGCATGAACAAACCCTCACTTTCCACACTGACATTACGATGCAGTTGATATATACCCGTGTATATGCCAGGCTTTGTAAAGTCCTCAACCTGCCTTGAGCCAAGCACGCATTGGCTGAGCTGGTTGAGGAAGTGCTGCAGGTGGCCACTGTAGCAGAGCAGTGGTTGCTTCTTTCCCTCCTTTGCTGCTGCGGCACGGTTCTCATTTCCATCCAGGAGGAAGTACTGGAAATGCATTCCACTGGCACTACTCCCTATACACAGAGTACCGCAATGTGTGATGAGAGAGCGCTGAAGTGTACACATCTCAATCTAGTTACAAACCTATAATTACAATTCATTACCTGGAATGAACCGGCTGAGGTGGAGGTGAAAAGACTCCAGAGAAGTGGAGCCGTGCATGCAGCGATACACTGGCAGAATCACTCCGCCCTTGGTGATAGTGCCAGTCTGGGTGTACAGCTGTACACTCGGAGGGTCCTGTATGCACTTGAGGTGACGCCTCTGCTCTTGCCAGATTGCCCGGATGTGAACGGATCCAGCAGCAGGATGCCCAGGGTGTCGTGCCACTTCTCGCTGTTGAAGATCTCCAACATCTCTATCAGGAGGAGCTCCGTATCCGCAGCTTCACGCGTGCGGCGGCAGCAGTGAAGAGCCATTTCCTTGCTCCTGAGGTGGCTGTAGACCTCCCTGTCAGTGAGACCGACCATCCTGCGCCTCCCCTCAATTTCGGACCACTTGGCCTCCAGCAGTCAATGGACATCCCCTGCATCCCATTCGAAAATGCTGGAGGACAGCTGTCGCATGAAGGCCCCATAAAGCTGGTGGCTCTCAGAAACAACACCTGCTGCGAACCGCCGCATCAGGTGCCAGATGTTAAGACAAACCACCATCTGGGCCCACTCGGGAAACATGGCAGCAGTCTTGGTCCACTTAGATGAGCTCGAGGGGTGGTGTGCCTGCGAGTCGGTACCGCTCCATAAGCCCAGCCGCCATACGGAGCAGGCCCTCACCCTCACCAGCAGTGAGAACGCAGTTCAGGACCTGTCCATGCTTGTTGCCCACATCCGTAGCCCAGGCGGCTGTCAAAAACTACTACAAACTAATGTGGTATGCTTACAATATTGACCAAAAAGTACACCGTGGCATGTGACACATAATACGGTTAAACAAAGCACAGGTTGATATCAGAAAAGCAAGGAAACTGAAGGGGAAAAAAGTGTTGAAAGTGTGTCAAGGTTGACACAAATCGAATGTGTAATGTAAGTTGTTAAAAAGAAAAATGAAGACAAACATTTCAGCCACGTAGGAGGGTGGGAGAAAAGTATAATATCATGCACAATATCTCCACAATGTGAGAATAACACCTTTAAAAAAGTCAAGAGCCAAAGACATAATATTTAGGGGGAGACCAACATTCCAGGAAATCTGCAAGTACTGGACTAAGCATTCTTATCAAGAATACTGGGGTGGGGTGAGGTGGTGGTACAGCGGGGTGAGGCGGCAGAGCTAGACACCATGAGAGAAAATGTGCAGCCACATGGCAGGATATGGATTTACAGCAACTAGTATGCCATTCTAGATGTACATGAAAGTGTGTGTGTCAAGGTTGACACAAATCAAATGTGTAATGTAAGTTGTTATAAAGAAAAATGAAGACAAACCTAATTTGTAAGTCGCTTTGGATAAAAGCATCTGCTAAATGACTAAAAGTAAATGTAAATATGTACAGAGTTTCTCACTCAAACCCTACCTTATCCACTGGACCGTTAGTCTGATGAATATTCCAACAGAAAGACATTATATTACATACAGCATTTTGTTTATCCGAATAAAAAAATACTTATCAATGAATATCAGGTAATGTATCAATCAACTTACAGTTCTCTGTGGCAATGGCAACTACAGGCAAAGGGCTCTACGGGGCGCAGATCTGGTCGCAGAGCTGGTCTGGAAGCAGGCATCACTTTACGACACATAGAAAAGTGTTAAACGTGGTCTCAGTCATAAAGAGCTCATTGTTCCAATTTGAACACGCTTACTGGGAACTGCAGTCTTTTTGGCAAGGATCTTCCTGACCGTTGACTGCAGTTGACCTGGAGTCACAGAACGCTGCCCTAAAAATGCATAGACCGCTGCACCAAGAGGCCTTTAACAGCAAGCAAACAGTTGGGAATAAAATAACCTTTGTACTTTATTAAATTAAATAATGGGTCTTCTTTACTGATACCAATACTTACCCTGAAGCTGTCTTAACCCCAGCAAGGGGAGAAGGGGGTGCAGCTGCCTCCTGGTCACGGCGCCTGATATATTTAAGGGCTGCTTCCATAAGGTCCCCGGGATTCTGGGGTGTCTGCTTCCTCAACCAGTTGACATAACCGATTAAAAAAAAAAAAATTCATTAGAAATTGGATTCATCAATTATCACAAAAAATACAACTTATATCAGCATGACATTGTTATTCAAATGAGGATTCTCACCCAATGTGGTCTTTGTCCTTGGACTCATACAGTTCCTGCAGTGTCTCTGCCCTGTACCTGTGAAATCCAACAAGGGCTTGGCCCTCCTGTCCAGGCTGTGAGGCCTGGACTCTGGAATTCCTCCTTAACAGCAGAATATGCATTTGTGTAGCGGGCCAAGGCGTCCTTGTGGACCATCAGTGGAGATGGCTCCTGGGAGATGGCTAGCCACCAGCCCCACAACCCAGCCCAGGTCATTTTCTAGGAGCCACTTAAAGGTCTGACCCCAGTACACGCCGAACTGAACCGCATACCGGCTCAAAACCAGCATCACGGAATCAGGATCACCACCCTCTGAGACGACACGGGCCCGGGCCTCTGCCTCACATTCTTCTGGCTTCTTGCAAACCACAGCCTGGTCAGGCTTGGCCCTGATGGACTGAGCCTCATGCTTGGAGTGCATGGCCAGCTCCTTTCCCCTCCATCTAAACGTTGGGTTTTCCATCTAGGATTCAAGTGGTAAAGTACATACTGGATAATAGTAGAATTAACAATGCAGATTTTCCATTCATGAGAATTCATAAAATGTACAGGGAATAGAAAACCTCCCATAAGATACAATACAATAACATTGCCAAAAAATAACATAATGTAACCTGGTGACAGGTTACTGTCCAAGGCTGTACTGTAGACCATAGCCTGCATGACATTCACACAAATGTATCAACCTGTTAACTACACATACACGAATTAAGGTTGTTGGAGCTATTTTGCACTTTGTTTATTTTAGGCTTAAGTTATAATTTATTTCTTTTCTTTTCTTGCTAAAAGTTAATTTGCTTTATTTTGCATTTATGCTTATTTTCTTGTTTATTTACATTGTCGTTTATTGGTCACGTGGTGCTATGTTAATTTGTATAAATAGGTCAAGGTGGGAGCAATCAGCGGGGCTGCGAGGGCATATGGTTTTTTACCACAGCGTGAGAGAGGCAGCAGGAAATGTCTGTGAGCTTGCTTATATGTGTAAATAAACCTCCTCGAACTCATCTTTTGCTATGGACATTAGTTTATTTTGGTACCTCTAACCATGCGTAAAGCCTAACCCATGACGTAGCCTCAGTGGCCATTTGAGAAGTTTGGTATTAGTTTTGTTTAAGTTTATGGACAAATAGCCACTACAATAAGTAAAAAACCCGCCCCTGGATGTATATCGTTGGTTTACCTGGAAATGGACTCTGGATTGTTTGCTGGATTACCCTTTTGAAAGTGGATTACTCACCTGGATGCTCGAGACAACGCTGGGTCTAGGAGTGGCGGAGGCGCGGGCTGGATACAGCGCAAACATCAAGTAATCCGACCCATCCGACAGTGTAAAGCTTCCCTGGACACCGTACTGGATAACGGTGACGCTACTGGAGCGCTGGAGCTGCATTTACGGAGTGGAGGATTGATGTTTGTTGCAATTGGATTCGCAAAAGCTGGCCCAAAGCCTTCACAGTTGACGCGCACGGCCGCGTGCAACAACAATCACTGCGCGAATTCAACTCCGTGCGCAAAGGCAACCACCGCTGCAAACAAAGTTCCGCAAGGTACGTGCTTTATTCAACCTTTGCAAATAACTGTGTGTGCACCTGGCCAACATCAATAGAAAGTAAAAATGTCTGACGTTGCATCCAAAGCCACAAGTGACACGGCGCTTTCAATAAGGAGGCGCACAAGTTTTACTGCTAAAGGAATGATGTTTTTCATGCAAACGTGTCAGGAAAAGAGATCGACGAAATGCAGACAAGCCAAATTGTGCATGAATCAAATGGATAAATTGATGCATTCTGCAGACAATATTGATGCAGTCAAGTCTCTTTTGGATCAAATGATAACATGTGTTAATGAGGCAAAACAACATCATTTGTCATTTGTGTCACTGAATATACCTCAGGATGAAAAGGACAAACAAGATAAATATTTTGAACAAAAGGAAAATCTGTTTTCAAGCTTTATTGATGATGTCAAAGGGTGGTTATCAAATGCAGGCCATTCATATGAACTTCCAATCAAACCACCTGATAATCAAACTGATATTAGGCCTGAGGACAGTGTATCCAATAAAGGTTCTGCAGCACGCTCAAAAGCTGGCTCTAAACTGTCAAGAACTTCATCCAGTGCATCTGCAAAAATATTAGCGCAAGCAGATAAAGCAGCATTACAGGAGCGCATGGCTGCTCTAAAACAAAAGCACATTTTGGAGGCGCAGGAGGAACAAATAAGACTTGAACAAGAGGAATCAAGAAGGAAACAGGAAAAGGACCAAGAGGAATTACGGAACAAGCGGGAACGTTTAAGGAGAGAAAAGGAACAACTTGCTCTGGAGGCAGAATTAAAGGTGACAAATGCTAAATTGAAGGTTCTGGAAATAAATTCAAAGTGTGGCTCTAAAGTGTCAAAATGTGCATCTACAACATCAGATGGCATGAACTCTTACTTGGAAAGGTCAGAAATTCCAGGAAAATATGATTTAAATCCAAATGCTGAACGGTTTGTGCCCACCAATGAAAACTCTGAACCTTCCTCCAGTCGCTTATTAAATTCTGTCTCTGCTGGTGTTAAACCCAAACATGCTGTAATACAACCACCCATACCTAATGTCATTCCTGTTTCTCAAAGACAAAGTACACGACCACTGGTTTTGCAAAATGCTCATGACAATAATCAATCCACCAACTCTCCGGACATTTTGAACATCATGCAGCGTCAAAATGAAATTACTGCCCTGTTGGTCCAACAAAACACAGCCTCTGCTCTGCCTATGAGAAATATACCTGTATTTGATGGTGATCCCCTGTATTTCAAATCTTTTCTCAGAGCCTTTGAAAATTGTATTGAGGATAAAACTCAAAATTTCAGTGATTGTTTGTACTTCCTAGAACAGTACACTAGGGGGCAACCAAGAGACATTGTAAGAAGTTGTCAGCATCTGCCCTCTGAACCTGGTTATCGAAGAGCAAAAACACTTTTGATTGAACATTTTGGCAGTGAACACAAAATCTCTTCTGCTTATATGGACAAAATCAACAACTGGCCCTCAATAAAACCTGAGGATGTTAATGCTCTGCAGTCATTTGCTTTGTTCCTTCGAGGTTGCTCCAATATAGTGCATCATATAAAGTACATGAAGGAGTTGGACATGCCAGCTAACCTCAGGACAATCCTAATGAAACTCCCATATAAACTGAGGGAAAAGTGGAGAAATGTGGCATGTGACATACTGGAACAAACTGGAAGCAGAGCAGTGTTTGTTGATTTTGTAAATTTTATTGAAAAACAAGTCAAAATTGTTTCAGACCCGTTGTTTGGAAATATTAATGATGTTTCCCCAGCCAGCCACACAAAGCTATCCACTCAAGTTAAGCAGAAAGGGAAAAGTGGTACCTTTGCCACCAGCATCAATGCAATAAAGGATGGACATAAAGAAAAGGAAAACTTAACAGCTCATGGTAACCAGCTCAAATGTCTGTTCTGCCATTTCACCAATCACACTCTGGAAAAATGCTTTCAGTTTAGAAGAAAGACACAACAGGACAAGATTCACTTTCTAAAGGAGAAAGGTGTTTGTTTTGGGTGCTTGAAATATGGACACACAAGCAAAGACTGTAGGAGTCGTTTGGATTGTGAAGTGTGTCACAGGAAACACCCATCTGTCCTGCATGTGGAGAAGGAGGATACTTCAAGGATAACCTCCAAAGAAACTGTGAGCATTGTACCCGAGCAGCAGCAGACGTGTGGTCATATTGGGGCTGGTGAAGAAGATACTGCTGTTTTCTCCATTGTGGCTGTGCAGGTGAAAAGTCAGAAAAGTAATAAAGTTGTGCACACTTACGCTTTCTTGGATCCTGGGAGCTCTGGTACCTTCTGCACTGCAAGTCTGGCTGAAAGGCTGGGAGTATCAGGTAAAAACTGTAACATACTATTAAGGACAATGGGACAGACTAAAGCCATTAATACCACTGTGATAATTGGTCTGGAGGTGTCTGGGTTTGACACCGAGGATTTTATTGAGCTGCCATCTGTTCTGACACAAACAGAAATGCCTGTATCCAAAGTCAATGTGCCATGTCAGGATGATGTTGCCAAGTGGGCGTATTTGAGTAGCATTAGGCTACATGAAGTAGATGCAGATGTGGACTTGCTCATTGGAACTGACTGTCCCAAAGTTTTGGAGCCATGGGAACTAATAAACAGTCAATGTGGTGGACCGTATGCAGTGAGGACCAGAGTTGGCTGGGTCATAAACGGGCCTCTTCGTGTTGGAGACTCTGGAGGTACTGGTGTTAAATCAGGATGCACTGTTGTAACTGCTAATCATATATCTGTGGAGCACTTGGAAAATATGTTGATGCAGCAGTACAATCATGGCTTTGCTGAAAGAACATATGATGAACAACTTGAGATGTCAAGAGAAGACATTAAATTCATGAAAATTGTGAAGGATACAACAGTGCTTAACGATGAACATTATTGCATTGACTTGCCTTTCAGAGTTGAAGATCCTGTTTTGCCAAATAATCGCTGCATTGCATTACAAAGAATCCAGAGCCTGAAGAGGAGATTTAACAGAGATATTTCATTCAAAGCTCAATACATTGATTTCCTCAACAACATGTTGGAGCAAGGATATGCAGAAAAGGTTCCCACAAATGAGCCCACTCCAAAACAAGGAAAGGTGTGGTACATTCCCCACCATGGTGTACATCACCCAACCAAAGGGAAATTGCGTGTTGTGTTTGATTGCGGCTGTACTTACAAAGGTACATCATTAAACAGCCAGCTCCTGCAGGGCCCAGACTTCACTAACACGCTTATTGGTGTCCTCCTCCGGTTTAGAGAAGAGCCCATCGCTGTTATGGCTGACATCAACGCCATGTTCCATCAGGTCCGGGTCCCACACAAGCATGTCAACTTCTTGCGCTTTTTATGGTGGCCCAATGGAGACGCTACAACGGAGCCAGAGGAATACAGGATGTGCGTGCATTTGTTTGGAGCTGTATCCTCTCCAAGCTGCTCAAACTATGCACTGAGAAGAACTGCTGAGGATAATGCACTGCAATACTCACCCGACGTCCTCAGCACAGTCAAAACAAATTTCTATGTGGATGACTGTCTCAAGTCCACTGTGACAGAGGAAGATGCAGTGAAGCTCATACATGGACTAACATCTCTCTGTAAAAAAGGCGGCTTCCGTCTCCAAAAGTGGGTCACAAATAGCCAAAATGTGTTGGCACTTATTCCCATCAATATCAGAGCAGTGGGTTTGGAGAACATGGATTTGGACAGGGACCAACTCCCTGTGGAAAGAGCTCTGGGGATGCAATGGTGTGTTCAAGGAGACACGTTCAGCTTCAGGACTGCATTGCAGGAACGTCCACACACCAGGAGGGGCATCCTCTCTGTGGTGAGCTCTCTCTATGATCCACTGGGTTTTCTGTCTCCTTTCATAATCCCTGCAAAGTTACTGTTACAGGAGCTGTGTAGAATGAACTTCAAATGGGATGAGCCAGTCCCCAGTGCCGTCTCCAGACATTGGTCTGAGTGGCTCTCTGAACTTCAGCATATGAGTGGATTTAAAGTGGAACGGTGCATCAAACCCAAGAACTTTGGAACACAAGTGAAAGCAGAACTGCATCATTTTTCAGATGCCAGTCAATCAGGATATGGCACTGTTTCATACTTGAGATTGGAGAGTACTGACAGTGTGCATGTTTCATTCATCACAGGCAAGGCTCGTGTTGCTCCTCTAAAGCAACTAACCATCCCACGCCTTGAGCTTGCTGCAGCTGTGCTTGCGGTTCGAGTGAACACAATGCTGTTGAAGGAGCTACAGTTGCCATTGCAAAGGTCATTTTTCTGGACTGATAGCACTACTGTTCTCAAGTACATCTTCAATGAAACAAAGCGCTTTCACACATATGTTGCCAACCGTGTCAGCACCATAAGAGAAGCCACGGACAAAGATCAGTGGAGGTATGTAAACACCAAAGATAATCCGGCAGATGAAGCATCTCGAGGACTAAGAGCTCAGGAATTTGGGAAAGGAAAATGGCTAAAAGGACCAGACTTTTTGCATTTGTCTTCCTCCGAATGGCCAAAACTCGACTTGGACTCCTCCTCCATCCCATCTGATGATCCAGAGGTAAAAAGGGAACTTAAAGTGAATGCTGTTACAACACACAGTGACAATCCCCTCAGTCAGCTCATTCACTATTTCTCATCCTGGAGAAAGCTTAAAACATCAGTGACCTGGTTGTTGGAGCTGAAAGAAAGACTTTTACTTTTGAGCCAAAAGAGGAAAGAATATGTGGTCAAGCAGAATGAAAATGTGGAAAAGGAGCTTAAAAAATTCAAAGCCGCACTTGGAAGATCCAGCCTGACATCAGAGCGCTTGGAGGAAGCCGAAAAGGCAATAATTCAGTTTGCACAAAACCAAAGATTCAGCACTGAAATTTCCTCACTAAAACACGACCCAAAGACTGTTTCCAAAGACAGCCCTCTGTATCGCCTCGACCCCTTCATCGAAGATGGCATCCTCAGAGTTGGTGGACGCCTGTCTAAATCTGCCCTGCCGTTGGAGGTAAAACATCCTGTGATTCTGTCGAAGGATCTGCATGTTTCCCAGCTCATATTACGTTACATCCATTACCAACTTGGACATGCTGGACGCAATCACATGCTGCACAGATTGAGACAGAAGTATTGGATTATAAATGCCAACTCTGCGGCCAGGAAGATTCTCTCACAATGTACAGTGTGTAGAAGGTACAGAGGAAAACTTGGAGAACAAAAAATGTCCGATTTACCAGAGGAACGAGTTGTGCCTGATAACGCACCCTTTACAAATGCGGGAGTGGACTATTTTGGACCACTGGATGTGAGGAGAGGGAGAACTGTGCTGAAGCGATATGGAGTGATATTTACCTGTCTGAGCAGCCGCGCAATACATCTGGAGGTGGCGAACTCCCTCGACACAGACTCCTGCATCAATGCTGTGCGAAGATTTATCTGCAGAAGAGGACCTGTGACAAGTATGAGGTCAGATAACGGCACAAATTTTGTTGGTGCGAAGAAGGAGCTGAGGCAGGCTCTGGCTGCTTTAAATCACTCTAAAATTGAAAGGACTTTTGTGCAGGAAGGAGTGACGTGGAGTTTTAACACCCCAGCTGCATCTCACCAAGGTGGTGTGTGGGAGCGTCTGATTCGCTCTGTGCGCAGTGTACTTACCTCTGTTGTTGGACATCAACTGCTGGACGAGGAAGGCCTGCAAACACTGTTTTGTGAGGTAGAAGCAATACTCAATGACCGGCCAATAACTAAGGTCTCAGAAGATCCCAATGACTTGGAAGCGCTCACTCCAAATCACATTCTCCTGCTGAAAGGCAAGCCCATTCTGCCACCAGGTCTGTTCGAAAAATCTGACCTGTACATTAAGAGGAGATGGAGGCAAGTGCAGTACGTTGCGGAGCTTTTCTGGAAAAGGTGGACATCAGAGTATTTGCTTGTAATGCAAGAAAGACAAAAATGGACAAAGCAAAAAAGAAACTTCATCCCAGGAGATATTGTTGTAATCGCTGATGCTACAGCTCCAAGAGGCTCATGGATGATGGGCAGAGTTCTAAGTACCACAGCTGACTCAAGAGGACTGGTCCGCTCTGTGAAGGTCCAAACGAAGACCAGCATCCTGGACAGACCAATAACCAAGCTCTGTCTTCTCTTGGAGGCTAACAATTGACTATGCATCTCATTCTCTCTCCTATCTCTGTTTTCTATCTATTTGTTTTTTGCAGGCATGGAAAATCTGAAGATGCAAGATTCAAGCTTAGTGTTTAGGTTATAATCAGGAAATAGCTCCTTTGTGCTAAAAGCTAAGATTAATTGTGGGTAAATTACGTCACAATTAGGGGCTGGGTTGTTGGAGCTATTTTGCACTTTGTTTATTTTAGGCTTAAGTTATAATTTATTTCTTTTCTTTTCTTGCTAAAAGTTAATTTGCTTTATTTTGCATTTATGCTTATTTTCTTGTTTATTTACATTGTCGTTTATTGGTCACGTGGTGCTATGTTAATTTGTATAAATAGGTCAAGGTGGGAGCAATCAGCGGGGCTGCGAGGGCATATGGTTTTTTACCACAGCGTGAGAGAGGCAGCAGGAAATGTCTGTGAGCTTGCTTATATGTGTAAATAAACCTCCTCGAACTCATCTTTTGCTATGGACATTAGTTTATTTTGGTACCTCTAACCATGCGTAAAGCCTAACCCATGACGTAGCCTCAGTGGCCATTTGAGAAGTTTGGTATTAGTTTTGTTTAAGTTTATGGACAAATAGCCACTACAAAGGTGAAACATGAAATAAAATAGTTCGAGAGGTTAACCAGCTATAGTTTTCGAATGTGCTACAGGTGAACATGCCAAGTTCTGATGAGTACCAATGCTAATTATGCTAACGTTACTAGTGTCAACATAAATGTTGCTATGTGCCATACATTGCAATCAAACATGTGTGCACTTTCCTTGGTGATTGTTCAAATACATGTTAAGGTGTTTACACAAATTAAAATAGTTAGAGATTGTAACCAGCTATACTGTACTGTGCAACAAGCTTAACATGCCAAGTGGTACTAATGAATAGCGATGCCAATTATGCTAACGTTACTTTTGATAGATGCCATACATCGCAATCTAACATGTGCACACTTTCCTGGGTGATTGTCCAAACACATAGTTAGGTCTTTACACAAATTAAATTATTAGGATTGTAACCAGCTGTACTGTACCACTGTGCTCCATGCTGAACATGCCAAATGTTAGCGAGGCTAATTGAGATAACGTCAAGGTTAATCTATCAAC
Organism: Abramis brama; assembly: GCF_963993115.1. Lineage (NCBI taxonomy): Eukaryota > Metazoa > Chordata > Actinopteri > Cypriniformes > Leuciscidae > Abramis > Abramis brama. The sequence continues at coordinate 23,150,794 of NC_139966.1, read as the reverse complement.
AAAAACGCTTGATCAGAAATATACATGAAGTTGTAATATGTGTACACTTACCTTTTGTTTTTTGCAAAGATAAGTAATGTCCTTTTGCTCTATAAATGCCTTTTCACAGTGCTGTATCAGATTAAATCTTTGTATCTTTGATGAAAACAAAGTTGGAGCCGGGGCTTAAGTCAAAGGGCGAATTTGATTGGACCATACCTGAAAAGGAAGACAGATTGGCCCGTGGTTTTTTGAGACAAGGCCCTATCTTTTTCATTGACTTTTTGTTGGCTTTCTCAAAATTGAGACAAACGACAACTGGGATTGGCTGACGGACCTGTCTGTCTTTTCTAAATAATTGAGACAGAGCAGAACGGTCCCTAATGAGCGTACTAGGACTTCATTGGGACATTGAGACTGATACCTTTATTATCAAAATAGCAATGACCATTTACTAGAAGAGGTAATTTGTCAGTTACAAATTCAGTTTACAACTCGCTTGGATTTCTTGCTCCTGTAATAGGACAAGTGGCTACAGGAACTCAAGCTACTTTCAAATCTGAGCTTCAGCAGATGCTTCGTACCTGTCACGGAGCAACCCCGTGATCATGAATAGACTGTATGCACGTACATCATATCAAACACACACACCACAGATATATTGTCTCAGCATTAACACAGTCTGTTTACTGACACTGATATCATGCATACTCATACTTGTGCAATGTTGGTGAATTTTTGAAGGTATTGTGAAAAATGTGTTTAAGATATGTGAGGGGATGATGTGTATTTGCTCATTATGTGTAGTGGATATTGAAGGGTTACAAATTTAAGAATCTATTTCAGATATGCTTCCTTACATAACATCATGTTGAAGAATACTGATTTTAGCATTTGAGGTTTTAATTTAGATTCTAATACAAACTAATAAAGTTTAGTAGACTGATTTCAGATGATTATTGAGTCTCCAGCAAGAGTCTCCTTTCCTGCCAGTCCTGTTTTCTCTATTGTAAGTCACCTTTTGTCTTTAATGGCTCGAGCCCATAGCCCCAGACGCACCTTTTGTCTTTAATGGCTCGAGCCCCAGCCCTAGACGATGAATCATTAGGCTGATTGGATTAGCACATATGCATTTGAATGGTTATGCTGATTGGATTGAGATTGCAAGACCCTCAGTCTAGGGTGTTACCTAAACCTGTTACATGCTTTGTTTGAATTTGTCTCCACCTTCAAAAGTCCCTCCTCCTAAAATGCCTATAAGACACCATGTATAGTTACATTCTTAAGATAATGTTGGAAGTACTGCAGCCACGTACAGCGGAGTCCTCAATAAAGAATAACTTCTGTTGAACGCAATCCCAACTGTCTCCTGGTCTTGCATCGATGAAAGAAAACTTTACAACAGATGGTGCCCTGTGACCCAGATGGAGAAAAAGGAAACTCAAAGAACTTCAAGCTCAAAGAACTGAATCTTGAAACTTCAAGCTCAACAAAAGATCTGACAAAGATTGCCAGACTGAATCTTTCCAGCTTCCTCCAGATTGAAAACTTCAAGCTCCAAAAAGATCTCAATGCCTGACTGAGTTCCAGACTGAATATTGAAACTTCAAGCTCAAAGATCTCAACAAAGCTGACTGAGTTCCAAACTAATTTTTTCTGTACAACCAACGATTCAGTGAGTTTCACTCCATTCAAAGAACCAATGCAGACTTCCTCTGCGCCGTTCAGAGAAGAAGTTAACAAACAGCTGTAGAGTTTGGTTAACTAAAGATAAGCCTCTAAAAAAGTTTTTCTTTTAGAGATGAAATTTATCCTCTGTTGTTGGCAGGGAAGATTAACAGTTACATGTTAATATTGTGTGTATGCTCTTGCTAGAGAAGACCTATCCTCTGTAAGCTAGAGACTATTAGCGTCATGTGCTAATAAGATTGTACCCTCTGTTTGTAAGACAGTAGAGAGAAGTTTTAGTGTTTTGTGATTGTGAAGTAACAAAGAAAGTCACAAAATGGTTAGAAAGAATGCTAGGCTGATTTCCACAACGGAGAAAGGTGGATTAGCTAGCCCGTTATGGACAGACAATGAGTTTAAGTCTTTGTTAGGAGAATGCATGGACTCAATCATGACTGAGGAAGTCAGATTGAATTTGACAAAGAAATTTGGCATTCACCCAGACAAAGTATGGTCATTTGAAGATTGTAAAAAGGTACTAGGAGCAAGTATTTGCAAGAACAATGTGAAAGCCATTATCTGTTGTCACAGAGAATTTGGTTTAACACTAGCTACAGAACAGTCTAAGCGCAACTCAGAGCTAGAGAAACAGATCAAAGAGCTCCGTACTAGATTATCTTCTGTGACTAAGAAAGTAAACCGCAACAAAGATGCAGAAAAAACTGATGTGGAAGAAGTTAGTCAGCCTGATAACAATTATCCTGACTTAAAAGCTTTCTTTTAAACAGATGTAGCCATCCAATCAGTAACTGATGAGCCTGTAGATTCAGTGCAGGTTTGTGGGGCTAGGAGAAGATCTCAGGGAACTGAAAGTGTTACTTCTAACTCTTCTATTGTCCAAATACAAACTGTTGCCAAAGCGCTAGGACCTAAAGATGTAGAGAGACTATCCCAGAGCTTACCCTCAGCACGCACAAATTTTTCTGAATTTAGAAGAGCATTGATCAGTAAAATGCGTCTTTATGACATGTCGTTGGCAGAAGTTACACAGCTGATATCACAAATTCTAACTGAATCTGAATTCAACAGTTTTGAGTCTGCTGTTACTTCCGAACTGCAACATGTCAGTAAAGGCGATTTGAGAGAAGGTGTTTTGAAAATCCTAAAGAATATCTTAGGACCCAAAATCGATTGGTCGAAAATTACCAATTGTGTACAGAAGAAGGGTGAAACTGTTTGTGAGTACACAGAAAGATTTTGCCAGACCGCTGCCGCTTACAGCGGAATTGCTGACACTTCAGAGAAGGTGCTAGGTGATAATGGTCCCCTAGTTCGCGCATGGTTTCAGGGTCTTCTGTCAGAACATAAAAATGCATTGCCTTACTTAGAACTAACATGGTCTAGTAGAACCCTGCAAAACAACTTGGACAAGTTAGCTACTTGGGAAAGAGACTCTGATGTCAAGGCAAGGGTAAAAATTGCAGCAGCATCCTTTAACCCTCAGGGGACCACTGTGTTTTTGGGGCCTTTGAGATGTTCTGACATGCCTTGACATTTGTGCTTTTTTCAGTTATTTATAAACATGTTAATGGCAAAGGTGTAAATTCACTCTATATAGCACAAACAGGGCTACCATAATATGCGAGCAACGTGTATGCAGATGTTTGTATTTTTAAGAGAATAATGTTTATGCGTGGTTATTGGAAAAAATTAAAATGAAAGTTGCTGAATTAAGACCACAAAACACATATTAAATATGTGTCCACAAGACTTTTGACTAATGGATGTTCTCCCTTTGTGTTCTAGCTTCAAAATTATGTGAAAATAGTTTTGCTTTATCGTTCACAAAAAAAAAAATACATTGATTTAAATGCTGTAAAACAGGTTTTGCTTGGAAAGCCAATATGCAAGGGGGAGGAGTAGTTTACACCTTAGATTGCATAATCTCTGCATAATCTCCCCACCCACTCTGCATAATGACTCTGCCTAATGAGCCATTCATTATGGTGTGACACTGACTGAGCCACAAGGACAAAAGATGTATTTAGAAGAAGACTTATATTGACCATTTAAGATTTCGCTTACATTTCTCTTGTAAATATGTTTTGCTATTTTATTAAAAATGTTACAATTACAACAATAATTACAATTTCAACAATATTTCAAGTGTACTCTTTCTTTGTAAAAAAAAAAAGAAAAAAGATTATAGGCCTACATTTTATCATATGTATTCATTAGTTTGAATATAGCCAACATTGGAACATCTAACATCTTAGTCTATGAATTTATTTTTGAAAAAAATAGTATTTTTTTTGCAGTTTAATACGTTGCTTATACAAATACATTTTTTTCAACATATTCCAGTGGATTTTTACTCATCTCAGTAGGCTATAGCAAAGCAGTTTATTATTTCACACACAGACGCGCGATTCATATTTAGGCTAAACAGTCTTTACAAACATGTACCCTTCATTCATCTCACAGAAAGGCGAGTCATATTATAGAAATGCGATTCATCTTTTTGCGGTTTGCATAGGCCTACACTAACGTTATTCCATAACGTTATTCCACACGTGAGAAAAGAAAACAGCCTACCTCACTCCTCAGCGGAATCTGCTCCTCATATCAGGAGATATTGCTCCTCATATCAGCACTGTTCTGAGGAATCGTTTCTCCATAAGGTAGGCTATATTATGCCTCACTCGATCGCGACGCGCTGTGTTTACAGCTGATGGGCGTTTCACAGATCTTCAATAGTTCTCAGAATTTGCGTTTGAATAGCACGCGCTCTCCGGGGAGTGGTCACATTACTGTGAATTAGCTCTTAATGAGCTCGACTGGAGTCGCTCTCTTTTTATACAGATTACAGAAGCTGAGAATATTTGTTTTTTATATAAGTTACTTCATTTAACAGATGCGATCTCAAGCTTTATGCCCGTGGGTCTGTTTGCCTGTTTGACTGAATTTTCGCGGAGTTATAGATCATTTTCGAACGCGTTTCAAATGGGAGTTCACGGACAGAGAGAAGGGAGAAATCGCATCATGTTAATTTTTCTTTATTTGTCAAAAAGCAAAACACTTTATTTTTATTGTGAGTATACAGAAAAAAAATAGAAACTGAACAGGATCGATTGATGTATTACACGAAAATGAAAGATCAAAATTAACAGAGCATTTGGTGTTTATTTTCATTGCTAAAAAAAAAAAACGAGCAAAACGCGCGGGCGCGTTTGTGGTCCCCTGAGGGTTAAGGTCAATTCAGAGAAACAGAAACGCAAATGTCCTAGAGAAACCAGTTGTTCTTACTGTGGCAAGCACGGACATTTTGGAAAAGAATGTAGGAAAAACAAAAAGAACTTTAAAGAAGTTAACAAGGTTACTCAGCTTCTGCTTAGCCTGCTTGATATTCTGAAGCAGCCCCTCCCCTCCTCGTTAAACTCGTGGGGCAACTTGATACAGTGTTAACCATTTAGGCTGTGAGTGCTTAATTTCCCCAGTAACTCACAACAAAGATGAAAGACTTATTTTTGTTTAATAGAACAAAAGGAAAGTGACTGTCTCAGCCTTTCTTTGGGAGACATTAAGTAAGACTCACAGCCTTAAATGTTATACCACAGAAACATTACAGTCAGACACCATCCTCTGTTATGATGCCTACTAGGACTGATGTTTCACTGGAGAATGGAAATGTGCCAATTTTCTCACACACTCTACAGTGTGCACACAACAGGGACAGAATAGGACACACAGACCAGCGCGGAGCCCATGGAAGAACCGAAGTGCAACAGGCCTCGGGGGTCAGCCATGTGGTGAAGATTTCCTCATCCCCCTCTTATCCCCACCTCACTGGTCCATAGGTGTCAAATAAATTAAGAAATAGGGAAAGAATGAAACAACAAAAGCAGACTCTTAAAACGATACAACCCGTATTTGAACAAATACTGCTACAACCCTATTGTTTGAAGAAATACTGCTCTGTCGTTTCTTGTTTTCTTTCTTACTCTGTGCAGATAAACACTTGTCCCGAGACCCATATGCAACGACCGTCTCACCTGCATATGAAGCCACAACCTCAAGACGACAACTGCTGAACGAACTATCACAAAAGAAAAAGAAAAAATACACAACGCAGAGACCTACGGGAACTTCAGTCATCCATCAGAGAACTTGAACAAACTACAACAAGACATTCTTGATCTTTACAACATATGACTGAAGATAACTCTTCATGGTTCGGAAACCTGTTAATATTAAGTGTGTCAACCAACAAATGACTCACGTCCATCACAAGGAAATAACAGTTTTCAACCAGAAAAGACTATTACTCGTAAGGACTTCACGGACCCTAATTGCATGTTTTGTTTCTGTGTCAGCATGCAATTACAGATAAACAACACAGATCATGCTTGTGCCTGTAACTTTTTCAAGTTACAAGAATTAACTTTTAAGTGTCTAAATTTGTATTTTGTGAGAGTTTTTAAGAACTCTCAAAGAGGGGACTGAAGGGTTACAAATTTAAGAATCTATTTCAGATATGCTTCCTTACATAACATCATGGTGAAGAATACTGATTTTAGCATTTGAGGTTTTAATTTAGATTCCAATACAAACTGATAAAGTTTAGTAGACTGATTTCAGATGATTATTGAGTCTCCAGCAAGAGTCTCCTTTCGTGCCAGTCCTGTTTTCTCTATTGTAAGTCACCTTTTGTCTTTAATGGCTCGAGCCCGTAGCCCCAGACGCACCTTTTGTCTATAATAGACGATGAATCGTTAGGCTGATTGGATTAGCACATATGCGTTTGAATGGTTATGCTGATTGGATTGAGATTGCAAGACCCTCAGTCTTGGGTGTTACCTAAACCTGTTACATGCTTTGTTTGAATTTGTCTCCACCTTCAAAAGTCCCTCCTCCTAAAATGCCTATAAGACACCATGTACAGTTACATTCTTAAGATAATGTTGGAAGTACTGCAGCCACGTACAGCGGAGTTCTCAATAAAGAATAACTTCTGTTGAACGCGATCCCAACTGTCTCCTGGTCTTGCGTCGATGAAAGAAAACTTTACAACAATATGTAGAATGTGTTTGGGTAACATTAGCTGCTAACTGTCACGTTTATCATGGACTTTCTGTTTGTTTTCTTCATCTTATCACCGTTTTCATTAGTTCAGTTCATCATCATTAGTTCAGTTCTGTCACCTGTGTTTAGTTACTGTGTATTTAAGTTCCTGTCTTTCACCTTTCAGTGGTCGGTCAATGTTTGTTTATTGAGTGTTAGTGTTTTGTTTGAGCACACGCTCCCTGTTTCGAGTTTTCCTTTATAAATAAACTTAAGTGTTTTCGTATATTGTGGATCATCGTCTTCTTCATCTTTATCTTCACCCAGAGACGTTATAGATTGACCGACCCAAAAGAAAAGATGGAGGATGACGCTTTTATTTTCAACCAGAATGGATGTTCTCTGGAGGAGTTTGTGGAGTTGTATCTTCATCTCCATCAGGATGTCTACTGGGGTGAAGAATATTTGAAATGGGAGGGCCAGAGTCCTATTCAGTGCCCGAGCCCGCCAGAGTCTGTGAGCGTCGTTCTCCCCGAGCCTGAGCCAGAGTTTCAAAGCCCTCTTCACCGCTGGTCCCGTCCAGCACAGAGCCTTCACCGCTGGTCCCGTCCAGCACAGAGCCTTCACCGCTGGTTCCGCCCAGCACAGAGCCTTCATCGCTGCCCGGCACAGAGCCCTCATCGCTGCCCGGCACAGAGCCCTCATCGCTGCCCGGCACAGAGCCCTCATCGCTGCCCCGCACAGAGCCCTCATCGCTGCCCGGCACAGAGCCCTCACCGCTGCCCGGCACAAAGCCCTCTTCATCGCTGGTCCTGTCCAGTTCAGAGCCCTCTTCGCCGCTGGTCCCGACTGTCAAACTAACACTGTTCATTCATTGTTATAAATAACCGCAATTCACACGTTTGGTTTTAAATCTTTATGTATAACGTACCTGCTTGTTAAACACCAGTGACCAAACCTTTATTGTTTCAAAAAGAGTATTTAAGCATAGTGAACATGCTGTCTGATTGGGAGAAACCATGTTGGGTATGACGTAAATGGGGGTTTTCAATATTCCTGTAAAACAAGGTTTATATTTGTTAATTCATTAGTTGCATTGTTTTATTGTGTAATTTAACCATGGATAGATGTTGTTTTATATGCATAAGGTGATTAGAAGTACACATGTAAGAAACTAAAACTTACCTGTAGAATGGTACACCCCAGCAGTGTGGCCTAGACTATAAATGGCTGCCAGAGTTAGTACATGGTAAGTAGAGGGTCAGGTTGGTTATGTGAAGTGGAAGCAAAGCAATAGAAGCGTGTTACGAATCTACCTGCATCGGTTCTGGTGTTGGAAGGGCGGCAGATGGTACCTGAGGTGGAGGATGCAAAGTGGGTTGAGGCAGTGAACAAGCTGAAAGACACTGTGAAACTCGAATAGACTTCTGGATGAAATTCTCTAGACCCATATTATCATCATGGATGACCATCAGTTGACGAATGTCCGGATTAAGACCTTGGCGAAAGGCTGTGAGGAGAGCAGCTTCGCTCCAACCGCTTGCTACGGCGAGAGTACGGAACTGTAGCGAATAGGAACTCACAGATTGGTTGATGAAGATTGAAAAGTTGATCGTGGACTAAGAGGGTTTATGTGGTTTGACCGAAGACTTCTTTAAGGTGAAGTAGAAAGGCGGACAATGATTTCATGGCTAGACGTCAGCTTGCCATAGTGATTGAGCCCATTGAAGAGCTCGTCCAGAGAGAAGAGAGATCACAAAGGCAGTGCATGCTCGATCAGTAGTGTAGAGATGAGGTTGCATTTCAAAATGAAGGTTGCATTGTAATATAAACCCGCTGCAATCCTCCGCCTCATCGCAGTATGTCGCTGATCGGGCCATGGGACAAGCAGAGGCAGCAGGTAAAGGAGGTGTTGATGTTGGAAGGAGTGATTGTCGAACTGCATTCAACAGGTCAGTGAAGGGATCTGCGGTGTCCATGCTCGTGCTCGACACAATGGACATAAACATTGAGTTAGTGCAAAGTTATTGATAGTGCAGTAAAATAATGTATTGTAGTAAGGAGATGTTATTGCACTTCTTCTTTCTTTCTTTTTTTTAAGTTAAAGGCAGGGTAGGTAGGATTTTTCTAACAAAAAAAAACATTCCAAATTTGTTTAAACTGTCTTTATATACCAATACATAATTAAAATGTAAGTACTCTGAAAAAGAGAGTATAAAAATCGAGTGTCTGTAGACCTCTCACGACTGTTGTAAACACAGATAATTATTTCCATTCACTACACCTCCTCCCTTCTGAGCTCCTTCCAAAGCCACGCCCCCGAAACACATGAACGCGCGACGCCAAATGCTCAGGCTCAGCTGGAAGACGCATTTATTTACCTGAGACGAGTGGAGAGGAAGGAGCGCAGTGCATGCAGTGACATCATGTCAGAATCACATGTAATAAAATACCTAACTTTATCACTATAAATATAAACAAATAAGATGGCTTTTAGTACTCACTATCAAGCTAGCATATCGATACTGGTAAAGTTTAAAATATATTTTGTTTGATTCGGTAACGAGCTATATTTATAAGGCAAAGCTAAAAACAGGTTGCATTGATACACGTTTTTCCATTACCATCAGTTACACTGTGCTGAAGGTGAATTTCGTGTAAGAAACATAACATAATATACGGTGTTTTGCATGTAAGAGTTTCCATGATGAAAACATTGTTGACTCTGATGAGGACTAACGTTACACTCCGGTGACAAGCAGTGTTCTAATGTAACGGAGTACAAATACTTCGTTACTGTACTTAAGTAGAAATTTCACGTATCTGTACTTTACTTCGCTATTTAAATTTATTTCAACTTTCACTTTTACTCCACTGCATTTCCTAGATAAAATGTATACTTTTACTCCGATATATTTCCACCAAGCATCTTCGTTACTCGTTACTACAAAATAAAATCAGAAGAAATGTGTGCGACTGCAATAAGGGAGGTTTGGTGAATCACTTTTCCTAGATTGCATTACGCACGCTCCGCACGGCGCGCGCTCTATTTCAGCATATGCTTGTTTGTTGCCATGCCAAAGGAGGAGGAAGCACAACTGAAACCGCCATGGAAGCACATGCACCTACTGGAGGACCTCCCGTTATCGTAGACGACGGAGACAGAGCAGGGTAGTTATGATATAAAAAAATCTCAGCTCTCAGATTCTGTCAATTTTATTACGAAATTCAAACAATAAATACCGTTTTGGCAAGAAAAAATAAATAAATACCATTTTGGCACTTGTAAATGTGACGTGACAGATCCCTAGCGCACGTGAACCGATCATCTCTACTAGCTAAAAGTAAGTTAAATAAACACAAATGACCACAATGTTAAAAGAAACAGTACAACTTACCGAAATGTATATTCATCATACATAATATCGATCAATCAGTGTTTTGCAACCGCGGAAAGGGTCAGTAAAACAGCTGGAGAACAATTGTCACATAACATTTACCTCAGGAAAGCCATTTGATGACCATAATATAGGCTATAGCACGTTAGTTGGCTAGAAAAAAACAGCTATAGAGAGTATTTAGCTAAATATGTGTACTACAGTATATTACATATTTATTATTTCATTGAATAAAGTTTTTATTATGATAAAAAACGCATTATATTTAATTTGAATTATTTTTAACCTTAAATAATACTACCAGCTGATAGGGCTCTCTGTATGTTTACAGCATTAGGTGAGATTTTTTTTCTTGAGAAAAATTAATGCTTATCTTGTGTACCTAATATTTATCCAAATTAGTCAATATTGCATATTGTGATGCAAGATTATTTTTTTACATCCCAACAACACCCCCCCCACCCCACCCCACAATAAAGCTACAATAAAGTTCACAATCAAAGTTCTAACCGCTTGCTTTAAAAAAAAAACACTTTTACTTCAATTACTTAAGTACATTAAATATCAGAAAATTACTTTTTTTTTTTTTTTTTTTTTTTTTTAGTTTTATATACCCTTTTATTTAATCATACTATGACAGACAAGGCCAGAGGACAGAGAAAACAAGAGAGAGAAAGAAGAGAGAGAGGAAAGACACAAAAAAAAAAAAAAAAAAAAAAGAAAAAAAAATAATAATAATAATAAAAATAAATGATAATAAAAATAATAAATGATAAAAATAAAGAATAAAAAAAAAGGTTGTGGAAAAAATCAACAGAGAGGGGGGAAAGAGAGAGAGAAAGAAGGAAAATGGGGGAAAAGCGAGGAAAAAGACAAGAGAAAAAAAAAAACAAAAAAAAAACAGACAATTTGCTTCGATACCTGCTGACAAAAAGAGAAAACAACAGAAGACACAACATCAGAGAAACTGCAGCAACAACCAACATCTGTATGAATCACAATACATTCTAATAGTTAAATGTTATTGAGCAGCACACATAACTAATATTACAAAATAAGTTTTGAAGCAACAGCAAATCAAGACAATGTGTGTCTGTGAGCACCTGTTTTTACACCAATGTGAATGCTTGAGTGTCCACCTGTATGTGTGAGCGTGCTTGGCCCCCCAGGTCACGGGACCCCCAGGGGGTCAATCGCAGGGACAACCGCGGCCCCCACCCAGAAAAGTGCAGAGGAGAACCCGAAGGTGGGACCCCTGACAGCCACAGTATAGACGCCCCAGGGTGCCGTGACGGCAAGCCCGCAGGCTCCGCCGGCAGCCGACCACACAAGGGCAGACCGGCCTCTGGGTCCGGAGATTCAAGGGCCCCCCCCCCAACCGGGGCCCAGCAAAGCCAGCGGCCAGGCCCCGCCAGGCGACCGCCGAGAGCGTGCCAGCGCCCGCCCGAGCACCCCGCCCCGGCGCAAGAAACCACCAACGCACCGGCGGCATCCTCCACCGGCAGGGCATGGTGGTGGGGTGGGGGTCAACTGAGATGATGAGTGAGGTGGAGTCTAAGGCCCCACCTGACACATAGACGTAGACGAACAAGCACATGTATACACAAGCATACATTCCCACCCTCATGCACGCAAACGAATATTCACACCCTCGCTCCACATGTAGACACACAAAAATGGACACGCTACCCACACTCGCACCCCCCATATACACTCTATACTCCTAGATCCAGGCACCCCCACCCCCAACGGGGTAATCAGCGCCCGATCCCGGAGCTGAACCCCCTTCACTCCGGCGCGGGAACAGGAAGACCACCCCGGTCCCCGCAGCAGTAGAGAAGACCACCAGCCCTGACCAGGTGGCCAGCTCATCCTCACAGCCCCCAGCTCCGGACAGAGAACACAGAGAGCAGGGGTGTGAAAAAGAAACGAAAAAAAAAAAAAAGAAAAAAAAAAAAACAAAAAAAACATGCTTCACCCCACCCGCTCAAATGTAGTGTTGGTGTGTGTTGTTCTACGGTGCTTTAAAACAGGGGTGGTTTAAAACAGGGGAGGGGCACCCTCCACAAACTTGTGTCAGCTCGCCCCCTCCCTAGAGCCCTCAGTGTCTATGTGCAACTTAAAATTGAGAATTGGGCACTGGCACCAGAGGGAAGGCTGAATGAACAGACCGCCCTCCGGATGTCATTCAGTGTGCCCAACCCCCAAGGCCCTATATGTACGTGTCATGTGACAGTAAGTAATGGGAGTGTCTAAGCTGTAATGTGTAATTGAGATGCAGGTGGCCACGAGGAGACAGAGGAGTACCACCTCCCTCGCATCCCAGCGACGCACCTGCACCTCAAAACTCTATCTATGTGTTGGTGTATTGGAGCGGGAGAAGTGAAGCCTTAGGAATGGGGAGGAAAGCATCAGAGGGGGCAAAATGCCCACCACCCGCTTGGGGTCAGTTCCCTCACTGACCCCCACAGGCACCCCCGCTACCCCAAATCTGCCCAGGGCGAGGGGCCCAGGCCCATCCAGACCAGGGTCCATGGCAGCCCGGGGCGGCCTAACGGACCCCACAGCAGAGGAGAAACTACCCTACCCCATCATTCAGTCAACTCCCAGACTACATAAGTCAATAAGACACCCAGGTAAAGCCTGTTTCCCCACCTCTATTGGACCCCCCCCCCCCCTCCCCTCCTGTGGAGGCACCGATGCCCCGAAGACCCCCACACCAGGGCCGGGCCCAAGCGCACGCACCAACCCACGCTCCCGGCGGCACCCCAACCAGGACCCAAGCCCCCCTGGCCCAGCCGTAACCCCAACCCGGAGGCAGAGCGCCCCCAGACCCCCAAGCCACCCCCGGACCAACCCTGGAACAGTACGGCCGCCAGGCTGGGAACCTACGTCCGCCGGCACAGGCATCCCTAGCAGCGCCGCATGCAGCCGCCAGAAAAACAGCACCCAAAAGTCACCAATACCCCATCCAGGCCAAGGCCGCAGCCCCAGCGCCGAACCCCCCCAGAAACCCACCCCCAGGGAACCCCCAGATGCCCCAAGCCCATATGGCCACCCCATGCCAAAAAAAAAAAAAAAAAAAAAAAAAAAAAACACAGCCGGACAGAATCGGGACCCCCACTCATACTAGGTGATGGAGCTGATCAAAGGAGCCCAGAGAGATTGATCTAATGTGGCAGCGGAAGCTGTGTCAAGACTAATATAATCCCACAAATTATCTCTGTATTGGTTGATATTAAGATTATTTTTATTTTTCCAGTTCATGAGGACAGTCTTCTTAGCAATGCATAGGGCAGTGAAAGCCATGTGGATTGTGTTGCCTTCTGTAGTGACACCATCTAAGTCGCCCAACAAGCAGACTGAGGGAGAGGCTGGAATAGAACATTTAAGACACTTTGATAGATCCTCACAAATCCTGTACCAGTACCTCTGAACAGGTGGACAGAACCATAAAGCGTGGATATAATTGTCAGGTGTATTACCTTTACAGTGTGAGCAGTTGTTAAAAGCTGTAAAACCCATCCTGAACATCCGATGACCTGTGTAGTACACTCTATGCAGGATTTTGTACTGTATTAATTGTAAACCAGGATTTCTAATCAGTTCAAAGGTTTTTAAACATATCAGAGACCAGAAATTATGGTCCCAGCTTATTGATAGATCTGCCTCCCATTTTGCAATAGGAAGTGATACAGATTCATCTATTTTGGAAAGTGTCCTGTATATTTTAGACATTAATTTGGGGGTTTTGAGATTAAGAAAATCTTCCACACTTGGTGGTATTTGTAATTTGATATGATTAGACTTAAATTTATTTTTAACAATAGATTTAATTTGTTGATATTCTAAAAATCTGTGCTTGTTAATCCCATAATGTTTAACTAATTTGTCAAAGGGAATAAAGTCTGTCCCTTCGAATATATGTTCCAGGTATTTAATACCTTTACACCTCCAATCTGTGAAGTTCATCATATTGTTATTTAGCAATATGTCAGGATTGTTCCAGATGGGGGTGCGTTTGCATGGGATCAGTGAAGACTCATTCATTTTTAGAAACTCCCACCATGCTGTCAGGGAAGAGCTGATACTGATGCTTTTGAAGCATACATGTCGTTTGCTGATCGAACTAATGAATGGCAAATCTGAAATCTCTATATTATTGCATAATGCCTGTTCTACATCTAGCCAAGGCTCATCTAAGAGGGACTGTCTTAACCATCCTGAAATATGTTGAAGCCTGTTGGCTAAAAAATAGTGGTGAAAGTTAGGTAGATCTAGTCCTCCTTTATCCTTGGTCTTTTGCAGTGTTTTTAAGCTAATACGCGGAGGTTTACCTTTCCAAAGGAATTTAGAGATGGAGGAGTCCAGAGATCTAAACCAGTCAGGTGATGGTTTGCTCGGGATCATTGCAAATAAATAATTAATTCTTGGCAAAACCATCATTTTTATTGAGGCGACTCTTCCCATGAGTGTAATGGGTAGAGACTTCCATCTGGTTAGATCATCTTCTACCTTCTTTAAAAGTGGGATGTGGTTTAGCTTAATCAAATCTGCCAGCCTAGGAGAAACATTAATACCTAAATATTTTATATTTCCAGATTGCAGTAGAGTGGAAGAATTCTGGAAGGAGCAATTAATCGGAAGAACTGTTGATTTTAACCAGTTTATTGAATAATCTGAGACTCTTGAGAAAGAGTTTATTAATGCAATTACCTCAGAGAAAGTGGTTTGTGAATGCTGGAGAAAAAGTAACACATCATCTGCGTAGAGACTAACTCTATGTTCTACATTCTTGCATTTAATGCCTTTAATCACTGTAGCCTGTCTGATTACTGCTGCTAGTGGTTCAATAAAAACTGCGAACAGTGAGGGGGAGAGGGGGCATCCCTGCCTGGTGCCACTTTTAAGATAGAACCTAGAGGATGTTTGGGCATTAGTCCTGACTAGGGTTGGGAATCGTAAGAAATTTTCCGGTTCCGGTTCCGATTCCGGTTCCACCAAACGATTCCGGTTTCGGTTCCGGTTCCCATTCATTAAAAAATATTAAAACAACTAATAAAAAAATAGTAGTAAGGGAAAAATCCCAAATGAGTTTTTTTCAGACTGGTAATGTCAACAAATTCAACATATTATTAAGCAATTTTTGCTAATTTTTTATTTATTTTTTCTGAAGGAAAATAAAAAATTCTGCATTAGAATAATTTGGGACCTCTCCTATAACTTATTGTATCTCCAGCAGTGGAGAATACCCTCTCTTACCAGAAGGGGTAGAATATGCTTGAACACAGTAAGATGTGTGTAGAACAGATTCTTTTCAAAATCGTTTTGAATGATTGATTTTAATCATTTTAATGATTGATCGTTTTTAATGATTGACTTGTTTCATTACTGGATAAATGAGCGCTCTAGCAGTTAATAAACAGAACTGCATGCGTCTTGCGGAAGAACATTGTTGCCGGAGCTACTTCTCTCTATTTATGTCTATGACGAGTCACGCAGTTACTGGGCTACTCCGCAGCGGCTGCGCTCCGCCAGTCTAAAGTAGGCTATAGTCCGAGTATAAACGCTTATTGCAGGCTTAACGTAGTAATTCAGGATAAGACAAAAACACGGTTTGAAAAAAAAAGGCAGTCATGATGCACTCGCTCATTGTATACATTTTGTAAATTCTGAACACAAAAAAATTATTCATGCGTCTTTATGAATATTTTGAAGCATCAGATGTAATCGATACACTCGTTATTTGAAGGCAGCAACTTTCAAAAGGTGATTTACTCTATTTTATTAGTTGTCGTAGACATCAGTGTTTATATTCTAATTATAAACTTTTATCTCAGTACTTCTGTGATCATTTGAATATTTGTAACATAAATATCTATAGGCCTACTGTGTGATTGTAAAGCTGTTTCATATTGACAACTGCTCTCTCTGGATCAACGACAGCGCAAACAGATTTGAATGTTCAGGGGTGAGGTTTTTGTAATTTAGGATAAGATCGCGTGGGTGTTTGAATCAAGATCTTTTAAAGATTAATCGTGCAGCTCTACTGTCTTTACTCTCTCTCCGTTGATATTTGACGCAAAACGTATTTGAGGAGCGCGAGGGCTTTATTAATTACTATTTTTATGAGGTGAGACGTCGCTATTAAAGGATAAGCTCTCAGCACTTCACCAAAACAGCGCACCAGAACCGTTTTCGGAACCGAAACTTAGGAAATTCGCACGGTTCCGGTATTTTTTCAAAAACACAACCGGTTCTGGATAAGAACCGGTTCTCGGTTCCCAACCCTAGTCCTGACACATGCTGTTGGAGAGTTATATAATATTTTTAACCAGTTTATGAGAGAGTTTCTGAAACCAAATTTATGTAAAGTTGCAAATAGAAAATTCCAGTTAACCCTATCAAACGCTTTTTCTGCATCTAAAGACAATATTGTAATTTGAAGGTTTCTATTGCATGAATAGTCTATCAGGTTAAGTAACCTACGTGTGTTTGTTGAAGAGTGCCTCCCCTTTATAAAACCAGTTTGGTCGGAATGGATTATGAAAGGGGTTATCTTCTCTATTCTTTTTGAGATAGCTTTGCAGATTATTTTAATGTCCACATTAATAAGGGATATTGGCCGATAGCTGGTAGGCAATACCGGGTCTTTGCCTGGTTTTAGCAAGAGACTAATGTTGGCAGAATTCATATTTGGTGGAAGTCTGCTATTTTCTTTCGTTTCCTGCAACATTCTGTAGAATGTTGGTGCCAGAATTGCCCAGAATTCTTTATAGAATTCTGCTGGAAAGCCATCTGGACCTGGAGCCTTTTTATTGGGCATACTGTTCAAGGCTTCTTGAAGTTCATCTAATGTCAGTGGAGAATCCAATGCCATCGCTTGATTGTCTGATAATTTCGGAAGAGTTATGTTGTCAAGAAATTGGTCAATTTCGTCTTTAGATGGGTTTATCTGTGGAGAATATAAAGATTTGTAAAAGTCCCTGAAAGTGTTGTTTATTCTTTCAGGGTCGTATACTATATCCCCAGTTAAATCTTTAACAGCACATATAGTTGTTTTTTCTTTATTTATTTTTAACTGATTCGCTAGGAATTGACCTGATTTGTTACCATATTCAAATTCTTGCCAGCAAAGTCTTTGTGCTAAGAATTTAGTTTTTTTATTAATAATTTCATTTAATTCTAGTTTTGCTTTATATATTTTTTTTCAGCATTTCTTGTTCCTGGGAGGATACGTAGGCTTCTTCTAAAGTTTTTATGGTTTCTTCTAATTCCTTAATACGTTTATTTTCTCTTTTCTTTTTATGCGATGAGAATGAGATTATTCTACCTCTCATCACGGCTTTGCCTGCTTCCCAGAGAACAGATGCTGATGTTCCAGGCAGGTCATTATAGTCTAAATATAAAGCCCACTCTTCTTTAAAATATTTAATAAAATCGTCGTCTTTAAGCAATGATGTATTAAATCTCCAGTTATTGCTTGGTGGAGTGGCCTTCTTATTTACTAGAATTAAAGAAACAGCAGCATGATCGCTGACAGCTATAGGGTTTATCTCTGTGTCTGAGATGTCACTCAGCAGCGAGCTGCTGACTAAGAAATAATCCAGACGAGAGTATGAATGATGGACATGTGAGAAGAAGGTATATTCCCTACTGTTAGGGTGAAAAGAACGCCATGCATCGCAAAGTCCATAGTCGCTCATGTACTGTTTAACTATATTTACGGATTCCCAATTGCGCTGAGTTCCAGCTGTACTCAGCCTGTCCATTTCTTTATTTAGTCCAAAGTTGAGGTCTCCCCCAAGAACAAGTGCACAATCTAGGTGTTCAGAGAGTGCGGTAAAAAAACCATGAAAAAAAGAGGGGTCGTCAACATTTGGACCATATATACTAACAATACATAACTTTTTGTCAAATATAGATAATTTAATGATTAGAAATCTACCTTCTGGATCAATAACTGTGTTGAGTACTGTGAAATTAACATTTTTATGTATTAAGATTGCTACTCCCCTTTGCCTAGAGTTATAGCAGGCTGAGAAGACATTAGGAAACTCAGTTGTTTTAAGTTGATCTGTAGCTGTGGGAGCTCTATGAGTCTCTTGTAGTAAAACAACGTCTGCCTGTAGTTTTTTAAGATGGCTAAATATTTTTAATCTCTTTTCTCTGGAGCCAGCTCCATTCACATTCCATGTGACAAACCTCAGTGCACCCATAAGTGTGTGTGTGTAGCTAATGCTGCTCGCTGCTCAAATGAGTAAGATATAAGCAGGCGTATACGCGCTTGTATGCGAGTATGTCCTTCATGTCTGTGTGCGCTGTAAAGCCGGAGTAGTTGCATTGGTCGCTGAGTGTGTACATGGTCGTGCCGCGCAGATGTGTGATATAGGGTGTTGTGTGTGTATTTGTAGTAAAGCAGGTGATCGGTGCAGTAAAAGGAGTTGAAAGTAAGAAAGACATACAAAGAAGAAAGTAGATAGGGATGGAAGTAAAAAACTTGACAGAAACGAAAACATTGCACCAACATTTAAACGCTGCGGAGACTAACGGTATCGTGTTTATTATGATATCGTATTAAATTAGCGAATTTACATAAATAGTTAGAGTAAAAATGGAAGAATAAGAGAGGAAAGAAAAAAAAAAGAAAAATATAACGGATTCTTATCTGGAGTGGTATTAATATAACCACGGAGTGGTCCTGAGGTTGCGGTAAAGCTGCCCATCCACGTAGAGCCGGTCCACGGCGATGACAGCTCGGGAGCCCTTTTGGATGAGACTGTGTCGGATTGGGAACAGAATTTTGCGTCGTTCCAAGATTTCTTTGGGGAACTGGTCGTTTACGCCGAAGTCTGTTCCTTTCAGCTCCCTGCCGCGACTCTTCACCTGCTCTTTCTGCTTGAAGTATCCGAATTTGGCCACAATAGGACGCGGCCTCGAAAATTACTTTTGATACTTAAGTACAGTATATATCAGATACTTTAAGACTTTTACTTAAGTAATATTCTAAAAGGTAACTTTCACTTCTACCAAAGTCTTTTTCTAGTATGATACTTGTACTTTTACTCAAGTATTGCTTTCTAGTACTTTATACAACACTGGTGACAAGTACCGCATCGTCGGTTCGAGGACAGGTCCGGGGTCGAGGGCGAAGCGGAGGAGGTCGTTCAAGAGTGCGGGCAACCATGGTCAGAGGAAGTAGTTTTTGCCTTGTTTGCCTTCGCTGACTACATATGCAGGTGCTTTGAATTTTGAATTCTCTCTCGCCTCTCTAGCACTCCTCAAATCAAACGGGTGCGCGCGCATATGGGCAGATCTTGTAGCAACAGTGGTGGTAGCCATGGTTGCGAGAGTGAGTGACAGTCGCCCAAACCAATCACTTGTTTCGTCCCGAATGGAAATAATGAGCTGTGTTTATTGCAGATTAAAAGGTCTACAGTCACTCGATTTTTACACTCTCTTTTTCAGGTCACTTACATTTTAATTATGTATTGGTATATAAAGACAGTTTAAACAAATTTGAAAAAAAGTTTTTTATAAAAATACTACCTACCCTACATTTAAGGGTTTATTGCATAAGTTTCAGGTATGAATAGGGAATTATGCATTTAAGTATTTAACTGCCTGAGGGTAGAAGCTATTTTTCAGTCTGTGTTTGATTTTATTAATTGGTTGAAAATAATTTAACAGTCTTTGTTTTGACCACACACTCAGGACAAACGTTTATGTATGCCAGGACAGCTGATGTGTGTCCCTTCAGGTCTGTCCCCTCAGCGAAAATTTCCAAGTCTTTATCTTCAAAGCAGTCTTGCAGGGCTGAGGTGGTTTCCTTAGTCCAAACTTTGACTGTCTTTGTGGATGGTCTTTGTCTACAGCTGAGTGGTTTATATACATATTTATAGAATTTTGGCAGAACAGACTTCAAGTTAGCATGGTTAAAGTCCCCTGCTGCTAAAACAATCCTGAATGTTTGCACCGACAGATGTTGTCTGATGGAGTGGTGTAGCTTCTCCATAGCCACCCCTGGTGTTAGCATGCGGCGGTACATGCACAGGTGTTATCACAACCGATGTAAACTCCCTGGGCAAGTAGATCCTATACTATAGGATCTATACTGTAGGATCAAATACTTGATGTCCGGGTCGCAGTAATTTTCTTTGACAGTTGCGTTTACACACCAGTTATTATCTGTGTAGATACAAAGACCCCCTTGTTTGTTCTTAACGGTAGCGTGACCACCCGTCCCGCTTTGCGTTGTACCACACAGCATTTTCACCCCTTGTCCCGCCCATCGCATATTGAGAAAATGTCCCGCATTTTAGAATAGAATAGAATAGAAAGACTTTAATAATCCCCAAGGGGAAATTGTGATGTCACAGCAGCAAAATTACAATACATACCAGACATATTACATATAACATACATTTACCTATACTGTATAAAAATCCTTAAGAATAATAATAAATAAATAAAATAGTTACACAAGATGTGCAGTTTAAAATGTCATATACCATATATTCATGTGTTATTCTCTATTCTGTCATTAATGTCCATAATCTCTTATCTACCCAGAGAAGATCTGTTATATATTGTTATTGCAGTGGGTAGGAATGACTTTCTGTACCGGTCCTTGCTACAGCAGAGTTGCCGTAGTCTCCAGCTGAAAACACTCTTCTGCCCAACCACCAAGTTGTGCAGCGGATGTGATGTGTTGTCCATGATGTTAAATAGTTTCTTCAACATCTTTTCCTCCACAACCAACTCCATAGGTTCCAGAGCAAACCCCAGCACAGAGCCAGCCTTCTTTATTAGTTTATTTAGTCTCTTACTGTCACTGCCTCTGATGCAGCTGCCCCAGCAGATGACTGCAAAGAATATTGCACTTTCGACGACAGACTGATAAAACATATACAACATCTTGTTGCATACATTAAAAGACTTGAGCTTCCTTAAGAAATAGAGTCTGCTCTGGCCCTTCTTGAAGATGGCCTCAGAGTTGCGTTTCCAATCCAGTCTGTTATCGAGGTACACACCCAAATATTTAAAATGATCAACCACCTCCTCTCCATGCAGGTAAATGGGTTTTAATGTTGTTTTCCTGATCCTTCTAAAGTCCACCACCATCTCTTTTGTCTTAGTCACGTTTAAGAGAAGGTGGTTTATCCCACACCACGACACAAAGCGATCAACCAAATCTCTGTACCCAGTCTCATCTCCACCGTTAATATACCCAACAACTGCAGAGTCATCTGAGTATTTTTGAAGATGACAGGACTCTGAGTTGTGTTGGAAATCTGACGTGTACAACGTGAAGAGAAATGGCGAGAGAACAGTCCCCTGTGGTGTTCCTGTACTGCTGACCACTCGTTCAGACCCCTTAGTCGCACAAACTGAGGTCTGCATGTCAGGTAGTCTATAATCCAGGAAATTGTGGAGGTGTCCACCTGCATCACTTGAAGCTTCTCACGCAGCAATGACGGTTGGATCGTGTTAAAAGCACTGGAAAAGTCAAAGAACATGATCCTCACCATGCTGCCAGCTCTATCCAGGTGAGAGTGAGCTCGCTGAAGCAAATAGATGATAGAATCCTCCACACCCACCCCAGGGCAGTAGGCAAACTGCAGTGGATCAATGAAGGCAGTAACTTGTGGTCTCAGATGGGCCTGAACCAGTCTCTCTAGAACTTTCATAATGTGTGAGGTTAAAGCAACCGGTCTATAGTCATTGAGAGCAGACGGAGCAGACTTTTTAGCCACTGGAACAAGGCAAGTTGTTTTCCACATTAGTGGAACTTTCGCCAGACTCAGACTGAGGTTAAAAAGGTGTTGTAAAATCCCACATAGCTGGTTAGCACATACCTTCAGGACTCTGGGGCTAATAACATCCGGTCCCGGGGCTTTGTTCTGATGCAGTTTCACCAGCTGCCTCTTAACCTGACAGCTAGAGACATACTGGGGGGTGGGAGAGATAGAGGGTGGCATGGTGTTCTCAACAGTGAAGATAGATGATGATGTTGAAGGGTGGGTGGAGGTGGCACCATGTGAATCACCAATTTTGATCTTTGAGGAGGTGTGAGAGGGGAAAGTGGATAGAAGGGAGGTGGGAGAAGGATGCAGCTGAAGAGCAAGGGGTGATGAGTGGCCAATTTGACAGGCTGCATGGGAGGCTAGGGGTGAGCTGAACCTATTGAAAAACACATTCAGCTCATTAGCCATATCCCGGCTTCCCTCAGCCTGGTTACCAGTCACCTTAAACCCTGTGATAGTCTTCATTCCTGCCCATACATCCCTTGAGTTGTTTTGCTGGAGCTTGTTTTCCAGTTTCTTCCTGTACACCTCCATGCCGACTCTTAGCCTCACTTTCAACTCCCTCTGTACAGTCTTCATTAATTCTCTGTCCCCCTGCCTAAAAGCTCTTTTCTTCCTATTCAGAAGCACCTTTAGGTCGCTGGTTATCTATGGCTTGTTGTTAGGAAAACATCTCACTCTCCTATAGGGTATGACCGTATCCACACAGAAATTAATATACCCTGTGATACAATCCGTCATGGAACTTATGTCATCTCCATAGGGATCACAGAGTACCTCCCAGTCTGTGGATTCAAAACACCCTTGCAGAGCCTCATCCGCTTCCTGTGTCCATCTTCTCACAGTCCTATAAGTAACCGGTTGTCTTTGAACAATTGGTGTATATGTGGAGTTAAGAAGTACCAGATTGTGATCTGATCTTCCAAGAGGGGGAAGGGCTGCAGAGCAGTATGAGTCCTTAACATTAGCATACAGTAAATCCAAAATATTTTTGTTTCTGGTGGGGCAGTTCACATACTGCTGAAATGTTGGGAGAGTAGCAGAGAGAGACGTATGGTTAAAATCTCCAGAGATTGCAATAAAAGCGTTCGGGTGTTTTGTTTGTAATCCAGCGGTGACTGAATGGATAACGTCACACGCCGCTTCAGCATCAGCTGACGGTGGAATGTAAACAACCATAATGATTGCACAAGTAAACTCCCTCGGCAGATAATATGGACGTAGACTCACAGCTAACAGTTCAATATCTGGGCTACAGAAACGTTCCTTCACAGTAATATGTCCAGGATTACACCATCTGTTGATTACAAATACAGCAATCCCCCCTCCTTTCTTCTTACCGCTCAGACAGCGATCTCTGTCCACCTGTACCGTCTGGAAGCCGGAGACAGTGGTGTTGGACTCGGGAATATGTTCCTGCAGCCATGTCTCTGTGAAGCACATAACACTGCACTCTCGATACTCCCGCTGTGTCCTCGTCAGTGCGCTCAACTCGTCCATTTTATTTACCAGGGACCTCACATTCCCCATTACAATAGAGGGGAGAAAAGGTTTATATTTCCTCCTTCTTATTCTCCGAACGGCGCCGGCTCTACAACCCCTTCGTCTTCTTTTCAGTTCCACCGGGATCGAGGAACTGACATCGGGCTGCAGTAGAGAAGGCTTGGATAGCGCAATTAGCTGGTCGCGAAGGTAAACAATAGGCCTGACGTTACCTTTAGGTCCATAAGCAAAGTGTCCCGGCAAAAAAATCATAAGTGCCAAAAATAAGCAGAAAAAATGGCAACTCCACAAGATATCCATTCGACTGTAATGATAGAACGATCAACAAACACTTAGAATATATGAAACAAATACACGAAACGGGAGCTGCAGCAACAGGCAGCCACTCGAGCAGCGCCAGACCAGACTGAGATTTTCATCAGTCTGTTGTTTTTTAATTATCATATTAAAAAAACGTGCATGCATTCTTTTCCCTTTTTAAGGAAGCCTTTTATTTATTCTTTTTGCGGCATAGTTTTTCACATTTAACAGTGCTTGCCACTTCGTCAGAAGTACAAATACAACAGCCGTTTTTTAAATCCTATCCAATGGTTGAATGGAAAGGAGTAAACACGGTCACTAGTAGGTAGTGACGGCTGTCAATCAAAATGTGGAGTGGTGATTCGTTCCATGTGTTCACTGTTCACTGTGGTTCACAAATGGATAATTCGTTAAATTTAAATTTAACAGATTTTATCAACTTGCTGCCTGCTGTGGTTGTTTTAATTCACATCCTTTCTAAAAATATGAAAGTTTTTGGTTTAATATATTCTTAACATAGGCTATGCCTGCTGCCTTTGGGCTCAGTGATGAATTTAAATGACATGTAAAATAAAAGACATGTTATGTTACACTGTGATGTAATGGAGTTTTCTGGAAGGAACTAAAGAACAAATTTTTTTTATCAGCTGAAGGGCAGAATACAAATGTTTTTATTAAGTTAGATAAACAATATATATTAGTTTCAGGTTATGTTTTAGTGTTGGTAACATGTCCCACATTGTCCCATGCAAACTTATAATCGTCCCACATTTGGTTTGTTTGATGGTGGTCACCCTACTTACCGGACTGAATAGTTCGGTCTGCTCTGAAGACGGTGCGGCCTGCTAGCTTGATAGCAGAGTGCGGGGTGTTTTGATCCACCCAAATCTCCGTTAAAATGATCACACAGTAATTCAAGCTGTTCGTTGTAATCCGCAACTGCAACCCGTCCATTTTGTTGTTAAGCATGCGGGTGTTGGTGACAAAAAGACTTGAAATTGCCGTTTTGAAGGGGTTAGCATTTAGCATAGCATTAATCAACCCTCCTCACTTACCCCTTTCTGCTTTCTGTGTCTCCGTCTTAGCGGGGGGATTGTGAGCACTCCATTCTGGGGAGAGCATTGGATCTCCGAAGGGATGATTATTGTCCGCAATCAGTAGTAGTTCAACTCTAATGTATTTTAAATGTGTGATCACCAGTGCCCGTGCAAAAACATGCAAAATAAACACGAAAAACACATAATAGCTGCTGAAACTTGAAGAGTGCTGGCCATCTTTTTTTCAATAATGTACTTTTTGTAGTAATGTATATAGGTTATTTCATAAAATAAAAATAATAATTCTCCTCAGAAATGGGCCAAAGTTGGGTACTTTTCAAAACACTATGTTGGACACAGTACTGTGTTGCAAGGCTTGCACATGAAGCTTGTCATCTGCCTTGCTGCCTGCTGTGGGTCCTTTTATTTTCTCAACACAAGTGATGTGGTCTATCATTCCAGAGGTGTGGTCTATCATTCCAGAGGCTGACATCTCTGCTGAGTGGACCATTGCCAGCATGCCACTAGACATCTTGTCACGGAAGCATGGCATGACCTTACTGTTGGCCCTCACAGTTCCACAAGCCCCAGTTTTGGCTCTTAGCAGGCGGTGAAAGAGAGTAGGACTGGTGTACCATTCGTCTACTCACAGTGTATGTCCTTTCCCCAGATATGGCTCTAGCAGTGTCAGCACTACTGAGCCGGACACACCAAGTCCTGGAGTGTGTGTGTGATGTCTGTGCTGGAGCCACTGTACAATATCACATTGATGACATGCCCTAGTCAGAACATTGCATAGCATGAAGAGCTTGATACCAAACCTCCTCTTCTTTGATAGAATGTACTGACGAAATACATGACTAGTTTCTAGTCAAGTCTAACTAAGACAGTGTACATTGTAGATTTTAGTGGGCAGTGCTTAGATATGGAGATGTTCATCAGAACAGTTTGTAGCAGGATGCAGCTGGCTTATGCCTCCCCAAGTGGTATTTAATTTGCTGTGCTGTGAGTGGTTCTGGGCAGTTAACTGCGAGCCAACTGCGAAAGGCTAAGCCCCTTTATAAACCAGGACTTTTCTTTTGACAAGTGATGTCACCGGCATGCAACTTTTTGTCTTGTCTACCTGCCCAGCGACCTGACGTCTGCCTTGGTTATCTGTTTTACCGTAGCGCCGCAGGTATGATTAGCTTAGTTTCTCTTTCCACTCGTTTGACCTCATAACTTGGGCTTATAGGGAATGTTTTGTGCTGTAGAATCCCCAGTGCTGCAGCAGCCCTTTCACCAGCTGAGTGTGCGCCCTACTATCAGCAATCAGAGCTCGGGGCTTGTGACGCAACGCTGTTAATCATAGGTATGTTGCTATACTGAGTAATAGTTGAATGGTTAATGTGGGATACATTTGTAAATAGACCTCCTGTGTATTTTAGGGAGTGCTATTTAACCGTGGGTGCGGCCGCCAATTGGCTACAAAGGCGCTGAACTCTGCTCTTTCCGCCGGGACCTAGGATTGACCGCGGCTAGCTCAAGTTAGCGGACGGCTGGCTCGTTACACAGTTACCTGCTCGACTCGGCCGGATTTTTTATACCTTCCCTTATCGTGAATATGTGTTTGAGTGTAGAGAGTGTCTGATGGACTGGCACCACTTTATTTGTTTTGTTGTTGTTTTTTTTGTCTTTTTATATAGATTAAGTTGCTTGCTGTGTTTGTGTTTATTTCTTGAAAATTTGTCTGAGGGTTGTTCCATAAAAGACGCTTAGAAAAGCGGGGATTAAACTCCAAAATCGGACTTGAATGAGCCTAACAAATAAGTTGGGGCTAAAGTGGTTCCATAAAAGGTAATTTAAGTTCACGCAATCTCACTAATTTGATCCAGGTTTATCAAGTCTAGATAATTGTGTGTGCACGCGTTTCTGAAGCAGCCCTAGAGGTCGATCGTGGATCAAATCGATCCACCATCAAACAGCGTATATTTTGTGCTGTTTTATGCATTTGTGACATGTTTTTTTTCCCTCAGTGCAAAACTTACATTTTACAGTTATATTCTTCATCTGTAAATGTTAGAAAGTCATGCAAATGTATCCATTTTGCTGCTAATCTTCATAATGAACGAGCGCTGCTGCGCGCCAAATAGGAGAATTCTTACTAAAATATACATTTTGCTTGGAAAATTAATATGCAATATTTTATAACACTAGAAATATCTTCTAATTATAATAATTTATCTTTAGGATGTTGGATAAGTTGCAGTGAACTTCTAGCGAACAGAAGTACTTCAGTGAACAGAAGTAGCCTAATTCAGGGAAGATTTTTTTTAAGAAACTAAATATATAAAGATACAAAATAAAGTTTTGGGTATAGGACCTATGCTACTTAATAAAGATGACGTATACTTATTTAGAATGCTGAGAATTACAGCTTTTAATGCAATAATTTTTTTGGAGAAAGCAAGAATCCCCAGTTTTAAATGAGTGGTTAGATTTAGTTTCTAAAGTACACTATGGAGAGGATAACATGAAAATAAGAGCAAATGTATACATTTTGAAAAGATATGTGCAACTCTAAAATCAAAGAATATTCCATAAAATAAAGGAATATATATTAGCCTACATTAACTACATTTTTATATAACACTCCCTCCCTTTTATTTCTAGTTATTTGTTATTTTATTTATTTACTTATTTAATATTGAATATTTGATATTAAAAATAATATTACTTGAATAACTATTAGGAATTATGTGTCATTATAAGAGTTTGATATAAATATGTGAATGTTAAATTTTTATTAATATTTATTTATTGTTTTTTGTCTTTTCCCCCTTAAATCATATGTAAAAGTGTCTAACTATGTACTTTTTGGTTATTGTTCTAATCATGTGTGTTGGTGGGTATTATCACAAAAGAAAAAAAGTAGAAGGAAAAATAAGGAATATTTATGAGGGAAAATATGATGTCTTTAAAGGCAGGGTAGGTAGGATTTTTATAAAAAAAAAAAACATTCCAAATTAGTTTAAACTGTCTTTATATACCAATACATAATTAAAATGTAAGTACTCTGAAAAAGAAAATATAAAAATCGAGTGACTGTAGACCTTTTAATCTGCAATAAACACAGCTCATTATTTCCATTCACTCCCACCCCCTCCCTTCTGAGCTCCTTCCAAAGCGACGCCCCCAAAACACATGAACGTGCGACGCCAAACGCTCAGGCTCAGCTGGAAGACGCATTTATTACCTGAGACGAGTGGAGAGGAAGGAGCGCAGTACATACAGTGACATCATGTCAGAATCACATGTAATAAAATACCTAACTTTATCACTATGAATATAAACAAATAAGATTTCTTTTAGTACTCACTATCAAGCTAGCATATCGATAATGGTAAAGTTTCATTCGGTAACAAGCTATATTTATAAGGCAAAGCTAAAAACAGGTTGCATTGATACACGTTTTTCCATTACCATCAGTTACACTGTGATGAAGGTGAATTTCGTGTAAGATTCATAACATATACGGTGTTTTGCATGTAAGAGTTTCCATGATGAAAACATTGTTGACTCTAATGAAGACTAACGTACACTCCGAGTCCGGAGACAAGTACCGCATCGTCGGTTCGAGGACAGGTCCGGGGTTGAGGGCGAAGCAGAGGAGGTCGTTCAAGAGTGCGGGCAGGGTCCGAGGAAGTAGTTTTTGCCTTGTTTGTCTTCGCTGACTGCATATGCAGGTGCTTTGAGCTGAATATTTCCAGGAACGGTGACATGTGATGAGTGCACGCAGGGCAGCGCACGCAGTGGTGCTCGGGCACGAGACATGAAGGCATCTGATTGGTTCTTTACATTCGCACCGAATGGCAGTGATT
Organism: Abramis brama; assembly: GCF_963993115.1. NCBI lineage: Eukaryota > Metazoa > Chordata > Actinopteri > Cypriniformes > Leuciscidae > Abramis > Abramis brama. Next base: position 23,122,181 of record NC_139966.1, on the reverse strand, counting down.
GGTCAGAGTTTTTACTGTCCTACAGCTGCTACAGAGGTCAGATTTTTTTCATTCCTTTTTCTGAACACATAATGTATTGACTACTCTCAGGATGGAAGGACCATTTCACCCAGTATAAAAAAAAATGTTTCTGAACAGGATTACCTACCCTACCTATAGGAACTGTCCATTTGTATAATTGTGTTAAATGTGTTTGAATTGAAAGACATAATAAAGTACATAATAAATATATATATATATATATATATATATATATATATATATATATATATATATATATATATATATATATATATATATATATATGCTAAAATATTTGTTGTGTATTTTTACAAGTGTATTTTTATGATAGCAATAACTGTAAAGGGACTATTGTACTGTGCTTTTGTAATTATTTATTTTAAATTTTGTGATTTTATCTTCTGCTTTACAAAGCTTTTTTTTTAGATTGTGTTCTAATGTTCTTCTAATCATAAACATGTACTACAGCTGCCAAACAGAACCAGAGAGAAATGTATTCATAAATCTTTAAAACAATCTAATTAAATCTTGGGCACAAAACATTCAGCCAGTAAAAAAAGAAAACCTGTAGTATATATATATATATATTGTATTTAGGTCTATCTATATACATCTATATATATAATATAGGTCTATATTGTCTAATTTATCATTGTAGCCTTATTTAAGTTGATTTTCTGTATACTGTGTATTTATTTTTGTCTAATAGTGGTTAATAAAGTCCAATAATGGTATGAGAGAGTGTCAGTGGTAATATCATTGTGTTCTTGTCGGTCAGTGTTAGAGGATCTGTGTAACAGCTGAGGCTTAGCCTGACAGTTAGCCTGCCCTGGACCAGGCTAGTTTCCCAGCATAAGTTGCCAGAGTAACCTAGTTCAAACTATTTTAAGTTTGCTTTATGAAACAGAATCCACCGACAATAAGTCTGACTAACCAAAATAAGCCTGGCTTGTATTCTAATCTTGTTTTATGGAACAACCCTCTGGAGGCCTTTCCCCCACTGTTGTAATCCAAGGGGATTGGCCTGCTTGTTGTGAGGGATGCTTTTGTTTGATTCTTTTCCTTTCCTTGATTTATCCACACTGCCTGGAGACCTTGGAAGTTGTTGATCCTCGGCGTGGCATTTTCGTTTCTTTGTTTATTATTGTGTATGGTTTATTATTGTTTTGTTTATGTTTGGTTTTCCATGTTTGCTTATTGTGTGATGGTTAGTCTTTATTCATATTGTTTGCTCTAGTACTATCTCGGGGTGGTTTATTAGCCCCCCTGTTTATTGTAATTTGTGTGTGTGCAACTTTGTGCTTTACTTTCACCTATCTCCCCTCTGTCTAGGTGCTGAGAGCTGCCATTGCCCTTTTGGTGGTGGGTCCCTTGATGTGTGCAGTGGCTGTGTGTTCACCAAGTGTGGTTATTTCCTTTGAGGTGTGTGTGTGTGTGTGTGTGTGTGTGTGTGTGTGTGTGTGTGTGTGTGTGTGTGTGTGTGTGTGTGTACTCGGCACATGTGATTGGGGTGTTTCCAATGGATGCTCATTGCTTGAGCTACTAGTCTCCCACTGGTAAGCACAATTCTCCTTTCGTGTGTGTGTGTGTGTGCGCGCGCGCGCGTGTGTGTTTGTGTCGTGAATAGTCAATTTTACTCAATTTTATTTGTTAATGTACCAAATGCAGTTACTCAGATCTACTTAATTTTTTATTTACATTTACAATTTAGTAATTAGATATGGTATATGTAATTGATTTCATTGTATTACAATTGAATCAATATTTGAACTGTAAAAATGTAAATCATAAGAGTAAATCATAGTAAAAGTTGTAGAGTGTTACCAGTCCTAATCCATTCATCATAACTATTCAAAGACTGGGACAGGGGCTCCAAGAGCCATTAAAGACAAAGGGTGAGAGTCGAAATCAGATTACTTACTGATCTAACAAGTAATGTATTTGTCAAACTCACAGATAGAAGCAGACAAGGATTACAACAATCAACACAGTTTATTTGCAGGATGTAATATATTAGTGATGTGACGTTCGGCACCGAGGCTTCGAAGCTTGTATCAAAAAAACAAAATATCACACATTGAAGCAGTGTATCGGAGCTTGATTCATTTTGCCATAACCACGTGATCTGTTACGTCCGAAGTTTTGTTTCCACACAGTCACGTGACTGCTTCATATTCAGATTCAAAAATAGCGCAAACCCCTTGAGCAGGTTTCGAGTGTCATGCCCTTCGGTAGTAGAAAATAAAAAAATAAATAGACTTAGCCCTCACACTGTTGAACAAGTCCTGTTCCTTAATAAAAAACTTTAATTCATTAAATACCCGCAAAGTAAAATGTCAGCTCCACAGTTCACAAGCACTTCACCATTCCACAAAAATATTATTTGATTATATATGCCTACATGAGCCTTGCCTATGAACTCGTAGGATTAGGACTGAGGCTAAAGTTTATGTGAATAAGGCTGCATTTGTAGATCAAAGCAGATTCATAAGAATTGTTTCTGTAAAAGTGAATTAGTCACATTTATTTTATTTATTTTTCATAAATTAATTCATACAGTTGTATAATAACTACATCAACACTAACACATGAATTATGAGGATTAATTGTACTGCTTTGTGGTTTACAGAGCACAAAGTGATTTATTAAAAAAAAAAAAAACAAAAAAAAAAAAAGGTCTCCTGGGACAGAAAGGCAGCTTTTCCACCTTATGACCAGAAGATGCCGTTAGTGTGCAACATGTTGAAAAGCTTCGAGTAATGAACCATTTTACGATACAGTCGAGGAGGAAAGCCACAGTGCTTCACAAAGCTTCATTTCACCATAACTATAATATATATTGGAGCGGATCGTAGAAAAGGTAGGCAGTTCAATCAGTTTGCTGAATCAGTCTATAAACTGAAACAAAACTCAGCGAATACTTGTCACACATTTATGAGCCATATATCTAAACAATTAAGTGTGTACTTTTAAATGATCGGATTCAAACTGAAAACAAATATTCTCTGTTTAAGTAATTTGTATAAAACCAACAAGGTGTCTAGTATCTCAAACGCTTGCTCATTATTTTTAATTGGACCACGCCCACACGAGCAAAAGAGATTCACATGCAAATCTCCACATGGAACGCCACATGGAATAATGCTATTATTATTTTATGCAGCACTGCGCGTAGCCTATGCCTACAAGGCACAAGAAATCTGGTGTTCATTATATTATATATTGTTGGAAACATTTGTGTGTGTGTGTGTATTCTGTGAATTTTAAAAAGCAATTTTAACCAGAAAAATCTAAAATTTATTCCCAAAATCGTGCAGGCCTATATTTCTCTTGATATCGGTATGTTCACCTTTTTTTCTTTTTTTTTTTTTTTTTCAGTGACCAGATGCCACTGAGTCCTGCTGACTTCAACATTCACATGAGTCTCTGTATATGAACATAGTAAAGTGAAAATCAAACACCTTGGAAATGAAAGGTATGTACAATGTTTTTAGGAATGGCACAAAGGTCTCTGTCTTTGGGTCATTTTTTCAAAAATGTGCTTTTTTGTCATTTGTTGTGTATCTTTGGATTATGTTGTGTTGTAAATAAATCCAAACAATCAAACAGCCATTCTTTTTTAAATCTCCTCATTCTTTGTGCAAGGTTGCTCAGAATGACAGGGCCTGATAGCTCCTAATAGGGCCATTAGGGAGGGTCTTTGTCTTTCTCAGGTGTGAAAACAATACATATTAATGATGTGATCACACCTCCTCGCATAAAGCTTTCTTACACAAAACACATCTTACAAATTTTAAATCAATAAATTGTCTTATCTGAATGAGCAGTCAGGGTGATTTTCACATAGTTTTGGAGCAAATATTCTAGGCTACGTGATACAATTTTCAAAAGTCTTGTGAAGAAATAATCAGTATGGGTTTCATGACCTTATTTCAGTGACAATTTTTTTGTATTTTCACAAACCACGCATAAATGTCATTATCTCAAAACTACAAACTTTTACATACATGCTGCTGATATATTATTGTAGCAGAGTTTGTGCTGAATACAGTGTAATCAGACTTTAGCCATAAAAATGTCACAAGCAGTGCTTAATTTGTAAAGTTGGAGGTCCCGGAGCACAGAGGTGGGGTGGATCCGGCGACTCAAAACGGGGGTTGGAGGTAACGGAACAAAAAATAAATAAATAAATTAATTAATTACACTGCCTACGTAGCTTCTCTGCAGGGACAGCGCCAGAGAATTTTTAACGCATGTGCTGAGTGGGTGCTAGATCATTAACGGGGAGCTGCGCAAAACTTGGCCACTAAATATTTAATATTCAGTTATGTTAATGATCACAAATAAAGTTTTAATTTTATTAAATTGAACAAGCGCAACATTCAGCATTCAATCAAATATTCTAAAAGATGTAGGCTATTATTAATAATAATGTTATTTCAACACAATATCTCGTTATTTCAAAATAATATGTGTGCGTGCATCTGTACATCCGGTGACGCGTGTATTGATTTTTATTAATAAACAAGTGTTTTCTCTAAAAGTGTCGGCTGCAAAGATGAAGTTGACGATCGCCATCTCTGTGTGAACGCGCTTATAGAGAGAAATGCACATAAATAAATAGGCCTAATGGATTACATAATCAGAGAGTAGCCTTTTCTTATTATTTCGTTTAAAGACATTTCAAGCTTTGTGTATTTGATGTATTTGTCATGTCTGTGTGAGGCATACACTGAGTTTCGTTAAGTTAGGATGTGCTCCAGTTCACGTGCAATGCACGTGCAATTCTCCGTGCTGCTCGCATAAGGACCAGCGAGCAGCACGCAAGAGACACTACAAGAGCGCGCAAGTGTTTTTTTCTAGAATACTCTGTTCTCCTGTTATTTCAGTGCTGTATTTTAATCGAGGTAAGGCCATCTTCGATTCTCTGCTTAGTTTGTATTTTTAACTTCACATAATTCTGTATTTTAGTTAGACGCGCTGCTTTATTTAACATAAAGCCGCGAGTGCTATTAATTATTATTGCAGTCTAATTTGCACTTAAGCCTCTGCTCCTATTGCAGTTTCGGCTTGGCACATTTTCGCGTTATTCAGACTTAATTGCCCGACCGAAACAGCTGTACTCACTCAAGCGGTGAAAGCATTATCTGTATATCTGTGTAATTTGCGCGCTGTCGCGGAAGCGTCAGCGGAAGCGTTCAGCTCTCGTGTTCAGCCTCCTCGTGTGAAGACCGACTCGGGTAAAGACCATCGACTCTACCTGCGCGACTCCACCGAGCAAGGACACCAGAAAGGCACTTAAGTATCTCCTTTTCCCTTTTCCTTCACTCTTTTTATCTTATTGTTCACCTTAAACAACATGTGCTTTCAATACATTGAATATCAAGCTATTACACTCACTACTCCCATTAAGATCCATATTGTAGTCATTTATCGTCCCCCAGGTCAGCTGGGTAATTTTGTGGATGAGCTGGATGTGGCTGCTGTCCACTTTCCCTGAGGACGGCACCCCACTCCTAGTCTTTGGTGACTTCAACATCCATCTCGACAAGCCGTATGCAGCAGACTTCATCTCTCTCCTAGCCTCTTTCGATCTCACACAACTCATCACCACAGGTACTCACAAATCAGGCAACCAACTGGACCTGGTTTACACACGCAACTGCACCACAGACAACATCTTGGTGAGACCTCTCCATGTCTCAGATCATTTCCTCATTACTTTCAGTCTACAACTCTCTACCCCTGCACCACCAACCCCACCACCAGTCACTTTCAGGCGAAACCTGCGCTCACTTTCCCCTTCCCATCTTTCCTCTGCCGTCTCATCTTCTCTTCCCCCACCCTCACAATTCTCATCTCTGGATGTGAATACCGCAACGGATACCCTATGCTCCACTCTAACCTCTTCTCTAGACAATATCTGCCCTCTCTCCTCCAGGCCAGCACGCGCCACTCCCTCTAACCCCTGGTTATCTGAGGTTCTTAGGGAACACCGGACCGAACTCAGGGCAGCGAAGAGGAAATGGCACAAATCAAAAGACGCATCTGACCTGAGTACGTATCAATCTCTCCTCTCTTCCTTTTCTGTTGATGTTCATGCTGCAAAATCTTCATACTTCCACAACAAGATCAACAGCTCCTCCAACACACGATTACTCTTCAAGACATTCAACTCTCTCCTCTGTCCACCTCCACCACCACCCGCCTCCTCCTTAACTGCTGACGATTTTGCGATCTTCTTCACCAACAAAACAACATCTATCAGCAGTCAGTTCTCAGCTCCTCACACACAGGAACCCAGACCGACCCCTTCTACAGCCAACATCCCTCTGTCCTCCTTTTCTCCGCTAACTGAGGAAGAAGTATCTAAACTTCTCCTCTCCAGTCACCCTACCACCTGCCCTCTAGACCCCATCCCCTCACACCTTCTACAAGCCATCTCTCACACACTTCTACCAGCACTCACACACATCATCAACTCATCCCTCCATACTGGCATTTTCCCTACAGCATTCAAGCAAGCTCGGGTTACTCCACTGCTTAAAAAACCAACGCTAAACACATCATTTGTAGAACATTACAGACCTATCTCTCTCCTACCATTCATTGCGAAGACACTTGAAAGAGCTGTTTTCAACCAAGTAACATCCTTTCTGTCTCTCAACAACCAGCTGGATGTCAACCAATCCGGCTTCAAGAAAGGGCATTCTGCTGAGACTGCATTACTGTCTGTCACAGAAGCCCTACGGATCGCAAAAGCTGCTTCCAAATCCTCAGTCCTCATCCTCCTGGATCTGTCTGCTGCCTTCGACACTGTGAATCATCAGATCCTTCTGTCCAGCCTCTCATCACTGGGCATCACAGGAACTTCACTCCACTGGTTTGAGTCCTATCTCACAGGTAGGTCATTCAAAGTCGCATGGAGAGGCGAGGTATCCAGAGCACATCAACTGACCACAGGGGTTCCCCAGGGTTCAGTTCTTGGTCCCCTCCTCTTCTCCATCTACACCACATCACTGGGACACATCATACAAGCACACGGCTTCTCCTACCACTGCTATGCTGATGACACACAGCTCTTCCTCTCGTTTCAACCAGATGACCCCACAGTAGCTGCACGGATCTCAAGCTGCCTGGCAGACATCTCGACGTGGATGAAGGAACATCACCTGCAGCTCAACTTGGCAAAGACTGAGCTTCTCGTCCTCCCTGCCAAATCCGTCTCTACAGCACAACTTCACTATCCAGCTAGAGTCATCATCAATCACCCCATCAAAGTCGGTGAGAAATCTTGGAGTAACGTTTGATGACCAGCTGACCTTCACAGATCACACAAAGACAGCTCGATCATGCAGGTTTGCACTGCACAACATCAGGAAGATCAGGCCTTTCCTAACTGAGCATGCAACACAACTTCTCGTCCAGGCCCTGGTCATTTCTAGGCTTGACTACTGCAATGCTCTTCTGGCCGGACTTCCAGCATGTGCAACTAAACCCCTACAGATGATCCAAAATGCTGCAGCCCGTCTTGTCTTCAACGAGCCAAAGAGGGCCCACGTCACTCCTCTATTCAGCTCACTGCACTGGCTACCTCTCACTGCTCGCATCAAGTTCAAGGCATTGATGCTTGCTTACAGATCTATCACAGGCTCAGCTCCCTCCTACTTTCACTCACTCCTACGAGTCTACATCCCTACCAGAAGCCTACGATCGGCCAACGAGCGACGTCTTGTGGTTCCATCCCAGAAAGCCACAAAATCACTTTCCAGAACATTCTCATTCACAGTTCCATGCTGGTGGAACGCTCTCCCCTCCCTCATCCGGAATGCAGAATCCCTGACAACCTTCAAAAAACATCTGAAAACCCATCTCTTCCGTGAGCACTTAACCTCATAATAATAAAAAAAAATAATAAAAAAAAACTCCCCTTTCCCTCTAAACCTCACTTATCGGGCTTATGCTACTCTGAATAATGCCTGAACTTTGTATCTTGAGCACTTCTTGCGCTGCTTTTTGTTTTTTGCCTCTTCATGATGACTCGCTTAATCTAGTCCTACTTTGTAAGTCGCTTTGGATAAAAGAGTCTGCTAAATGACTAAATGTAAATGTAAATGTAAGTGAGCGCGCGGGCGCCTCCGTTATATTTGTTTCGTATTCATTAAATACAGGCAATTGGTTGATGAAAAATTGATTAAAATTAAGATACAATTTATACAAAACGAAATTCACTTTAAAGAAAGGCTTTCTACAAAACAACTTCAACTTCAACGGTCAAAATCATGTCTGACCCGCTCCATGTCTCATATTGCGCATCCTATCTTACTCGGTCGTGCTGTTCACTTTTCATAAATGGGAAAAAAAAATAACATTATAATATTTTAACAAATATTAAACTAAATGCGCTTTTTTAATGGCTACAACAGTATAGTAGGCCTACATACTCTCTATTTGTACAAATTTCTGCAAATTCATTTAATTCTGAATTTTGCACACACAAGTTGAAAGGCATTTGTTCAAATCAAGTTCACGGATAATTGTGCGTGCATTTATTAATCATTATGATACTAAAATCCTAACAAATAGGCTACCCAGCTAGCAAAAAGTCGTCTATTAGACATTGAATAGACGTAAATCTTCAACGTCTAATGACGGTCCGCTGAAGGTTGAAAATGAAAATTGAAAAGACATCAAATTTTCAACAGGTCAATCTTCAACGTTTACTCGATGCCTATTGAAAATTGTCAATTCTTAAGTCCCAACACATTAACATGCCATGCCAAATAACATTTTAGATTAACATATGAATAAAACAAAGCTTTAAAGAGAGAATAGCTTTATTATACTTAAAACAGCACATTTTAAATAAAATATAGTGCAATAAAACACAGATTTCACATTCCAAAAGCACATTCCAAGAGTCAACACAAAACACAACTCAGAAAATTTACACTACAAATGTTCACACTTTGCGACCTCCACCTCTCCCGGGAGCATGTTTAAGTGTCTCAGCCATAGCAGCCCCGATTTCAACTTCTGTGGCAGTTTTACTCCACTTCATTACAGCTGCAAAAGAAAATATATTAGATGGTGCATGAATAAACCAAAGCTGAAATTAATTAACCTGGCTATCTACGATGTAACATAACTAAAAAAATAAATCACAAACAGTTAAACCTTAATGGCTTATTAATATCCGCATTTTGGGAATTTCACACAGATAGCTAGCTAACAGTCCATCGGTGTGGTGTGTACACGTGGTAGCTAGCCGCATAATGTCTAGCTAGTACGTTTACAATAAAAAAAGTCAGGTTTGGTTGAAATAAGGTAAACATTTATAATGTTACACTTATTTTGCCATCATAGCTAATTATTTTGTCATAGCTACTTACTTTACACAGCTGCTTTCTGGTGTGAAGAGCTTTCTGGCGGTTGGCTTGATGATGGGTGGAAAAATACAGAGCGCGCACTTCCTCTGCTGCATGCATGTTCCCTCATTGCTTCTTCTTCTTTCGGTTTTATGGCGGTTGGCGTCTAACTTTAATGGTGCATTACTGCCGCCAGCTGGGGTGTGGTAATTCTTTCCAATTATAAATCCTCATTGCACATACAGTTTCAATGTATTTTTTTATAACTTTGATGGAATATGTAAAACTCTTTAAATTTATTTGAGATAATGAACATGGTTTGGTAGTTTGTTTTCTCCGTTGTTTTAGCATGTATAACAGACTATCCTAGCTGTCTTAGATTATCAGTTGAAAACATGTCTTAGATGATCAGTTGAAAACACGTAGTCAAACAGTCCGGCCGAAACTACTTAGTTGAAAGCACGTCGTAAACCAGTCCAAGGCGGACCGACTTATTTTCAACCATATTTCAACGTTGAAAGACGGTAATTGTTTACTGGGTATGCTATGTACAAAAAATCAGATGAGCCCATAATATGAACGCATTTACACATTAAGCATTTTCCTCCCATAGAAAACCATTATAAGAACGCTTAATGTGGTTTAATGCAGATTAGAATGTCCCCTTATTATGTCGAAGTAACGAGATATTATGTCAATACTAGGCTACTGTGTCCACCGTGGTCTCCTTTTTGATCAGCGGAAACGATTTTTGCTTGTTTGGGATCTGACTGTCCAGCGTATTTGAAAAAGTTAAGCAAACTTTCCTGTCTTTTTGACATTTTTCCCCTGAGTGAAACGATCGAGGCTAACAGCAATCTCAACTCGTACAACAAGCGCGCAAGTCATGTGTCACAAACATTGAACACTACACAAACAGTAATTTTATTTTTTTCATTTAGGCAATTAATTTTAGTGACACAGGAGGTGCCGGATCCAATAAAAAAGGTTCCGGATCCAATGTCGGAGGTGACGGAACATGTTCCGGCGTGTTCCGGCTCAAATTAAGCCCTGGTCACAAGTAACAGAAATAAGCACAAATGTCAGAGCATGTCAGAACACCTCCAGGGCCAGGAAACACCTCAGACCCCAGAGGGTTAACCAGTGGGGATGATGAGGTTCAGGTGCAGGTGATTAAAACTCAGGTCAGAGTGAACAATTGGGTGGAGTGTGATGATTCGGTGACAGTGTGGCTGAGTCTGCATTGACAGCATTACAAGCAACATGCATTACATATACAGATAACTTTGATCTAACAAGTAATGTATTAAGTAATGTGCATTGCGTAATCAGATTACTTTTTGATGTTAGTAATAAGTAATGCATTAAAGGGATAGTTCACCCAAAAATGAAAATTCTGTCATCATTTACTCTCCCTCAAGTTGTTCCAAACCTGTATGACTTTCTTTCTTCTGCTGAACACAAAAGAAGATATTTTGAAGAAAGTCGGTAACCAAACGACTGATGGACCCCATTGACTTCCATAGTAGGAAAAAAAATACTATGGATGTCAATGGGGACCAGCAACTGTTTAATTACCAACCTTCTTTAAAATATCTTCTTTTGTGTTTAGCAGAAGAAAGAAAATCATACAGGTTTGGAACAACTTGAGGGAGAGTAAATGATGACAGAATTTTCATTTTTGGGTGAACTATCCCTTTAAGTTACATGCATTACGTAATCAGTTTTTTTTAATGTTACGAGTAATGTATTACAAGTAACATGCATTACTGAAATCAGATTACTTTTTGATCTCACAAGTAAAGTAATTCATTACAAGTAACATGCATTATGTAAACAGATTACTTTTTTTATCTAACAAGTAATGCATTAACAAGCAACAAGCATTAAAGGTATAGTGGAGGATCTTTCCGAATTTTAGATAAGACCCGCCCTCTCCACTTTTTGAAAAGTTTGATTGATTCACCAGAATGATTGACAATTAGGAGGACCAATAGTATAGGTGATCCACCCGGAAGTAAAAAATCCTCCGCTATACCTTTAAGTAAACAAAGTACTTTTTGATCTAACAAGTAATGCATTAAGTAATGTGCATTACGTAATCCGATTACTTTTTTGATGTAATGAGCAAAGTAATGCATTACAAGTCACATACATTATGTTATCACATTACTTTTTTATGTTAATGCAAATTACATTCTAATGACATGTAATAATAAAAAAGTTACTGCAGATTAAGTATTTTCAAAAACAACATTCACAGTATAATTATGAATTGTAGCTGAAATATAGCCATTGATGCATGAGGTCCACTATAGTGGACAGATGATTAATCAGAATTTTCTAATCTAAAATCTAAATCAATCTAAAACCAAAACGTGAAAATTTTAACTGTGATATGACTTATACTAGTGACATATTGCTTGATGCTACAGTATTTTTTTTTACCTGCAAGAGTCTCCTAGGATAGAAGGAATGAGTGGATATTTCAGAGCAAGGGGCGTGTCTTGAGGGGGGGGCACGGGGTGGCACGTTATATTACCAGTCTACTGGTTTCTTCGGTTTGCTGTTTATTATTGAACTTTCAGTTTGGATTACCTGTGGTCAGACTTTTGATTCTATTAAAGAACTGTAATTGTAACTCTCGCTTTTGAGTCCTCTCTAACGCATCACAGAACAATCTGACCAGAACATGGACTCAGCGAGCGGCAGCCCGTTCCAGTCTGCTGTCGAACACCAGGGTGCCCTCCTGGGAAAACATGAGGAGGAAATTTCCACCGCCAGACACGCTGTCGAGACGCTGGTGGCTCAGATGTCCGATCTCTCCTGTCAGGTCCACAATATGCGCCTCCAGCCTTCCACCTCGCATGTTTCTCACGACTCGCCGGAGCCGCGGATAAATAATCCTTCAGTCTATTCGGGTGAGCCAACACAATGTCGCTCTTTCCTAACCCAGTGTGAGGTGGTATTTTCCCTACAGCCCGTGACGTATGCGAAAGAGCGAGCTAAGGTCGCTAACGTTATCTCCCTTCTCGCTGGCCGGGCTCGAGAATGGGGAGCGGCTAACTGGGAGGCGGAGACGTATTGCATCTTCAGCTTTTCGCTATTCAAGGATGAGGTGATCCGGGTCTTCGACCGATCAGCCTACGGTAAGGAGGCTTCTCGACTGCTTTCTGCTCTCCGGCAGGGGAGGCGCTCCGTGCCTGATTTTTCTATTGAATTCCGGACCCTTGCTACCACCTGCAGCTAGAATCAACCTGCCTTGGTCGCTCGTTTTATGGAGGGCCTCAATCCTGAGTTGAAGGACGAAATCCTCGTCCGGGAGGTTCCCACTCGGCTCGACGATCTCATCGACCTGGCTATTCGGGTCGAGAAACGGTTCGATCTACGGCGAAGAGCTCGCCGCATGGAGGTCGCTCTCTTTTCCACGCCCCCTGTCAATTCCGTTCCATCAACCACAAGCACGGATCCCGAGCCTATGCAGCTTGGAGGACTTCGGATCTCTCCTAAGGAGCGCGAGAGGAGGATTTCTAATCGCCTCTGTATGTATTGCGCAGCTGCCAATCATTTCATCTCTTCATGCCCGGTAAAAGCCAGTGCTCGTCAGTAGGCGGAGGGTTACTGGCGAGCGCCATCACCAAGGTTACCCCTTCAAGCTCTTGCACAACACTACCGGTGCTTCTTCATTGGTCCAGTTCATCAGTCGCCTGCTCCGCCTTGATCGACTCTGGGGCAGAGGAAAATTTTGTTGATGAGGAGTGGGCGCTTCAGCAAGATATTCCCCTCACACAATTAAGAGACTCCACCCCCCTTTTCGCCCTAGTTGGCAGTTCCATACCTAGAGTACAGAAAGAGACTATTCCATTGACTCTTACCGTTTCTGGTAATCACAGAGAGACAATTTCCTTTTTAATTTTTCGATCTCCTTATACTCCTGTAGTTTTAGGCCATCCTTGGCTTAAGCTCCATAATCCTCACACTGATTGGTCCGAGGGATCCATTTTGTCTTGGAAGTTGTCATGTCACGTTGACTGTTTAGTTTCTGCTGTTCCCCCTATTTCTTCTGTTTTTGTTTTTCAGGAGGAGGCAGGGGATTTGTCTGGAGTACCGGAGGAATATCCCAATTTGCGATTTGCGGGGTTTTCAGTCATTCCCGAGCCACTTCTGTCTCCCCTCACCGCCCGTACGACTGCAGTATTGATCTTCTCCTAGGGACCATGCCCCCACGGGGAAGACTCTACTCCCTTTCGGCTCCTGAACAGGAAGCGTTAGAGAATTATCTGTCCGAATCTCTTAACGGCGGCACCATTGTTCCGCTCCTCGTACTCTGCCGTTCGTATTGAGGGCTCTCCCGTCTACACTGTCCGCAGGATCATGGACATGCGCCGTCGGGGTCGTGGGCATACTGTCGTGGTACTGTCATGATCCTGCCTCTTTCTCGGTCTCCCTCTGCTGGTTACACACACACAATTCACCATCACGCTCTCACTTTCATTACTGACAGCTGTTTTCACTTTCCATTATGCTCATTCCTCTCCACCTGTTCCTTATCTCCTCTCATTATCTTGGCTTCTTCTAACCCTCTCTTTCCCTGTCTTGTTGTCAGATTGTTTGATGTCTCAGATGCACATTGACCAGAGTTTTTCACAGTCCTGTCCTGTCCTGTCTGTGTGTTCTACGGAATACGGTAACTTCTACGGCTGGAATTACTCTGTGCTCGTCATTGTACATCCACAAAACCTTACCTGCTTAAGGCTAAAGCTAATTACCTGCTCGGTACTTGCTGCCTGTATCCAGCTCCATTTGTTTCTCCGTGATTTACGATAACTGCTGCTTCACCAGCCTTCTGTTCATCCCTGCCACAGAGAAGATTTGTGTTCACGTTTTATTACCAGTCTACTGGTTTCTTCGGTTTGCTGTTTATTATTGAACTTTCAGTTTGGATTACCTGTGGTCAGACTTTTGATTCTATTAAAGAACTGTAATTGTCACTCTCGCTTTTGAGTCCTCTCTAACCGCATCACAATTTTCAGCTCAATCTGTGTTCATTTTGACCACGAAACATGTGCTGTCACTTTAATTCAAAAGTGAAAGCTCTAACCTGTTAACATGGGTACAGAAAAAAAAAATGCACCGCACACGCACTGCAAACAGAGTATGTGTGAAACAGGCATTCATTTATTAGATGAGCTCCAGTTCACGCACCAGCGCCTCCGTGTCATGATTATCTAATGTCTGCTATATTTACTTATTATTAAATCCAGGCAATTGGTTAATGAAACATTGATTTCAATTAAGATACAATTAATACAAAACAAAATTCACTTTAAAGAAAGGCTTTGTGCTTTCTGTTTGAGGTCTCTGTGAAATTTTTAAAGCAGTCTTTTACTGCCGCTTTCAGAGCGCTCACGTCCGTAACCGGGAACTGACACGATCGTAACATTGTTTTTTTCCTCATAAATGCGAATACGAAAAATAAAATAAAATGAATATTTTATGTTCTGTGGAGAGCCAACCCTTCTTCATCCGGTGAGTAGTATTACTTTTGGTTTGCGCAGTGCAATTCACAGAATTACAAAAAATATATATTTTGCCACCTAAAAGTTTAAGATTTTTTTGTGTCACGCATGTTTATTTCCCTCATATTAAATATAAAACGCATGTAGACCGATATTTTTCTAACGTCTGGACTCCTTTATTAAGGGAGTATGGATATAAAAACAGACATTTCACTATTGGTATTAATGCATTTTCTTTTTAAGAATTTATATGTCAAGTTTTGACTGCAAATGTCACGTCCATAACGCTGGAATTGACTATTTTAAATATATATATATATATATATATATATATATATATACAGTGAGGAAAATAAGTATTTGAACACCCTGCTATTTTGCAAGTTCTCCCACTTAGAAATCATGGAGGGGTCTGAAATTGTCATCGTAGGTGCATGTCCACTGTGAGAGACATAATCTAAAAAAAAAAATCCAGAAATCACAATGTATGATTTTTTAACTATTTATTTGTATGATACAGCTGCAAATAAGTATTTGAACACCTGAGAAAATCAATGTTAATATTTGGTACAGTAGCCTTTGTTTGCAATTACAGAGGTCAAACGTTTCCTGTAGTTTTTCACCAGGTTTGCACACACTGCAGGAGGGATTTTGGCCCACTCCTCCACACAGATCTTCTCTAGATCAGTCAGGTTTCTGGGCTGTCGCTGAGAAACACGGAGTTTGAGCTCCCTCCAAAGATTCTCTATTGGGTTTAGGTCTGGAGACTGGCTAGGCCACGCCAGAACCTTGATATGCTTCTTACAGAGCCACTCCTTGGTTATCCTGGCTGTGTGCTTCGGGTCATTGTCATGTTGGAAGACCCAGCCTCGACCCATCTTCAATGCTCTAACTGAGGGAAGGAGGTTGTTTTGAATACCCCAAAATCTCGCAATACATGGCCCCGGTCATACTCTCCTTAATACAGTGCAGTCGCCCTGTCCCATGTGCAGAAAGACACCCCCAAAGCATGATACTACCACCCCCATGCTTCACAGTAGGGATGGTGTTCTTGGGATGGTACTCATCATTCTTCTTCCTCCAAACACGTTTAGTGGAATTATGACCAAAAAGTTATATTTTGGTCTCATCTGACCACATGACTTTCTCCCATGACTCCTCTGGATCATCCAAATGGTCATTGGCAAACTTAAGACGGGCCTTGACATGTGCTGGTTTAAGCAGGGGAACCTTCCGTGCCATGCATGATTTCAAACCATGACGTCTTAGTGTATTACCAACAGTAACCTTGGAAACGGTGGTCCCAGCTCTTTTCAGGTCATTGACCAGCTCCTCCCATGTAGTTCTGGGCTGATTTCTCACCTTTCTTAGGATCATTGAGACCCCACGAGGTAAGATCTTGCATGGAGCCCCAGTCCGAGGGAGACTGAAAGTCATGTTTAGCTTCTTCCATTTTCTAATGATTGTTCCAACAGTGGACCTTTTTTCACCAAGCTGCTTGGCAATTTACCCGTAGCCCTTTCCAGCCTTGTGGAGGTGTACAATTTTGTCTCTAGTGTCTTTGGACAGCTCTTTGGTCTTGGCCATGTTAGTAGTTGGATTCTTACTGATTGTATGGGGTGGACAGGTGTCTTTATGCAGCTAACGACCTCATACAGGTGCATCTAATTTAGGATAATAAATGGAGTGGAGGTGGACATTTTAAAGGCAGACTAACAGGTCTTTGAGGGTCAGAATTCTAGCTGATAGACAGGTGTTCAAATACTTATTTGCAGCTGTATCATACAAATAAATAGTTAAAAAATCATATATTGTGATTTCTGGATTTTTTTTTTTAGATTATGTCTCTCACAGTGGACACGCACCTACGATGACAATTTCAGACCCCTCCATGATTTCCAAGTGGGAGAACTTGCAAAATAGCAGGGTGTTCAAATACTTATTTTCCTCACTGTATATATATCTTCAACTAGTTTTATGGTGTAGGTCTACGTATTTGAAAAAAAACGTACTTTAAGATTCTTCTTCAGGTTGGAGGTGGAGTCTGTGGATGCTGAAAGGAGGTTGGTTGCTGGCAAGCAGATTTTGCACTGCACAGTTATATATTTCGTTCTCCCTTCTCTTGTGAAATGCTAATGTGAAATGCTGTTTGAATTTCCAAGATATAAACGCATTCTTGCCCTGGCTCTGTTGTTCCGGCTCCATCTCTATCTCTATCTCCCGCTGCTCCTCTTCCGACTCCATTGTGACTGATCACGCAAACCACACATTTTTTTCGTTTTCATATTGGGGCTTCTGGGAAATGCATGGAGTTGCCTTAATTTATTTAGAGAGTGAAACTTGTGAAACAGAAGTATCGTCATGTAATCCATTGATTTCAACAATGTAACTGTATTCTAAATACCAACTATTTAAATTGTAACTGTAACGGAATACAGTTAATCATAATTTGTATTCTGAATACGTAACGCCGGAACATGTATTCCGTTACTCCCCAACACTGCTTATGCTTTTGATTTGCTCTCGCGGTACTTTGATGTCATAAACTGATCAGTCTGTGCAGCGCCGGTTCAAGTCAAACAAGCCTAGAGACACCTCGACACGTCACTGTTTATGGTAACAAATTGCATTGCAAATAAACAAGTATTTATTTCCAGTCGAATTTTCTGATTTCCCATTTTTGTGCAATCTCGAAATCCCAGCCGGACATGTCTGGGAAAAAGAGGACGTATGGTCACCCTACCTAACAGTGATTTTTTTTTTTGGCAGTGTTTTTCCTTCAGTTTATTTTTTTGTTTTTCCCCCCCTATAGCCCACTGCAGACCGTGGAGACCAGCCTGCCACGATAGACGAGCCAGTACAGATGATAAGGACAGA
This sequence comes from Abramis brama, assembly GCF_963993115.1. NCBI lineage: Eukaryota > Metazoa > Chordata > Actinopteri > Cypriniformes > Leuciscidae > Abramis > Abramis brama. The sequence goes on along the minus strand of NC_139966.1, from coordinate 23,104,396 downwards.
GAGTGTTATCGCCAAAGAGCCCGGACCACAAACAGAGTCTGACGAGGTGCGTGAGCCGGCAATATTGTACATCACAGAGGGAGTGTTTGTGGAGCTCGAGGGCTGTGAGGAGAGCCCCGCCCACACCACTACTGCTGTGGAAGAGATGTCAATGGCCTCTGGCATATATTATGGAAATTGAAGGACATTTTTAAGGAGAGTCTCATAGACTGGTTTGGCAAGGAAATTCATGTTTCCCCTGTATCTCCAGAGTTCTCAGTATCTCCAGCACCCCCTGTATCTCCAGTGTCCCTTGTATTACTTTAATGCCCGCCCAGCCTCCCTCTCCCACCTCCTCAATCAGCCAGTTCCTCGGACCTGCCTCCGCTGCTGTCCTCCAACCCCTCTGCAGCTCGCATATGTGTTGAAGACCTGCCCAGTGTCTTCAGGCCACCAGCTCCACCTAGCCTGGAGGATCCCCTGTCTCCACTTCCAGCCTATGGGCCCATCGCTCCACCTCGGCCTGTCGACACCGGCTCCGCCTTGGCTCCTCCCTCCCTCGGCTCCAACAGAAACCATCAGCCATACGGCATCCACTTCTGCATGGACTGTTTTTGTTTGTGTCCAGGACTTTTTGTTTTTGTTAGCTCCACACCCTCCTCCAGAAAGTGATATAACTGGTGTTGTGGCTGAACACCTGTAACACAGACTATCGTAGCTTAATCACGCAACTGTACTCCAACATCCTGACAGCATGCAAGACATAATTCCAACCAACTTGACAAGTGTCAGTGGATGACACGATGGTGGCTTCCAAAGCACATGTAGGCTTCAAGCAGTACATGAAGGATAAGCCTACTAAGTGGGGCTACAAACTCTTTGTCCTTGCCAACTCAACTTGTGGGTACACATGGAACCTCTTTGTGCATGTAAAGCTTTACTGGTCAAAGGCAAAGTCCTTAGGTATGATTCTTTGATGTGTTTGCAAGACACTCCATAATTAAGCAAAGGCTGTAAGGTTTATGTTGAAAGTTTCTATACTAGCCCAAACCATTTTTTGATTTACTGGACAAAAAAAAAAAAAAAAAAAATTGGCATGTGGAACATGTACATGTACATCCTAACTGTCAAGGATTTCCCAAAGAAAATTACATCAGGCAGAAAGAGGAACCATCCGATAGTTCAGGAATGGTAAGCTCATTTATGTAAAATGGATGTAGACAAGGGATGTCATAATATACTCAAGTATGTACGAGGCATATAGTGGTGAGAAGGACACCAGGTGTGCAAGAATCATGAGAGGGTCAAGTACAAGCCAAATTCCAATTCCAGAGGCCGTCAAAGACTGCAACAAGCACATGGGAGGTGTGGACCTTTCTGATGCCCTAATCAGGTACTACAATGTATTGTATAAGAAAACAAAATGGTACAATACCTTTTTTTTTTTTTTTTACCATTTCCTGGGCATTGCCATGGTGGATAGTTTTATTTTCCACCAACAGCTGGCAAAAGAACAGGGCAAGACCCCTCTCACCCAAAATGCATTAAGAGAGGCACTAGTGTCTGAGTTGGCAAATGCTGCCCCTCCAGAGTCATCCACTTCTGGAGCACACAGAGCATCCACCTCTGGAAATGTTCAGGATGAAAAATGCTATCCAGATTTTTTTTTTCAGAGCGGATGGAACAGCTGTAAGAAGAAAGTTAGGCTAGTGACAATGCCCCCAAATTTTTTGAGATACCCCTACCGGAGGTAGAACTAAATCCAACAATGTTTTTCCTTATCTCTAAGGTCTCCCATATATGAAATGGATTCTTGGCTCAAAATATTTTACTGCTAAGATTGTTAAATTAACAGATATTGTTATACACCCCAAAACCAAAAAAGGACTAAATTATTGCCTGTCTGTATGGGAGTTAAGGCATATAAACTAATGCAGATCAATCACACAAGCTCAGAGAGCTTTGAAACTTGGCATGTTTGTAGTCAGGTAGTTGCTTTACCTACTAGAAAAGACTGGATGTGAATATCTTGATGTATGGAATAAATAGAGACATATAAACACATACCTAAAATAAGCGGACATGCAAAAATTGAATATTTATGCAGAATGTTTTCATTTACTTTGTGGTTGCTTTGCCAGGGATTATCATAGAAACACATATGATAACTTGTTGGAAAGACGGGGTTGTGCTGAATCCAGCAATACCAAATATGTAAATATAGCATGATAAATCAGGGTGTTCTGTCACTCAATGTATGAGGTGTCTAAAATGAAAGAAAATGGAAACACTGACATAATTTAGTCCAAATCACATTATCAGAGGTGAGAAGAATGGTGAGAAATTCTAATATAAGATACATTTAATAATTTCATTGATATTGAAAGATAAGACCTTACCATAGCACAAACAGGAGGAGTCAGGATTGCAGTTTGACCTTAAAGGGGCTATATGCAACTTTTTCCCCAAAATAAACGTAACAATAGCCTTTTTATTTTACCATTTATGACTCAAACATCTCCTGATGAGCATACTGACACCTTGTCCGCTCACAGTGGGTGCACCTATAAGCCTGTATCCTATTTTTCCTATTTTCTGTCGGGTCGGATTTTTCCCGCGCTGTCTGCGGATGTGACGTCAAGCGCGTTCATGTTAAACGTTTCAGATCACTCTGCCACCACCGCTAGTCAGCAAGTAGCCTACACTCGCAAGCAGTTTTGATAAGAGAACACTTATCTCAAACAATATATGTATTTGACTCTTCTTACCTCTGTAAACATACGCTGCGAGAGCGAGCAGAAAGGAAGAGCAGTTCTGTTTTTTGGCCACAGGTGTCAGTCGCGAGTTTAAATTTCAGAAAATCGCATATAGCCTCTTGAATGAGCCTTTTAATAAAACTATAACTTAACTTAACACAATACAAATTAAATTATTGTCTTAAATCAAACAAATGGCAATCTAACAAACAAACACTCTAAGGGGGAATGAGCCCTCTCCTCAGGATGTTTTTTTTTCTAGCAGGAACCATTTGGAACATGAACTGCTTTTGGTAGCCATGCTGAGGTCAGCCCCCCATGATGTTACAACTGCAACACACCAATGTCACTCATCCACTTTGTCATCAGTGACAAAGTGGGTCATATCTGGACAGTCTGGGAAAGGGCAAGAGCAAAACTCTGTGCAGGTCAAGCCTACTGAAAGACACTGGGATTTTTGTGGCATCGTTGCAGTTTCCGTCTTTACAGTAGAGGTGAGTGATGTCTCTAACTTCTTTAGGAGCTGGTGCCTTCTGGAACATTACAGGTTCAATGCACCCATCTTCTCTGAGCCTCCATCCTCTACCAACTGGGTTCCAGAGAAGAGGTTTTGCCAGGTGGCTGTGACGCCACACTGCTGTTTGGTACAAGGCTCTCAGCACATGTTGCTGGAAGGCATCTTCTGTTGGGGGTAGATTTGCTGCTGACAAATCTGTGGTAGACGCTAGTGTACCTCAGCTCATCCAGGTTGGTTCAAGGATGCCCATCCACCTTTTTCTTTTGGCCATACAGGAGGAGGGCACACCTTCTTGCCACAGTGTGCTTTGCTTCTTGCAAAAGCCTTTTCCAGGCTACCAGAGAGTCCAAATTTGGACTGTAACTTACAAAGATGGGTCTTCAGTCGTGTGAAGTCAGTGGCCTTCCCAATTCTGTACAAACTGCTTGTGGTGTCACAACCCGTAAGGGCGTGGCATGCAGGTAAACACTCACAAAGCACTGCTCCAAGCTTCTGAGCGATCAAACAGATAGGGACGAATCTTTCCTTAAGGCCATGTCCAGAGTGCATAAACACTGCTGAGGATCCAAACATCCCTTTGCTTGAATAGTACAGAAGCAAAACTAGTACATATGTATCATCACATTTGACAATTAGACGAGAATGTGACTGTGCAAGATGTATTGCATGTAACACCAGCCTCGTGTCAGCCTCCTCCTGGTCACTGTAAAGATCTTTCAAGCAGTCAATGACTTGAATGACTTGACATTTCATAAATGTTTTCATAGCTTTTCATAATGTTATTTTGTTAATGTTATTTTATGATATTAGAGAAATACATGATATAATGACATTACAAATATTAGAGATAGTATGCATATTGTGCAATACTCCCAAGTATATACTGTTACGGCCGTTATGGTCGTTAGTGATTGGAGCCACCTGGGCTCAGGGTATTTAAACTGCTTCACTAACCACCCTTTGCTCTTTCTTTGCTCCTCCAGGTATGATCCTGTTTTGTTTGTTCCTTTGTAGTTTTACTTAGTTTGATCATGTACTTTTGTTTGTCATGTTCACACACACAGATTCACGCATCCCTGCACTTTACATACACCTTACATTATGACATTTTCACACCTCAGTCCTTTTTCTTTGTTTAAAGTTAATAGTTTTTGGTTTACAATAAAGAACCTTTTTTATTGGCCTATACCTGTTGTTTGTGTCCCCTCATTTTTGGCTATGAGCCAGTCTGTGACAATACTTTCTCTAATATTTGTATACATTTATCATATTTCTTTGTCTTTAGTGTTTCATGGTTTCTACTAAAGTAAAACCTGGAAATCGAGTGAAAAGCAGACATGATGTCATTGACAGGCGACGCAATAACACAGGGCTTACGGGGTTTCACGCTTGTTGGAGGACCCCGCGAAAAAAACCCATGCTATTAGAGAAGTTTAGTATTAAATTAGTAGGCTATTAGCTACAATTCAATTTCCCCAAAGTAATTTTATACCGCATCACCCCATAACTGACAAGCTGCAATGAAAATAAAACATTAGTTAGATTAGCTTACTCCTCAATTTAAAAACAACTTGTTTAACACGAAATACTTCTCTTCTAATTTTTTCACTACTTATGGGCCACAAGAGAAACATTAAGAAAATAAATTAAGACAGTTATATATCGTTATCAGCACGTTGAGGCCATCCTTAAAAATATTCTTGTTTGCCGTAACCAGACCGACCCTGTCAATTTAGCACCGACCCAATTATTATTATTTTTTTCCTTTTAGTCTGACCGACTTGCCGGTTGTAAACTTGCGTTAAGACCGACCGATTTTTTTTTAACTCTTCAAACAACTAATACAAATGCAATAAAATAATAGTTATTAAGTATTGTGAATATAAATTGCCTAGACCTACATACAAACATAAGCTATGTTCTTTCTTTTAAATAAAAACCTGTGGCGCGTCATCTATGATTATGTTTACATCATTGGTTTACGCATCACATATGGCCTGTAGGCTAAGTTCGCTTCGTTTCATTCACTGTCAATGGTTCGCGCTTGGTAATGATGGCTGCGGCTTTACTCTAAAGATTATTTCATTTTTATATGTTGTTGAATATGGTTTATTAAAAAATAAACATGTGAGAGCATGTTATAGGCTATATGTCATGTTATTGTCAGATATGACGACGCTACTGCAACACGCATCGCCGCAGATGAAGCTGAGCATCAACGTGCTATCGCAAATCAAAGTGAAACTAAGTCGCAGACGCTTAACACACAATCATCTTCATTAAATGTAAAGAAACAAAATGATCTTACCAGGGCTGTTTCCGCTTTCTCTTATTGCAGGCTTTGATTCAGAAATTTTAGCTGATGATCAATAAAATAATGCGTCTCATAACTGTTGCTTTCGGTGACGTGCACTCCTAAATCTGCATATAGCGGGAATTGAAGATCGGATTTATATCCGCAAAAAACACACACATTTAACCTATGTAACCAGGTGTAAATGGAATCGTTTTGATAAATCAGATTGCAATCCGATCTGAAGTGGCCTGGTGTAAACAGCCCCTAGACATCGGTGAAAAATGTTTTCTCTCTCTCTCTCTCTCTCTCTCTCTCTCTCTCTCTCTCTCTCTCTCTCCCCCTTTAAAAAAAATACTTTTTTTTATTATTTTTTATATATAAAAAAATATATACCTACCTACCGACCCTTTTTTTTTTTTTTTTTTGCTGTTACTGCAAACCAAAATATTTTTAAGGATGGCCTGAAGTACATTCAGTTCTCATTGTCTCTGCGAGAATATGCACCGTTACTGGAGCTTCAGATTTTCGCCTTCTGTAGTGAAAATCCCCCAGATTGTACCTTTAAAACTCTTAAATGCAAACATATTTAGTTAAGTATCAAATGCACAGTCTACTCCATACATCTGGATGAAATTAAATTAGTAAAAGTAAACTTTTAAAATAAGTTTTTGTTTTCAAGTGTTTCATTAATGTTGGATAACATGAACAAGCACAAAAGCTCGCTGTAGGGATGGGCGTTACCAATTATTTTCTTTTCGATCCGATACAAAATTATTTTTAAGATCAGTATCACTGATTTCAATACTGATACTTCTGTGCAATATTTAATTCATTATTTTTTTTTTAATTTGTAATAAATATTCATAAAACTGCAATAGATATCACTCCCTTTTTGTTACATTTATTGAAATTGACTGAACATTAATCAAATAAACACACACACACACACACACACACACACACACACATGTATATTATAATGTATAACAAAAATAATCACGCAAACCATTTTCGATAAAGGTCACATAATGTTTCTAAATTTTTTCCCCTATAAAGGCTTTTGTGATGGAACAAGAGAATGATGACATTTTCCCCCTTAAAGGTATAGCGGAGGATTTTCCCGAATTTTAGAAAAGAACCGCCCTCTCCACTTTTTAAAATTTTTTTTACCTGCTCCCGAGAGGGAACGCCTATTAAACGTGTGCGCGAGAGAGCATGCACGAGCTAATCATAGCTTACATGAACTTTTACTAGCAGTGATTTTAAATGGATTTCTCCAAATAGCATGCCAAACTTACCTGTCAAGTAGAAACTTCGCGACTGAGGCATCAGTGGGAAGCCCAATCTGTGTTTTGAGCGCACAAGCACGTACGACGGCCTTACGTAAACATATCACCAGAATGATTGACACTTAGGAGGACTAATAGTCTTGATGATCCACCCGGAAAAAGAAAATCCTCCGCTATACCTTTAAATGTGTTTATTCTTTAACTGAGAAACTCTTTTACTTTTGAAAGAAAACCTTTTATTTAAATGTCAAATAAGCTGAACTTAAGGTTGAATCTTCACATTTAAGTTCTTAATTTGTGCATGTATTAATACACAGCCAGTCTGTGTAAATCATAAAACCAATACAGATAAGAGAATGCTGAGGAGAATGTCCCTTTAGATTGTTTCTTCTTTGACCGAGTACCTCCCCAGTTACCAGAAAGGTACAGATGATGCAGCGATCCCAATAAAAATATATATATTTTTTTTCTAGTTTGCTTGGAGATGGATGTATCAGTTTATTGATGATTTATACACCAAACTAATTGTATTATTGCTTTAATCTTTTTTAATTGTCAATGTGAGCTGTGAGTTGTAATCTTTTATATATATATATATATATATATATATATATATATATATATATATATATATATATATATATATATATATATATATATATATATTTTTTTTTTTTTTTTTTTTTTTTTACGTAAATTTCTATGCACTTTTGTGATTGTAACCTGCAGCGTGTGAACAGGACTTTTAATTTGGTCTCCAAGTGTGACGTCGTAAGGCGGCGCCGCGCTCCCGCATCTGTTGTGATTCGGCTGAAGAAAGGTTTGTGTTTTAAGGTGTTTAACGCGATAGAAACCGTTTAATCGTCTTCAAGCGACGCCTACTGATTTAGGCATTATTCAGTTTAACAATGCATTGCTTTATCTAACATTTATTAACGTCGTGAGCAAAGTAACAATGAAAACTCGTGAGTAACAAAACGTGCGTTTCAAGTCGGTCTCTGGCGAGCGTCCTGTTCGTGAACGAATCGTTCTTCTGAACCGGTTCTTTTTAGTGAACCGGTCGAACCAGTACACTAAATCGGACTGAATCGTTCGAAACAGTTCGCGTCTTGCGTCATCGCTGATCCACAAGTTTCTAAAGTTACTCACTTTCGGACATGCCTGAGTCCTGACAGTCCCTTCGACTCGAAATAAACCATTATCTTGGAGTATATTTTACTCCAGTAAATCCAACAGTTCACTGAGTTGAGACATGTTGTGCTGAGAGAAGTGATGAGCACGAGCAGCTGATACTGAGCATGCGCGCACTACCCAATGTACAGGTACAACGGTTCTCGGAGCACAGTACAGAACCGAGAACTGTTTAATTCAGACACGTTTGACATACTGAGAACCGATGAGCTGTTGAGCTGAGCATGCGTGCAATTTTTTCAGAGGGACGAAATGCATGTGAAATGCATCAATAAGTGTAACAAAATAAAACATGTTGGAAACATGTTTATCACATAGCCTACTGTCTTTACACTGTATTATTTTAAAGATTGGAAACACAATGAATGAATTGTAAAACTAAACATTTATTATTATACTAAAACATTATTTTCAGGAACAGCTAATTTAATTTCTAAGTAAGTTGATATACATTTTTGATGTAAAGTTTTGCCAAGGTTTTAAGGGTGCAAATAAATGTTTAATGTGTTAATCAAAACCTAACGTATTAAACATTCTGGAGACATGCATCAACTTAGTTTTGTTGACTGTATAAGGTTTCAGCAGTTCTCAGCTCAGCACACACAGGCCTGTGCTACGGTTCTCGAGTCAAGAACTGGTTGTTGGATACCAGTTCTCAAATCACCAGTACAGAACTGAGAACTGTTTCTTTCGGACACGTTCGATACGGAGAACCGATGAGCTGGAGATACTGAGCATGCGTGATAGCACCGTCTCGAACTTTCGAAATGCATGGTGTGCTGATACATGAGCACGGGTGAACCGAGGACTTAAATGAGGTGCCGAATTCGGCGAAATGTAAGTTTATTTAATTACAAGTAAAATCAAATTGATGAAGACCAGTTTATTCACTTATATCTTTAAGACATGTAAAAAATCCGCGTTTGCGCATCGCCTTAGGCCTACTACAGGGTTCATTTTCAAAACGTAAATGTAAGAAACTTATAGGGCTGTAACGATTCCTCGATTAAAGTGGAGTACTCAATTTAAAAAAAATCTCGATTACAATTCACCCGTGTCGAGTAACCGGCAAAATACCGGAAGTGGCGTATTCCACAGGCGAGAATCCATGAACCGCATTAATACACCGTTTTCTAAGGCTACGTGATCTATTTAACTGTTTACAATTATAATATTGTGAAATCACAAAGGCTGTGATTCAGTTAAATATATGCACTGTTTTTTTCTCCCACAGAGAAGCACGACGCTTTAATTATTTACATGCGTGCAGATTGTGTTAAAGTACCTCAGCTCCGTTCACAGTAAACGCTGCTCCACACATATCAGTCTCAGCATGTGCTGTTTGTTTAGGTTTCCAATAATGTGCATTTGGGAACGCAAAACCTCGGACGCATGTTTCAGTTGCACTGTCATCATTTGCGTGGAGCGTCTCGGGTTTCTCAAACTCCATCTCTGCGTGCTGTGAGTTTGTGTAGCTTATAACGTTATCTGCAAGCAGTGTGCGCAGTTTCACAGGATTCGTAACACAGCTCATTTATAAATGTACGCGAACACAGGAGAATACATAAATATGTTTCTGAATATGTTCAGAAATATTGTTGTTCATCAATTTCAAAATAAAAGTTTAACCTTTGCACTAGGGGTGTGCAAAGCAGCCGGTATTTGTATCTGTATTTGTTGAGGGGGGAAAAGTATTTGTATTTGTATTTGTATTCGAGTAAAATTCAAAATAGGTGTAAAAATCCAGTTTTTTTACGTTACACTTCTAATTTACATTATAGTGTAAGTATTCTTTAATTATATCTATTATAATAAATATAGATATGCAATGTGTAAAATATTTTTTTTTAAACTGCATTCATATTTAATTTTAAAATGGCTTTTTAAACCTGCTAAGAGTTATCCAGCCAATAATAAGCCTAGAACTGCTTTTCTGACGGACTGATATTAATGACATAATGACGGCTTTTTATTTCATTTCTCATCTCCATAAATATACTAAAGCTAATGCAAGGGCTAGAAATCAATTAATTCTTTGCTGATACTTCCTCGTCATCACAGAGAGCGCAGTTCGCACCGCTTTCTCCTTTCCACAAGCGCTTGTTCTCTCGTGGCGTTTGTCGTTGCTATGCAACCGTGAACATAGGCGTGCCTGGAAAAACGAGCGCTCTGCTCGCTTGCCGCGCGCCTACATTTGAAATCTGCACGCGCAAAAAACGCGCTATGTGAGCGAAATATTTCCATATGTGGCTCTTTCCTCCTATCTTATCAACAAGTGGACAGCCACCACATCAGCAGCACCGCCGGTCGCCATGTCTCATGAGGAAACGCAGCTTTTTGATATAAAGTTTTTCTTGTTCCCGAATACAAATATTTTTAAAGTATTTGTTCGAAATAAGTATTCGTAAAAAACACACTATTTGTGCCTTTCCGAATACCGTATTCGGGTTCGGCTCCACCCCTACTTTGCACTGAGCTTGCATGTTTTGGCGCTTTCGGCGTGCACCTGTAAAGAAATTACAGCGGCTGTTGCATTTGTGCAAATATGAAAGATTAAGTTGACATTTGAATTAGGGCTGTCACTTTTGTGAAAAATCTAATTCGAACGGATATCGAATATCAAGCAATGTATTCGAATATATTTGAATATCTATGAGTAAAATGAAGTTTGATCCATCAGGAAATGCCACATGGTTGCTGAATTTCACTGCGCTTCATGAAGAGTTTTTCTTTCGCCGGAGATGTGTTAAAAGATAGCAGAGTGCATTTCATGATTATGCTACCGGTATAATAATCCTCCTGGCGCCGGGTCTGAGTGAGTAATTTACTCTCTTACCTTTGTTCTTTGATTAACATTAATGACACTTTAAGACCAGCCGCTGCGGACAGAGACGCGATCTGACACGCGTCCCATTTATAATATTATAAAGAAAAAGCTTAACGTCAATGCAGTAATGACGGTGATATTTAAACTCAGTAGCCAATACACCTTATTGAACATGCAACGCGCGATTGCACGTTAAGCGTTTTCTAATGGTTTTCTATGGGTGTTGTTCATAATCTGATTTAATCTTTTTGCCTCTATAAAGTATGCTTTATTAATAAGGTAGGCCTATATTGTGTACTAAATTTGGTGCTTCAATATCACTCGCATAAAGCGTCTTAAATGAGGAAGAACGCTTGATTACGCTGACGTTGTCTGTTTTAGCAGAATACTGCCATCTAGTGGTAGCTAGATCCGAAGATGAACGACTTCGAGCCGAATCTGTCCGAGCTCGAACTTCTCGCCACACCGGCACCCAGTTTGCACGTCTAAATTAGTTGCTTACATTTAAAAAATGAGCATTAAATTAGCATTAAAAGTATTTTTAATGAACATAATGGTCCATGTTTAATAAATGTCCATGAAACTTAATGAAATGTTTAGTGAAATTAGAAAATATGTAAGAAATTATTAATTTAGTTATATTGTATGCACATTCTCATATCCATATATTTAGTTTTATTGTCACAAGTAATAATCTCAGGGTTTACTGGGTTTTACACGATTCTTTTTGTAGTGTGGTATTGGTGGTGGTCATGGCCGTAGCCAGCTATGAGGTCACCGAGGTCCGGACCTCGGTCATTTTTTTATATATAAAAAAAAAATTTTTTTCAAGCTCTCTGAATGATTAATTAGCCGTTTAAACCGCGTCATGTGTGTTTGCAATTCATGTCGCTGCGAGAAGGTAGAACAGTGAACGGGGCTTGAGAGCGTGTTGTGAGTGAGGACGCGGGTGCAGCCTCCGTGTTGCCAGATCCCTATTATACGTCTTTTTGGACTCGTTTTTCCCATTTATTGTGACACTTTAGGACGTTAATAAAGTGGGAAGTTGAATGTTAGGGCTAGTGATATATTAATTTTCTTTTCCAAAACACAAGCTTTGAACTTATTTCAGATTATTATTATTATTTAGTTTTTTTAATGTTTTTCGTGGCATTAATAAAAAAGAAGAAGCTTAGACAAACTGTAATTGCTGACAGGAAGATACCACATTCGGTAAGACAAACGCAATGATCATCGTGATTATCTGTAAGAAATGTACAACACTATAAAAACAATAGCATAATACAGATCTGTATTATTATTCTAACGTTATTTGTAACTTGTTACGAAATAAAAAGTCTCTCACCTAAAAAAACGTACTTTCCTGTCCCGCCAGTCTCGTTGCGCAGCCTCTTCAATTACACGCGCAAATGCGGCAGAGCGCTTTATGTCACTTTATTATAAAGTATAGCATGATGCAACTATCAAGTTCAAGGCAGTATCAAGTACAAGCATGATGCAACAACATCGTAGTTGATGTCAATTTGTAAGTCATATATATATTATAATGCGTTATATTTTGCCAACGAACTAAAATCGAAACCGTGATATGGTTTTGTGCTTTATAAAACAGCACAAGACTTTAATTAAGTATCCAATATAGGCATTATGTTTGTGCTGCGTGATTTAAAGAAAAGTGTGCACTTTGCTCATGCGATCAAAGGGTTTATTTCTTGCAAGTGAAGACATTAGGACAAAAGTATTGTAATTTTCCTATAGTGTAATGTAAAATATACTTTTGAAATATTCATTTTCATTTATTAGGCTATATGGATTTTATATAGGAATAATTATATAAATCATTATAATATTATTATACTAATTGTTTGGCATACTAAAACACCAGTGATAATGTAGACTGAAACTCTATATCATAACAAAAAAATATGTTTGAGCCACCTTCAATGTAGTACAAGTCAATGTTTTTTCTTTGTGCACAGTTCATGGGTTGAAGCCCGTTGAAGCTCTTAATTTTGAGCTCTCAAAGAGCACCAGATTGATGCATTTAACCTTAAAATGTACAAAATTTTCTTGCGGGGGAGCATGCCCCCGAAACCCCCTAGAGGGACAGAGGTCCACCCATCATAGTTTTACAAAATACTATGGGAAAGAATGATCATTTATGAACTTTACTCCAGCATAGTACAACAAAGATCATTTTAAGTCAGTAAACTAAAACTATTAATGCAAAATTAAAATGTCCTTGAACAAACTATACATTTGGCCTGCCTAAGGGGGGGCCTACAAGACATTGTGCCCTCTGAATTCTTAATCCGGCCCTGCACCTCACCCCCGGACCTCACTAATTTTCAAACCCTGGTTACGGCCTTGGTGGTGGTGTACTAAAATAAACATTGTCACGTGTGTAGCTTTCTTCTTCTCACCTCTGATTCCTGATGGTTTAGAGGACAATTACTCGAGTCGCCCCCTGGCGAGCCCGTCAAGTATAAACGCTTCGTCCGTTTGGGGAGGTGTGCGCGCAGTTTGCGGAGACTCGCACTGCGGAGCCAGGCGAAAGTATAAACAAGGCTTACAGCGGCGGCTGGTCTTAAAGGGACAGTACACAGCAGCCACTAATTATATCTGTCGCTAAAGTTAATCAAAGAACAAAGGGAACAGAGAAAAACACTCACTGCTCTTGACTAAAGAACATTTTTCTTTAGGCAGATTATCACTAATCTGTGTGTGCATTTATTTTCCTTGATAACCAAGCAAGTTGACTCATAAACCATTTGTTTATTATATCGCAATATTGACCTCAATTATCACAATATGACTTTTTCCCCAAATCGTGCAGCCCTAGTTAACATTATGTATTAACGAACATGAACTAACAATGAACAATAGTTACATTTGTAACTAGCATTTGTTCATACAAATACAGCTGTTCATTGTTTGTTCATGTTTGTTCACTTACATTAATGTTAACAAATACAACATTTAATTTTAATAATGTATTAGTACATGTTGAAATTAACATGAACTAAGATTAATGAATGCTGTAGAAGTATTGTTCATCCTTAGTAGTTAAGGTAGTTAACTAATGAACCATATTGTAAAGTGTTACCTATTTGTATTTAAGTAATTTTAAAGGCTGTTGTTCACTTGGATCTATTTTTATTACCACAATTTTTTTTATCCGATTACTCGATCAATCGATGGATAAATCAGTAGAATACTCGATTACTAAAATAATCGATAGCTACAGCCCTAGAAACTTATCCAAGATGATTTTGACAATGAGTATTATTATTTAACTCAAGTTATGATTATAAATGCCTTTATTTGAATGTATTTTTATCGGGATGACAAAACTGATGTCATTACGTGATGACGTAAAAGAACTGGTGAACCGTTTTTTTTTTTAACCGGTTCATTGAAATGAACTGTATCTAATATTAAATTTGGATTTATTTTTCTTTCTGTTAATTATTTTTCTTATTTCTTATTTTTTCTTTTCTTATCTGTTATTACAGGACAAACACAGAAAAACTCCTGGTGAAGCAACTGAGATCCACGTAACACTACTATAAAGATGGCGTTTATTAAAGAGGAGAGTGAAGAGATGAAGATTGACGAAACATTTAGTGTGAAACAAGAAGATACTGAGGAACAAACAAAGATTGCGTTTATTAAAGAGGAGAGTGAAGACATGAAGATTGAAGTAACATTCAGTGTGAAACAAGAAGATACTGAGAAACAAACAAAGATGGAGTTTATTAAAGAGGAGAGTGAAGACGTGAAGATTGAAGAAACATTGAGAGTGAAACATGAAGAAACTGAGGAACAAAGAGGTTAGTTTCTCAAAGTTGAACTCGGTCATCTGATCCCTATTAAAATTTCCAGCTCTACAGAAATAAATTATATTTTTTAGGGGTGCGCCCATTGCCGCTGGTAGCCATTTTGGTGCCCTAAGCATAATTCCTTTTTGATGCCCACCCCCACCCTGAAAAAATTTTTTTTTTTAACTTTTTATTACCAAAACATATAACTCAACTCAATACCAACAACACAATAGCAGCATCACGGCATGTGAACTGCTTGTAGATTGTTGCTCGTCATCTGTATCTTCCTCTCCTTGTACGTATCTCAGCTTTGGCCCTGCATTCATTTAGAAATGCAAAGAAAAATGATCAATATAGAAAGAGACAAAATATTCAAACAAAGAATCTTATACCGGAAAAAATTATAAACATTTAAAACTGAAAGCATGCAGCCAAGGAGCTCTCCCCCTTTATTTCTTATCAACTATTTGATAAATCTAATCTAATATAAAAGCATAATAGAATGAGTTGCAATATTGCAGACTATTCAACAATAATGTTTGCTTTATATCATTCAAAATTACATTTTATATTTATATCTTAACTACAGGAATAAAAGCAAAATGGTCCTGAAGCAAGAGGAACTGTTAGCCTACCCTGTGCACTGCACTGACTGCTAACTGTTACTGAGAAAGTATTAACCACCGTCACGTCAAAATAAACCATAAACTATTGCTCAATATCTAAAGTAAAGAAAGTAACAGCTAGCTGGCGTCAGTTACTCGTAAAATGCATAGATGGATGTTTCTCACGAAAGCTTGTTTTTAAAAATATCAAACATGAAAATTTTAAAAATGCTTGAATTAACAACAACAACAAAAAATCAGACATTAGAAACATAGTCTGGAGAATTTGTGAACATTAATTTAAAAACATTTACTTACATTAAGACCTTTTTGAGCATAATTTCCAAAACAAGTCCTAAAAAATCTAATTACCGCAACAGTCTGAAAACATCAACACTGTTAGAAAATAAAATGCATTTTCACATTTTTAAAAATGGATTATTAACAGTCATGCACAGTTACTTAAAAATCTGAAATAAATTAAAAGATTATTTTTTTCTCTCATTACCGCAACACCTTCCACAATTTACAATATTTTTTTATATATATTTTAATGAAACCTGACACATTTTCAAAATGATGTGACAAACCTGAAAGAACATAATGTGTAGATTCTGTACATGCATTTAAAAGCAAACTACAAATTTTATATTAATTAAATTAACATTTAACGAACATCTGTTGCGGTAATGAAACATAGGTTTTGGAAATGAGGTAGATTATTTCGGTAATTATAGTAAGTTTACTATGTCTACAGACCTGCCAACCTGTACGCATTTTGCGTAGCGGATACGCATTTTGACTTCAAAGTACGCTGATACGATTTGTCACTCTAAACTACACAAAAACCTGGTGACGCCTCTGTGCCTGTGCACGCGCTGTCTCAAATCAAGCAACAGCAAAAGAAGAAGAGTTCGACCAATCATAGCGCTGAGTTCATTCCCCAAATAGCAAGCGGGGATGATTGACAGATGCGTTTTAGTTTAGAGACTAAAAATCGACACCAATAAAGATTCCCGCTCGATCCCCCTTCCACTCCCGCGGCCGACGTCTGACTGATTTCATAGGCGAGGACAGTACAGTAGGCTACGGTACTTCTGATTCCTGATTCTGAAGGTAAACGGCCTGTGGTCGATGTGGAAAGTTGATTGTTGAGTTAACTTAATCTTATGGATTCGATGATCACACAGATCGCATGGATTATCTTAAAATATTCCGTTAAGTTATTCATGGTCACTCAGAAAAGAGGAAGACATCATTCAGTCATGCAAATAATAAAATGCTCAAGTAATGCTGAACTATAAATCTTGAAATCGCTATGGCTTAACGTTAGTGATTATGAAAGTGATGTGATTTGTGGATTAGCCTATGATAAGCGCGAGTCTGGAGAAACAGGCGTTTATTTATTCATTCATTCTCAGTGTTGAGAAACGTATGTGTTACGTTATTGTGTTAATTATGTTCCATATATTTATTTTTTATGAAAACTAGCGCGTTAGTTACTTATGGATTAAAAAGTACCGTTGTATCAGTGCTGCGCGAGCTCTCACAAACACAACGCGCGCACACAGAGAGAAGATCATTGTAAAATGAAAATTGACGGGCTAAGTTTAAATTTTGTTCTTGCTGGATTTTTTTTGTCAAAAAGCATTTTGTATTATCCATCCCTGCTTTTAAAATTCGTTAAATGACGGACGTTTTACCGTTAACACAGCCCTCATTATGTCGAATTCGGAACTTATACTTTATATTATTTTTAGAATAAGTGATTCGTTATGCTATTATTGGACTCCTGTCTATTCATTGTCAACTGTTTTCTATAAATATGTTTATATTGGCTAACATTTATTCCGCTAATGCGTGTCCTGTTTAAAATGTACAATGTTTAAATGCAAAGGCAGCACGTCACAAATAGAAGCCCTTTTCCCTGTGGTATTTAGTATCATAATTGGATATTGGAAAATAAATTAATTAGCCTATCTTAATTTTACACAATGTTCCTATGTTTTTATCTTTTTTATATATATTTTTTATTTTACTGTGTTCTAGGGGTTTCTTAATTTTAGACTAGTTGACCAGCACACATTATATGCAATGCAATTATATAATGCATGTGTGTCGTCGTCCAAACCGCCCATACAATACCCCAGCCCCCCCTCCCCCCTCCCCCTTCCCCCCCCCTCCCGTCGTCGGTACGCAATTTTTTTTTGCAAGGTTGGCAGGTATGTGTCTAGATTTAATGTAGAAAACTGTATAATATCTGCAAAATCATGGATTCAGTTTCAAATGCTTTATTTTGTAGTGCTTTAAAATTACACAAAAGTAAGCAACAACAAAAAAAAAGACAGAAATAAATAAATAAAATATTTTTTTGTAACAAAAACATTAAAACAGGAATAAACAGGGCAACATTAGAAAATGTGCCTAAAAAACATGAACAATGTACCATGGCACTGAAAAATAGGTAGCTGTGGTATAAACAGGATAACTTGCTACCCTCTTTTCCAAAGCCAGTGTTTCACAGACTTTTTTTTGTGTACTTTGCCCTGATCTCAGGCAACACACAAAAGTGTCGAGCTGAGGATGTTGCAGGTTGAGGCTCTGGAATAATGAGTTATGTTATCAAAGTACAAACATTTCTTTAAACATTATTATTATTATTATTATTATAACATAATTATTGTTATTTACATTAACATTATTTCATTCTTTCTAACTAATCGATCTATCTATCTATATTTCTTTCTAACTAATCTTTTTCACTTTCTGACTGTCTACAATGAAACAAATCATAAAGCAAAATATCAACAGTTAGAAAAATATTTAAATTAATATTAAATTCATAAGGTATATTTAAAAGTAGTACACAATGATTCAACTCTCATTTCCGAAACAGAAGTTCTCTCTACCGCAACTGGCCTTAAATGGTTGCAGTATATGAGAATGGTGTTACGGAGGATGAGGTACCTTGGTATGTTTTGCTAACAATAGAGAAGCCATGATTACTTTGCAAACTTTTTACTCAGTGCATATAAATAGACATTAATGAAGTACAATTTTATAAAAAAAAAAAAAATGTAAATCTAACAATTTTCTAAATGTAGAAAACTACTTGTTTCGGTAATGATAATCAATATGTCGTGTACACATTCTGACAAGCGAATATTTTACATTTAATTGGAGAAATATAGAGATCTTCTTACCTGGTAGCCATCTTGAAGGAACTGGCCCATGTGCTGCTTCATTCCAAAATCAAGCTTTATTTAAATTCTGAATGTGCATTTGAAAAGTCCTCAAAAAATGTTGCGGAGGATGAGAACATCAGTCATGGACACATCATTTTTCTACTTTTTTTCATTATTATTATTATACATGAATATTCAGTAAATTATTTTTCTGTCATCTGAAATAATCTAGTCAGTGTGTGTGTGTTTGGGGGAGGGGGGCACCATCTTCACTTTCTAGAGCAATTAAATACTCTTGTTCTGGCTGTTTTGTTATATACATGCCTAAAAAGTGCCTAATAATATTTCTAAACTGAAATAATATCGGCATTATAATTATTATGAGTATGATGATTGATTTTTCATTAGGCTATTTTTGGTGCCCTATGCACAGCACGTGGTGGGAGCGGCGATACTCAGTATAATTTTTTGCTGGATCAGGTATCGGTCAGACGAGATCTGAGATCCAAATCCTATATTGTGCCAGTGTTTCCCATAGGAGGAGAATGTAAGTGGTGGTGGTGGCAGGGCGAAGTGGTGCAGCGCTGTGTTTGTTGAGTGGGTTCAGAATAAACTATTCGGTTTATTACAGAAAATACTCAACATTGTTAAATTCATATTATGCATATATTCACATTCATAAAATTATATTAGAAGCATGAACAAATATTATCAGAATGAAATCTTCAGATTTCCAAAACTATTTAACAAGTTGACCGTTTCTGTTTAAGCATTGAATTTTTCTCTGCTTTGAAAAAAAAAAAACCTTTCAAATGCCTGCCTCTATGGATAGGGTTCAGTGGCCATTTATAACTTCTACTTAAAGGGATGGTTCAGAGTAAAATCAACCTATGGTCCTTTGCACCATGACCTCAAGCCAAACAACCCCCAGAAGCTTTTTTTCCCTTGGTCAGACATTATTAAAGTTAGAGCTTATTAAGACATATCAGCCGAATGGATTAGTGTAGGTGCTAATGGACCCAAGTTTGTATCTCGTAAATTACCCCACTAAAAATGCCCAGAATGGTATCAAACTTCTACAGTAGTAAAAATAGGTTCTGTACTCATAAAACGAGGCATTGGAAAATTTGTACAGAAAGCGATGCATAAGGATGTAACGATGCCCAGTTCCAGGTAGTGGTCAACCGATATTGTTTTTTTGATTGCCGATATCTTAGAGAGCAGGATGGTCGATATAAAGCCGATATTTTTATTATATACTTTATATTTATTTTAATCTATTTTATACATTTTAAATAAATTAGAAAACAAATCTTTAAAATAAACATGCTTATACTTTAGATGGCAACTTCTTGAATCTGGAATCCTATTACAGTATTTTTCACAAATAAAGCAATTGTTTAAAAATATATGAATATGGGAATAAAAAGGAAGTAAACACTAACATTGCACTCAGTAATCTGGTAATATTGTGCGCACTGGTAATCATATTTTTTCAAATAAAGACAAGGTAATGCTATTACATACAGCACACAGTGAAAACGATATGAATATGACACAGTGGGCAACTGGATATAGCACAGCATATTTTAAAATGAAGGATTTAAAGTTTTTCGATCGCGTCTCCTGTGAAGCTGATCTTCTGTTCGCATTCACTCACTTCGCACGGACCGACCGTCACTCGCAGTAACACGTTTATGCAGGCTACAAATGCACACTTCACAAGATATCACAGCTGGATTCCATTAAATCTGCAAGGTTTGTGAAATTAAATGTTTATTAGATATTCAGAGATTTGTTTAAAGGACAAGTTCGGTATAGGTTAAGATTGAAATTTGGACACATGCTCCTGGCTCAAGAATTTTCGGTTTCTTTGGTAGCACCCCCCACCTCCACAATGGTTGCATAGGTGCACTGGAAACAATCCTTCCTAAAACGCATTAAACTTTCGTTTACAAAGACGTGAAACTCACCGAGTGGTCAGGGGTGTTCACTGATATGCTCGCACAAAAATCGTTGCAAAAGACACAAAGTGTTATAACTTCTGCATACATTAACTGATCTTGATAAAACTTCAGCAGTGTGTTTGTGGTAAGAGGCCGATCAGATGGATGCATCTATTGTGAGTGAAAGTCACAGTGCCACCAACTGGCAGGAGGAAGTGTCACTTTCAAAGTGCTTTTGACAAAAGTGGGGGGGGGGTTAGTTTTACCTACAGTTACAAAAATCAGTACGTATATTGGTCTCATCGAGCCGGACAACTTTCTAACTTGCAGTCATTAGCGCCGACCAACAGGAAGTGAGATATTTTGGTTTGAATGTGGATTTTTTGTTAAATCAGCCTCTGAATGTTAACCCACTCCTCTTAAGTGATTTATTTTATTCCCAAAAAATAAATAGTTCAAATATTTTTTAGTCCAAAAAATAAATAAATCGTGGGTGGCGGTGCCACTGGCTTGGGCCCGTCATCGCTGCTCGCAGCTATATTTTATTCTGACTGACTCTGAGGTTGTTTTTCCCTAGTAGATTATCGGATTCGTATATATCCACAAGTTTTGCATCAGATTAGCGACGGCTAATATCTGGCATCAAATTCAAGTGTACTTGGATGCAGAGATGAGTTATTTCTATCTAGAATCAGCAAAGGCTGTTTTTAATTTAATGTTACTTTAGATAAGTGTATGTGGGAATGCCACAGGCTTATATTGCATTTAATCTTGTTGTGTTGTGGAAAAGGAAAGACCAGCAATACGCAGAGAAACCTTCCCCGTATTATTGTAAACCCTCATTGGACCAATAGGCGGGTTTACAGGGTCGAAGAAGACTCGTGTTTTATTTCACAACCAGTAGATCACATAAAAACATAAATCCGCGCTATGTGCGCTTTCAATATCTCAGTCCACCAGAGCTCTCCAGAGCTTTCTCAGTCATTTAAATACTCAATCCACCAGTGCTCTCCAGAGCTTTCTCATGCTGTCACAAGTCTCAGTCAGTCCCTCTATGCCACTTCTCGTCTCCCAGGTGGCATTTATGGTTTCTTCATGCCAATTACTGAAACAAGACACAGGTATTTGTCATTTGCACTTGACCCACTTATGCCACGCTTTTCTCCAATTCTCTCCCCCGTCACAGACCTCGCTGAACCATGCCCCCCTTGCCACATACCCCCACCGCCCAACTCAGGCCGGGGAGCCGTCTGGCCTGCACTGCTCCGTCCACTGGAATGGATCTGGTGCTTCCTTTTTAGTGAAATCAGTCAGTGGGCTGGCGAGGTCCGAATAATTAGGCACATACCTTTTATAATATCCTGCCAGCTCCAGGAACTGTCTCACCTCCTTTTTGGTCTTGGGTCTTGGGCAAGTTGCAACTGCTGCTTATCAATTTAGAGACGCACCTGCCCGTGACCTAAGTGGAAACCCAGATACCTGACCTCCACACACCTAAACGCATACTTCTTTGGGCTGGCCATCAGCCCAGCCAGTCTCAGGGCCCTCAGGACAGCGCGGATATGCAGCATGCGGCCAGAGATTTCGGTCCATGAGACGCTGAAACGTGGTTGGAACCCCGAACAACACGAAAGGAAGTGTAACGAATTGGTGTCATCCAAACAGCGTTGTAAAGGCTGTCTTTTCTTTGGATAGAGGCGATAAGGGGATCTGCCAGGACCCTTTAGTTAAATCCAGTGGCGAATAAAAATGAGCGATGCCCAGCCAATCAAGCAGTTCGCATTGGATGCGCGGCACTGGATACGCGTCGAGCTTGGTTCCACCAAGTGATCAACCATGTGCATTATAACATATTAAGAGAAGGACTGTTAAGCAGATTGTAAACTAAGGAAGACAGATGGTAGTAGTGAGTGATCAGGCTCTGGCATTCTCTGTGCTGTCAATATAAAAGTCTGCCACCCTGTAAAAATAAAATTCCCACACAAAACCAGAGAGGCAGGACTTTTGTGAAGGCATACTTCTGGGTTCATATTGATGGTGCAAATAAAACCCTGATGGAAATCCTTCAAGAACTGAGTTTAGCACCCCTGGTGTATAGGATCTAGGGGTGGAACGGTACACAGAAGTCACGGTTCGGTTCAGACATCACGGTTCGGTACGAGTTCGGTACTGTTGTAAAGTTTTCTTTGATCGAAGCAGAGACCAGTGAGACAGTTGGGATCGCGTTCAACAGAAGTTGTTCTTTATTGAGAACTCCACTGTACGCGGCTGTAGAAACTTCCAACATGATCTAATCTAACATAACTTTACATGGTGTCTTATAGGCATTTTAGGAGGAGGGACTTTTGAAGGTGGAGACAAATTCAAACAAAGCATGTAAATGAGTATACAGGTTAAGGAACCCCCCCCCCCCCCAGACCGGCAGTCTCAATCCAATCAGCATAACCATTCAAATGATCCAATCAGCCTGACGGTATCACCCATATCTTCACAGGATCACAGAGACAAAAGCACAGCTGTACATTGAGCTTACTGGGCAGGAAATGCATAAGGACAAAGGGTGAGGGTGAGAGTCTCAGGAATTGACTCATTTAGAGAACAAAGGAAAACCAGGTCGGGCAGGAATATCTTGCTGTAAACTCAATAATCACTTTCTCAGTTTATATACTATCTAAATTAAAACCTCAAATGCTAAAATCAGTATTCTTCACCGTGATGTTATGTAAGGAAGCATATCTGAAAACATATTCTTACATTTTAACCCTTCAGTACAATGGAGGGAAAAGCAAAACAAAAATGCAGAAGGCAATTTTTTGTATTGTGCATGTCTCAGGCTGTACCACCTAGTGTCATACAGTCTCTCCCCTGAGCTAGCTGCAACAGCCTGCCCTGAAGTGTGTAAAGTAAGATGTAAACAAAATCAGACAATCAGCTATAAAACTGGAAATAAAGCATCTCTTATTTATGTGCAGACGCACGAGCGCAAGGGTGCGCATGGCAAAAATGTCGTCATTGCGGTGTGGGCGGTCGTGTGCGTTGGGTGCGCAAGGCCACATTTTGTGTGGCGTGTGCAGTGCGCGGCTTTTTGGTGTGTGCAGTGCGCGGCTTTTTAGCGCGCACAGCTCCGCATCCGAAGACGCACGACTTCAAGCCGAATCTGGCCGAGCATGTAGCCTACATCTCACAGTACCGGCACCCAGTTCTTGCGTCTAAATTAGTTGCTTACATTAACCAAATGAGCCTACAATAGCAGCCTACAATAGCCTACATAATTTAGAAATTATGTAAGATAACGTTAATTTAGTTGTAGGTTACATTCTCTTATCCATTTTCTTTTTCTAATGTCACAAGGAATAATCTGGTTTATTGCTTTACACGATTCTTTTATAGTGTGGTTTTGGTGTACTAAAGTGTTGTTGTACTAAAATAAACATTCACGAGTGTAGCCTACCTTACTTCTCACCGCTGATTCCTGATGGTTTAGAGGAAAATTACACCGAGTCGCACCCTGTCATTTCAAAGAATAGTAGCCTACACCGGCGAGCGCGAAGTATAAATGCCTTGTCCATTTTGGAGGCGCTGCGGAGGCAGGCGATTCCAAAGTATAAACAAACCTATCTTAATGCAGGGCTACAGATTAGGTGTCCCTAAAGAACCCGCGTATCTAACAGTAGTTCCGCATTACATTAATTAATTTGCACGTGAGTTTTATTTATTTTTATACCGTGTATTCTCTGTGTAAATTCATGCACCGAACCGTGACGCCCGTACCGATTCGGTTCGATACGAATACATGTACCGTTCCACCCCTAATAGGATCTAACATGCATGTTATTAGTTTTAATATTTATGTTTTTAATGTTTGTGATTTGTGACATTAAACTGGGATTAACTTTTCTGTCTTTTTTCACCTTCAAGATCTGATTGAAATGGAAGAGAAAGATAAGTACAAGACACGTCCTGATATCATAACTGAAGAAAAGTCTTTGAATTGCTCACAGACTGAAACAACTTCCTCACAAAAAATGGCTCAAAAGACACCAAAGACAGGGACTATAGGTAATTTCACCTGCCACCTGTGTGGACTAAGTTTCAAAAAGCAGGGAAACCTTGAAGTTCACATGAGAGTTCACACTGGAAGGAAGCTTTACCCCTGCCAAGAGTGTGGAGTAATTTTCAATCAACAAGGAAACCTTAAAGTCCATATGAGAATTCACACTGGAGAGAAGCCTTTCACCTGCTCTCAGTGTGGAAAGACTTTCAGGCAAAAAGGAAACCTTAAAAACCACATGAGAGTTCACACTGGAGAGAAGCCTTACACCTGCCAACTGTGTGGAATGCGTTTCAGGCAAAAAGGAAACCTAACTTACCACTTGATAGTTCATAATGGAGAGGAGCCTTACACCTGCCAACAGTGTGGAACAAGTTTCACTAAGAAAGGAAACCTTACAAAACACATGATCATTCACAAAGAAAAGAATCCTTTGATATGCCAACAGTGTGGAAATACTTTTAATCAACGTGGAAACCTTAAAATCCACATGAAAATTCATTCTGGGGAGAAGTAGAGTAAAGAAAAGTATTAACATTTGTATGTTAGTGTTTATACAAATGCAAGTATGCCAGACCGACACTTTACATACTGATACACTCATGAGATTGCGTTACAAACATTATTTGTAACAACAAGATCTATAAATGATATGAAACGTGTATGTGTGATAAATAGTTTAGGCTTCAGATTAGGGGATGCAGAAAGCTTTGTATAATGATTTATTCATGCGTTTTTCTGCAGTGTAAGTGCTGACTGGTGAAGGTACAGACAGCTGTCTTCTCTGATACACATGGACTCTTTAATTGCTGTGAACCTGTTGTGAACTTCAGTGGAATGTAAAACTGGTTCACATTATCACTCATTAACACAAGTCTGTGCTGAAGAGTGAAAGGACTTAACATAACCCACTGCAATCCTCTGACTGTAAGTCATAATAAATGTTTATTTGCTTGAAAACTTAGAAATTACTCTTCTTTAAAACATTGCTTTAACACTTGCATGTTTGTGCTTTTGAACACGGACCTGCTTACAACTTCACGATGCATCATTCTTAACCATTGATTGAGATAATGATTTTTTGTATACAATCTTTTCTTTTTCTTTTTTTTTTCTCTTAAGTTATAAGCTTTTCGGCGCCTCCCGCTTTTTTCACGTCAGTTTGGGTGACTGGGGTCCGAGAGGGTCTGATTATAATTTCACAAAGTCATCTGAAGCCATTCCATAGCTTAATGTGAGGGACAGAAGTCTATTTACATCATTAAATTAAAGTTTACGGAAACTCGTTTTCCCTCCTCTGTGGCTGTCAATCACTCTCCATTCAGTATTTAAACAGCGCGGGCGCCTCGTCCGGTTACGGCAGAATGCACTATAAAACTCTCTCCAATATGATATATTCACACTATAATGTGAACTTTTAAATGCGCACTTGTGCAGCGCTGCACACTGTGACTCCATGTTGCTTTGAGCACATCATTCTGCACCCGCGATGCGCATACACCCTTTGTGCGCTCTGTTTTGAAGCGTTTCATATTATCATGGTTTTACGCACTGAAAGATTATTAAAAGCCTATATTTTTTTATACCTAGCCTGCACAATACATTTAAAATAAGCATAATTTAATTGTATATTATTTCTGTGTAGTGTAGGCTATATAAATATATGCACTTCTGAATTCTTGACGTTCATGTATAAATATAAATTGTGAAATGTATGATTGTCTGATTGAATTTTATAAGAGTACTAATAGTAATTTGTTTTTATTAACGTTTAGATTTTATAAAATTACTGTGCAGATTTTCTCAAGAATTACTTTTTGCTGCTGATTTATACACTCACTAAGTTTAATAAAAATACATAATACATTTATGTAATATTTAAAGGTGTTAACTGTAATCTTACACTGCAAAATGATAACTTACATAATTGTGATGAATTTAATACTTTGAAAGTATCTGGATATTTGCTGCGGGGCGAGGGCTTCGATAATCTCTCTCTTTTTTGACCATACATGTGTTTGCATCCCTGATGGTCTCATATATGGCCTTGTAGGCCTCCCTGCGCTTTGGAGACACTGAAAACCAGTTATAAGTCTCTCGTACCAGGTATTACACACTACGGGGGATGGTGTCATTGGAAGCATGACTTACAGCAAGCTGCAGAGAGTGGCATACACAGCGAATAAGAACAAGATCTTTAAGGCCATACTCTTCCTTCAGGACTTTATGGACCCCATTGTTAGTCCCCGTCATGACAGAGGCATTGTCAGTCCCTATCCCCAGGAGTTTCTCTTATTTTAGACCACACTTCACGAGGAAACCCACAACAGCACAGGCTATAGATCTGGCATCTCCTCCCTCCAATTCAACAAGCCCCAGAAATGTTGAGACAACTGTCTCCTTGGTGTCACTAAAGTACCTTATCACAACCCCCAGGTATTTAGAAACACTTATATCTGTGGACTCATCGAGGAGGAGGCTGAAACGCTGGTCACCCACATCTGCAACCAACTTTTTGAGGAAGTATGGTGCTAGAACACCATTAATCATCTCTGTGCACTTTGTCCTGTGCATTTTGAAATGGGTAGCAGCAGTGGAGTCTGATAAAGCAGCTCTACATGCTTCTCCAATATGATCACATGCCAGCATGGAACAGTGTTCAGCAATAGCTAATGCCATGGTGGCCTCAGCCTTTTTAGCAGAGTCAATTTTTTGAATCATAAATGGCAGGTTGTTTTGGGTGGAACTATCATAAGGCTTTGCCTTTTGAGTGTGTTTTTGAGTTGCCTTGTGTTTTTTTACATCGCTAAGTTTGGCATAGAAATCAGCCTTACAATACAAACATTATGCCCGTATATTGTCTCCAATAAACGGCTTTAACCAACCTTTGAATTCAGGGTTTGATTCCCACTCCTTTCTGTATTTTTGTGTGTACAGTTTCGACATGATGAGCTAGCTAGCTAGTTTAGCTTATGTCACAGAAAGGCACAAACACGACAAGATGAGTAAGTGGACGAGACGAGTAAGTGGCTGTAAGTCCAAATAAATGCAGCGATTTATTTTTGTTAAGTGATTTAATTATTTTAGACAAAGTACATTTTACATTTTAAATCCCTTGCTGAATGTAAGACAGGGCGGGATCAGCCAGCGGCGGCTTCACGCACATAATGCGCGATTCATTTGCAGTCAGGACACGGAGGGGTGAACATCTCCGCGCTCTGACTGCAGCTGGGAGGGGCTGGTGCGCGAGAACTGGGCCGCCTGTGAGTGCTTTGCCACGGGGATGGGTCAAACGGCAGTAACCGCTGCTCGTTGAGAAGAGTAAGAACAATGTGCGGTTTCACGTCTTAAAGTCTCCAATAACACCAGTAAAAGTCGTTAGATTTGTCTCTAGTCGCTTTTTTGAAAATGTGTCGCTAGAGGGGTCTGAATACTCAATAAATATAGCGACAAAGGCGCTAAGTTGGCAACACTGCATAAGGAGTCTTTTTTTTTTCATACACTGTTGAAAAGGTCTCACCTGGCAGAATACAAAAAGCATATTTTTTTCAGTTTGAGACCAAACTATACCAAGTATTTGTATGAAAGGTTGCTGCCAAGTATACAGATTAGCCTTTTGTCAAGTTTTGGTTTGTAACGTCTTGAAACATAAAAACGTAATTTTATGACATTCTATGTATTCTTTCTAATAGTCATTGTGTCAAGCATTAATAATAACAAAATAAATCAATAAATTGCATTACTTTTTTTGGGTTCTATTTTAATTATTTTTTTCAAAATTTGAAAGGTTTTTTATCAAATGAGACCATGCACTTGTTAATAAACCTTGTTGACAACAAAAATATTGCAGAACAATGAGCTCTAAGTATACTCAAGAGATTTAGGAAAGATGAAGCATTCCTATCAGATTACAGAGACTTTAGCGACATCCTAAAGAAATGTAGAAAAGTACCAGAAGTAGGGATGGTAATTGAGAACCGGTTCTAAGTTTTATGAACCATCGATATTGTATGCCCTCGACATTAACGATTCCTCTTATCGATACTCCTGCTCTGAGTCCCAGCCATAGTATATACATACCATGAACTCACAACTTTCCCTTTTGTCCTTTATCGGGCACCATAGCACGGCGTCCTGTGCATCTGTGCGTCATGACGTCAAAGCGATTTGAGCAGAGGAGGTAATCTTGGAGAGGAAGAGGCTATCTAAAACTTGGCTTTATTTTACTAAACGAGACAAATTATGCCGTTTGCAATAACAGGGTTTTTCCTGCATTGAATTTTTTTTAGTGCCCGTCAAAGTGAGTTTTTGTCCCACCAAAGTCTTATTTGATCGGTGAGTAATGTAGATGAACTGCTGCGCTTGTGACAGGGCGCATGTTTAACTGAAAGAACGACCAGAGAGAGAGAGATCCGGTCGCGCACATGTTTCATGTGGAGCATTCAGAGATTTTTTTTTCCTGAATTACCGCTGGGTGTGAATTGTGCTAAAATAAGATGCCTTATCTTCTCTGAAAAGCGTCCCGCACGTTCAGCTGACATAAAACAACACTTTAATTAAAAAAACTATGATGAAATGTTTTCTGTGTTGACACAAATCTTGGATGTCCATGTCTAACTGCTGGGATAATCACACAACGCGCACGACACGTCCAATTCGCGAACTAATGACTTCTTTGAACTGATTCATTTTAATGAATGATTAAAACAACTGATCTTTCCAACACTGAACTCACGAGACGTCTGAATCTTTACCTTTTAACTATAATTAAGCGGTAACACTTTACAATAAGGTTCCATTTATTTAATAAATTACATAAAAGTACAGTTTGCTTACTCAAGCGTAATCTTTAAAACAAATAAAACCACTTGTTTTTTTGCCGAAAAAGCATATGAATACTTTTTTCCACACAGTGCTATCAGGAATCGATATGTTACATTCCCCATCATTGATCCCACCATAAAAAGAAAATCAGAGTGGTATTTGATTGTTCTGCCTCATTTTAAGGTACTTTACTGAATTCAGAATTGTTGCAGGCTCAAGATCCCATGAATACCCTCTTAGTTGTAATCCTCCGGTTTCGCCAAGAGCCCATAGCTGTGATGGCGGATATTGAGGGTATGTTTCACCAAGTCAAGGTTCCTAAAAAAGACATGGATTTTTTGAGATTCTTGTGTTAGCCTAATGGTGATATCTCATGAAGTTTTATCCACATTCCGTAATAACTTTTACGTGGATGATTGCCTTAAGTCAATTTTCGGATGAAAGCTGTCATTTTGGTGAAAGAGCTTAGTGCAGTATGTGCTACTGGTGGATTTAGGCTTACCAAATTGGTGAGCAATTCCCACACTGTATTAACCTCGATCCCTGAGGAGGAGGAGTGATCTAAAGAAGTGAGACATCTTGACTTGCACAGAGGAGAACTTCCTATTGACAGCATACTGGGACTTCATTGGGAGACTGAGACTGATACCTTTATCTTCAGAATAACTTTGAAGCAACAACCATTTACTAGAAAAGGTATTTCTGGTGGATTTAGTGGCGGCAGTGGCTCGGTGGTTCATGTAGGTTGACTAAAAACTGGAAAGTTGGTGGTTCAATCCTAGCCTGACTACGTCAGACTTCGTACTTCCGCTCAATTTCAGTTCGCTTCTGTACTCAGTCTGAGACAGCGACCTATCTTTCTGTTTTCCTCCGGCCTCAAAACAGCCGGCCAATCAATGAACAGAGGGCGGGCTGAGAGCCGCGACGTAGACGCTGATTGTACCATGCATACCTGCAAACTTGTCGCTTTTCGGCGACAATCGCCGTTTTCATTGTCAATTGGGTCATTCACGTGAATCGTGTAGAACCGGAGAGTGTAGAATCGGAATCTCAACTGAGCTCGCGCCTGTCAAGAGAGGGAGGTGGGGGTGGGCTTGCGTGCCATGTAGGCCATTGGACAATTCTTATAAATGACATTTTTTCTGGACCAATCGGAATCTCAGCGCTTGCTTCAGGATCTTGAAACACACTGCCATCTGTGTTCGCGCCTGTCAAGAGACACCTGACCTAATGTGGAAACTCTGATTGAAATTGAATTCAAGGTAAGTCAGTCTTTTTGGAGCTAAACAACAGATATTTGTTTGCTTAAGTCAAATAACGTCAGCTAGCGTTTTTTTTTTTCATACAGTTAGCCTATGCTTCGAGCAAAATGCTTAATAGCAAGCAATACAAGCGGATCAAATGCTGGAATTTCCGTTAGCAAGATAGCAAATTTTCTAGCCATCTAACATTATTAGCTAGTTGTAATGTTAATTCCTGCATTGTCTGACCGTCTTGCTAACTAAAGTTATCCATTTAGCTTGCTACGTAAGTATATAGTAATTCAGATAGCCAACTTAGGTTGTAACCTTATCATTAACGTTAGCCTCTAACTTAAGCCAGGTGCTCTGCCCTGAGTTCTGGCTACTACTCCAATTCTGAGCTACCCTGATTAACGACACGTTATGGAGGTTGTCGTGTGCGCAGCAGTCATTCAAGTCAGATGGAAGCGTAGCCCTACTTTTAAAGCGTTTTTGATGTGTTGATGTGGGTAGATGTGACTGTTTAGACAACAGCTGATGCGAGAGTAATACAGTGTGTAACATAAAGCAGTTTGACGTCTTGTTGCATTGGATGCGCCGCATTACTTGTAAACAATGTCTATTTATAATCTGGCGAACGTGCAAGGCTAATGCACCAAACTCGCCGACAGCAAATTTCTGTATAATAAAGGGCTACATTTTGCATCCAAAGCTGTCATTTGAAATCTTTGCATTGCATTGTGTGCTACAGTCTTGTAATGAATATTCATGTTAAATCCCACCCAGGGCAGCTCAGAATTAGAGTAGCCTTATATCTTGAAAACACCAATCAGTCCTTGGTTCGATGAGATTGGCTAACTTATCCTGTGTTCATTTTCCATTTTAGAATGAGGGAGCTGAATGAGGAGGACTCATTGTATGTAGCACAACTAGACTCAGCAGGGAGATGCAAGTGGAGCTGGGCATGGCTCAAGGTGGAAGTGAGGCAGGAAGTGCAGGATGTTGAGCATACAGTGCCTCTGTCATTGTATTTAAGAAAAATAGATAAGGCAGGACATGCCAGATGTACCTTATGTACAAAAGAAATAAACTATGCCAAGAAGGGGGTGTATGCCCTAATATCCCACTGTGCCACATCCAAACACAGAGAAAAAGTGTTGACAATTTTGACAACCAGGAGCATTTGTAGTCCCCCTGATAATGCTATTCATGAGACCCAGGGACCAGAAGAATTGAGAGAGAGAGGGAGGTTTCAGCGTGTTGTGAATGCAGAGGTTTAGTACCAAGTATTTATACAGAAAATTGAATGAATTGTTGGTTGAATTATATTTTGAACACTAGCACTTTGAGATTGTTTTATTCAGTGTAAAGAGCACTGCAAATAAAATGCATTAATAATTATTGAACAGAAATGTATTTTGATATATACTGTATATTGTATATCAGCCATACAATACAGGCAGACAATTTCATCATAGTAGATCTATGTAGGGATAATTTGCAAGGTTGCATTTTAATGATTTTAATTTGTTTTACTATCAGGCAATGGTTCTGGGCACTTTGGCAGAGCACTCACTGCCATTCACAATGGCCCCGTCATTGTCAACCTTGCGCAGACGCTGGCCCAGGACAAAGTGGCTCTGAGCCGCATGAAGTTGTCGCGAACAGCAGCGAAATATAAAATGGTTCACGGCATGGGGAAGACATTCTCCGACCGCATCATCAGCAACATCAAAAAGTTCTCCATCAATCTTGATGAGGCTACCTCAAGTAGTGACAAAAAGGTAATGCAGTAATGGTATTAATAGAATAGTAATTCCTAGGATTTATACAATGCTTTGACACCTAAGGCAATTACAGGAGAACACCGGCCATGTATATCCCATCAA
Organism: Abramis brama; assembly: GCF_963993115.1. Classification (NCBI taxonomy): domain Eukaryota; kingdom Metazoa; phylum Chordata; class Actinopteri; order Cypriniformes; family Leuciscidae; genus Abramis; species Abramis brama. The sequence continues at coordinate 23,071,976 of NC_139966.1, read as the reverse complement.
GCTTACACAGTGCTTTCATTTGGAGAAATAACATGAACATTTGGCACAATATTTACTTTATATAAAACATGTCTGTCCACATAGGTTCGCTTTATCTGCTGTCCTGATATTCGGTCAATATTGTTATTTTTCCTACTGACAGCACTCAGTAACCTCGATCAAGAGGATGTGAGTTAAAAACAGTCAACATTCTCAATGGTCTTCTCATTTATACAGGTGCTCTCCATTTTGGTGAGCTATTATAACCCAGAGAGGAAGGCTGTTGATGTGGAGCACCTTGGGTCGTTTGAAGTACTTAAGGTAACTACAGCAACCCTGGAGAATGCCCTGGACAAATTCTTCACAGACAATGATATCCTGTGGTCCAACATGGTGAGCATGATGATGGATTCCTGCGCAGTGATGCGAGGCAGCAAGTCTGGCCTGGAAACTAGAGTTCGACACAACCACTGCTCAGAGCTTCTAGATATCGACGGGGACTCATGCCATCACATGCATAATGCGTCAAAGAGATTTGCCAGTGCTTTCAACGGTCATCTAGAACAGCTCTTCAGTGACCTGCATACTGATCACAAGTGGGCTTCTGACCAGGTAAATTCATACAGGAGTGTAGAGCACTTGTGTATAGCTCTTTTCCACCTTGACAGTACTGAATGGCCTCTTATTCACCCATTTCGCCAATGGCAGCAGCTGCCATGCGGGTATCCTGCTCATTTTGGGTTTCATTCTCTTTCCCAAGGACATTTTTGACAGAATTTGAATTTATATATATATATATATATATATATTATATGTGTGTTCTTTCTATTTGTCAGCAGGCTTATCTCCAAGAGATCTGTGATTACATGAGCATTCCCGGTTCAACTCCAAAGAGATTCATCCCACACCGTTGGCTGTCGTCTTATGATGTTGGACTCAGCACTCAAACCATGCTTCCTGCTTATAAGGTCCATTCTTTGGGTTCATGAATGCGGAAGACAAGGCTCTGTACAAAGAACCTTTGGAAAAACTCTATGATGCTCATCATGTGAATGAAAAGGCCCAGAGACGCATTCAGACTTTTCATAAGGACCTCAGTGGGAAAGGTAAATCAACACATTGCAGTTATAGATTGGCTGGGTAATGTGGCCAAATTATGGGAATATCTATGGTGTGTCAACATTGGCCTGCATGGTCACTATCTGACATTTGCTTTGGTAAATCAACAAATTAGAGCTTTGATATATTCTCTTCCAGGAATGACACAGCAGGGCAGAGACAGAAAGCAGCGGTTGGTTAAAGGAGAACTCCGGTCAATTTTAACATTGAGCTCATTTTTTTGTACATTTGGAGTGCTGTCAATACAGAGAACAACGACAAAAATCGGTGTTGCCTACACCGTGTTATTCTCTTTTTAAAATTTGCACCCTGTTGACTTCAATGGGGCAATATTTCAACCTGCTTTTAGCCTCTTAACATCCTTGATGTGTCATTACAAGTGCACAGCCATGTGAGTGATTCCTTCGGAGTGAACGCGAGTCAATCTGACTGCAGTAGATGTGAAAGATATGAGTAAAAAAGATGTTTATTCAGTCAGCGCAAATACCTGTATTTACATCCTGTTTTCGGTCGAAGTCCATAGTAATCGATTGTCGAGTTCACGCACGTGATCATAGGTACTAAACCAATGCGCGTGAACTCGACAATCGATTACTATGGAATCCTTTAAGAAACTGTGGCATGAAGACACCAAAAGCCCTTTTGTGAAACCCTTGTCCAGGCTAAGAAGGAAAAAATAAATGTTTTTCAGTATAATATAATTTCTGTTTTGGTTCTTTTGTTGTTTTCTTATTTTAGTGTCATGCGCCTAACACTTACTTGAGTTCACAGTGTCGGCGTCGCCCATTCTGGCTTTAGATTAGATAGATTTACTTCACATAATCTGCAAAAGTCGTTCACAGCCATGTTCACTCCGGTATTTCACTCGATGGTTTTGTTTTCGCATCATACATGTGTTTACAGTGGAAGTTAGATGCGGCTGAGCCTGCGCATAACACGTCATAACCAAACGTTATGTGATTGGCTTATGGGTAACCAATGATTTTAAACTTCAGACAAGCGTCCCCCCCCCCCGCGAGAAAGAAAACACTTTTCAATTATGCCCTTCCAGACTCTGTCTACGAAGCAAAGCGAAGTAGCAGAATTTGGTATTGCCAGGCTAGTTCAATCCCTGGTTCCACCTGACCAAGTGTCGAGGTGTCCATGAGCAAGACACCTAATCCCAGGAGCTGGATGGCGCCTTGCATGGCTGACACTGCCGTCGGTGTATGAATGAGTGAATGAATGGGTGAATGTGAGTGTCACGGTTGGTAGATCCGCTGTCTCATTCTAGTCTGTGTGTTCACTTGTGTGTTTGAGTGTGTGGGTGTGTCTCAGTTCATTCATTGTTTCATGTGGGCGTTGCCGCTGATCATCCCTATCATCCTGATCAGCGGCAGCTGATTGTAATAATCACAGCCTATTTAATGCCCTGTCTTTCGTCTCATGTTTGTCAGATCTAGGGTTGGGTACCGAAACTCGGTTCCAATAGGGAACCGGTTCCGACGTAAACGGTAGTAACCAGACCGAATAAGAACGAAACTTTCGGTGCCTGACGTTTTTTACCGCCCCCTATAAAACATCTCGCGGCACGAATGATCCATAATAAAACATCTCCAGTTAACCAGCAGAGCATTCATTTAATTCGTTTGTTAAATAAGAGATCTAGCGCTGAAATGTGTTTTTTAAATCAAGTGATCAAAGTGCTCGTTGCCGCTGCGATCAGTGGCGCGGATACAGTGTTTTCTCTTGGCTCGCGCACACACTTGGCTTCACTCGGACGCGCGCTTCAATACGTTGCGGAGATCGATCTATTTATGAGGCGCCGTCTATATGATTATGTGCGGGGAGAGTTTGTGTGTGCGTGCTCGCGTCTCAGATGAGTATGTGCGCGGAGAGTTTGTGTGTGTGTGTGTGTGTGCTCGCGTCTCAGATGAGTATGTGCGCGGAGAGTTCCGCGCGTCTCGTGTGTGTAGAGTTTGCGTGTGTGTGCGTGAGCGACTTTAGAAGTTGTGCATTTCATATGTATTAGTTTGAGCATTCAGTAGTATACATGTATGTGTGACTACCTAGTACATGTGTATGCAAGGGTTTCATATGTGCGTGAATGAAGTTTGATTTAAGCCCTAGACGGCGCCTCATATCTATTCGTTCTGGTGAAATCTCAAAATATAATGGACACAAAGTGTCCCTGCTTGATATACAACCACTGATGAGCATAATCGGTTTAAAAAAATAAAAAACTACGAATGCGGATTAGAACCCAAAACCTCTGACACGCTTGACTAAAGTTCAAGTTCAGCTGCCAGTGTTCCTCTTCGGGTAAGTCTAGTATTTTAATGACAACTGCAAATCTTGCATATCAAGTAGGGCTGTCAAAGTTAGCGCGTTAATAACGCGTTAACGCAAAATCATATTAACGGCACTAATTTTTTTAACGGTCGATTAACGCAACGCGTATTTTCTGTTTGACCCAAGGCCCAACCACTAGTTGGAGAAACGGAGATACACAGTGTTGCCAACTTAGCGACAATGCAGACCCCTTTAGCGATTTTTTCCCTTCAACAAAGCGCGCAAACCTTATTTAGTTTCTGAGAACCGGTACCGCGTTCGCCGGTACTGCTCTCTCAGCACGCGCGCGCTCCTCCCTCTCTCTCTTTCTCTCTCGCTCTCTCTCTCTGCGTCTCGCGTGGAGGAGCAGCGCTTTAATTCAGTTAAACACAGATGTTGCTTCACTAATTTGACAAGTATAGCCAAAATCAGAGCACGGATATTGTCTTTATCTTATGTGTGTATTTGATTTCACCAGACGACGGCTAGATTATCAGAATCTTTGTGCAGATTAACTTAACATCTTGGAAGGGAGAGCTGTTTATGTTTATTGGGTCGCGTTTCAGTCACCATTTCAAATTCATTCCGTTGTTTGACAACAGAAACAGTAAAATATACCAATGAAAACAGTTTTATTCAGAATTTAGCTTCATCAAAATGGGCGCAGAGAGAGACAAACTGCAATGTAGCCTAATAATAAATCCTAAATGTACATTTAGCATTTTCAGAAGAGCTGCCCTGCATGCAAAAATCTAAACATGTTTGTGTTAGTAAATTGCTCAGTGCAAAGAAAGAGAAGTAATGGAAACCTGGCATTTCTTTGTTCTTTCTACATGCATCTAATAGACATGAACAAGTTCTTTGAAAAACATCTATGACCTTTGAAACATGTCTCGTCTTCATGCTCTATATTGACTATGTCTATGGTTTCAATAATAAACATACATTTGCATAAAGCATCTACAGTATATTTATCCATGCCCATGTTGATTTAGAGTATTACAAACTTGAAAAGTATTCATTTAAAGTACATTTAGAACAAATTAAAAAAAGTGCGATTAAATGCGATTAATCGCGAGTTAACTCATGCAATCATGCGATTAATCGCGATTAAAAAAATTTAATCGATTTGACAGCCCTAATATCAAGTATTAAGTATATCAATATCAAGTATATTTATATGGCTATACTGTGTGTTAAATATTTCTGCTCAGTGTCAGATATTTCTCTGTTTTGTAAAAGTCATAATATGAGAAGACAACATTTTGATCTTAACTCAAGTGTTTTGTGCTACATCAGTAGCCTTTTAAAGGGCACAATTTTTCATTTAATCAGAAATCAGAAAATCTTTTTCAGAAAATCACACACACACAAACACACACACACACACACACACAGAGGTATTATTTTTTTGATAAAGTGTGTGCGGTTTAGTTTTCTTAAGTACCGTTTCAAGAACCGTTTAAGCACCGGAACCGTTTGAAAAATACCGAGTAGGTACTGGTATCGGATAAAACCTAACCAATACCCAACCCTAGTCAGATCGTTGTTTGATGAATCCCCGTCTGCGTGCCTGCTCCTGTTTATTCCCTCTTGTTTTGCCTGCACTGCACTGCACTGGACTGGATTGTTTCACCGCCGATCTCACCGCGGATTCATCACCTGCACTCTCACTACGGATCGCCTGTCTCAGCCCCTGTGTCACGCTCTCCTGTTGCTGTGTTCCTGGCGATCGCATCAGGAAGAATACGTTGTCTGTCATTAACCTTGAGTATTTGTTACCTAATAAATATATTGTGCACTCGCACTTGTTTCCTATCAGTTTGTCATTACAGAACGATCTGACCCAACATGGAAGCAGCGAGCGCAGAGTCCTTCAAGGATTTTGTGGACCACAGTATCGGCAGGATGGATCAGCAGCAGGAGAGTATCTCTAACACCGGACGCGCGGTTCAAGCACTCGTGACACAGGTGTCCGGGCTCACTCAGCAAATCCAACTGCTGAGCCGCCCACACCGCCTGTTCCCCCCGTCATGCCAGACATCAGAGATCGTCCGGAACCACGCCTACCTGTTCCTGAGAGCTATGCTGGTGAGCCGAACTTTTGAAGAGCGTTTCTCACAAAGTGTTCTATGCATTTTGCTCTACAGCCGAAGACGTTCGAGACCGAGACATCCAAGGTGGCCTTCGTCCTTACATTACTGAAGGGGAGAGCGGCGTTGTGGGGAACAGCGGTGTGGGAGAACCAAGACCAATGCTGCGCCTCGTTCCACGCACTCTCCACGGAGATGAAGAGGGTCTTCGACCGCGCGGTGGCCGGCCAGGAGGCGGCCAGAAAACTAGCCGACCTGAAGCAGGGAAGCTCCTCGGTGGCGGATTACTCGATTGAGTTTCGGACCCTGGCGGCGGAGTGCAAGTGGAACGAGGAGGCACAGTGGGATATGTTCCTGCATGGGCTGTCCGACCATGTGCAACGCGAGATCTACCTGCTGGACCTGCCTCATCAGCTCAACGGGCTCATCGACCTGGCTCTGCGGGTGGATGCTCGCATCAACCAGCTGGACCAACACCTCCACCCCATCCGCACCCACGGCAGCGTTGGGCCGAGGGGCAGCCTGGAGGAGAGCACGGTCGGACCCATCAACAATCACGAGCCCATGCAGGTAGGGAGAGCTCGGCTTTCCCGGGCAGAGAGAGAAAGGCGGAGATCCCAAGGACTCTGCCTTTACTGTGGCGGCCGTGGACACTTCCTACACTCGTGCCCGGTAAAAGAGCAAGCCCGATAGTAAGGTTGAGGCTACTATCGGGTGGGATCTCCGCCGGGAAGTCCTCACCATCCACCCTCCTTCCGGTTAGGCTGAGATGGGCCAACAGCACGCACACCTGCCAAGCACTTGTGGACTCCGGGGCCGAGGGGAACTTCATGGACATTCACTTAGCACACAAGCTTCACCTTCCCATCTCGTCTCTTCCTCATCAGATCTCGGTCAGTGATCTTAATGGTCAACAGCTCCCCAACATATCCCTCTCCACTGGTCCCATAACCCTCATCACCTCTGGCAACCACGTTGAGACTATCCCCTTCCTCCTTATGGACTCCCCTGTCGCCCCGGTGGTGTTGGGTCACCCTTGGCTCGTCAAACACAATCCTCGTGTGGACTGGGGCTCCAACACTATTTCCATGTGGAGCGAGTCCTGCCACGAGTCCTGTCTTGTTTCTGCCTGTCCGTCTGTGTCTGTTTCTGTGTTACAGGAGAAGGCGGCGGATGTGTCAAACGTGCCTGCGGAGTATATGGACCTGAAGGAAGTGTTCAGTAAGTCTCGGGCTGCTTCTCTCCCTCCGCATCGCCCCTATGACTGTGCGATAGATCTAGTGCCAGGTAAGTCTCCGTCTAAAGGCAAACTTTACTCTCTTTCTGTACCAGAGAGGGAGGCCATGGAGAAATATATTTCTGATTCTTTAGCAGCTGAATTCATCCAACCTTCCTCTTCTCCCGCGGGGGCGGGATTCTTTTTTGTGGGTAAGAAGGATGGTTCTCTGCGACCTTGTATTGATTACCGGGAGCTGAACAACATCACGGTAAAGAACACCTACCCTTTGCCGTTGATGTCTTCAGCTTTCGAGAGGTTGCATGGGAGCATCCATTTTCACAAAACTGGATTTACGTAATGCCTATCATTTGGTTCGCATCAGGAAGGGGGATGAATGGAAAACCGCGTTCAATACCCTCAGGGGGCACTTTGAATATTTGGTTATGCCTTTCGGGCTTTCCAACTCCCCAGCGGTTTTTCAGGCACTCGTCAATGACGTGTTGAGAGACATGGTTGATCAGTTCATATATGTCTACCTGGATGACATATTGATTTTTTCTTCGTCTCTCCAGGAACACGTTCAACACGTCAGACGAGTGCTTCAGAGGCTGCTAGAGAATGGGCTTTTTGTCAAGGCGGAGAAATGTGAATTTCATGCACAGTCTGTCTCTTTTTTAGGATACATCGTCTCTTCCGAGGGAATGCGCATGGATCCTGACAAGGTTAAGGCTGTGATTGATTGGCCAAGTCCAGATTCCCGTAAGGCCCTACAGCGGTTTCTGGGGTTCGCCAATTTCTATCGGCGTTTCATTCGCAATTTCAGCCAGCTAGCCGCACCTCTGACAGCCTTGACCTCCCCCAGAACGACGTTCAGGTGGTCGGACACAGCTGAGGCTGTGTTCTCCAACCTCAAAAGTCACTTCGTTTCGGCTCCCATCCTAGTCGCCCCTGATTCCCCACGTCAGTTCGTGGTGGAGGTCGACGCGTCAGAGGTGGGGGTAGGAGCAGTTCTATCCCAGCGCGCGTCCTCAGATGACAAGATGCATCCTTGCGCGTTTTTCTCCCATCGTTTATCATCTGCCAAACGTAACTATGATATTGGTAACAGAGAGTTATTGGCCGTCAAGTTAGCATTGGAGGAGTGGCGTCATTGGTTAGAAGGGTCGGGGGTACCTTTTATCGTTTGGACCGATCACAAGAACCTTGAATATATTAGATCTGCCAAAAGACTCAACTCCAGACAGGCTCGGTGGGCACTTTTTTTCGGACGTTTTGACTTTACTCTCTCGTACCGCCCGGGTTCCAAGAACATCAAACCCGATTCATTATCTTGTATTTTTGATCCATCCGAACGCCCGGTTACTCCCGAGTGTATTTTACCCGAGAAAGTAGTTATCTCCACACTCGTATGGGAGGTCGAGTCGAAGGTCAAGACGGCCTTAGAAGGGGTAACGCCTCCGCCCGGTTGCCCACCGAATCGTTTGTTTGTGCCGGAGGGGTCACGGTCCGACGTTATTCGATGGGGTCATTAATCAATCAATCTGAGCGAGCCAACCAAGACCTGGAGAGAATGTTGTGATGTTTGGTCTATAAGAATCCTTCGTCCTGGAGTCAACAACTCTCTATGGTTGAGTACGCACATAACTCGTTGCCAGTGTCATCCACGGGCCTCTCTCCGTTTAAGTGTAGCTTAGGATACCAGCCACCTATTCCGAGTCTGGAACCCGAAGTCGCGGTCCCCTCCGCTCACGCCTACGTCCAGAGGTGTCACCGCACATGGTCTAGAGCCCGTGAGACTCTGCTCCAAGTGGGGGCGCGCACCAAGGCTAAAGCCGATCGCCACCGGTCTAGGCCACCCGTATACGTCGCTGGTCAAAAAGTGTGGCTTTCTACTAAGAACATTCCTCTCCGCTCCGTGTCTAATAAGCTTGCCCCCAAATTCATCGGCCCGTTCACTATCACCAAAATTATTAGTCCGGTGACAGTCCGCCTCAACCTTCCTCCAGCGTACAGGAGAATTCATCCTGCCTTTCATGTATCCAAAATAAAACCCATGTTTCGTTCTCATCTTAATCCGCCTGCCCCGGTTCCTCCCCCGCCGCGACTCGTAGATGGGGAACCTACTTATTCGGTACATCGTATCCTGGACTCGAGACGGAGAGGACGCGGGTTCCAGTACTTGGTGGACTGGGAGGGTTACGGTCCGGAGGAGAGGAGTTGGGTACCTGCTCGAGACATCCTGGATCACTCCCTCATCGATGATTTCAATCGACAGGTAGGGTCGTCTGGGAACGCCAGGAGGCGTTCCTAGGGGGGAGGGTACTGTCACGGTTGGTAGATCCGCTGTCTCATTCTAGTCTGTGTGTTCACGTGTGTGTGTGGGTGTGTCTCAGTTCATTCATTGTTTCATGTGGGCGTTGCCGCTGATCATCCCTATCATCCCGATCAGCGGCAGCTGATTGTAATAATCACAGCCTATTTAATGCCCTGTCTTTTGTCTCATGTTTGTCAGATCATTGTTTGATGAATCCCCGTCTGCGTGCCTGCTCCTTTTTATTCCCTCGTGTTTTGCCTGCACTGCACTGGACTGGATTGTTTCACCGCCGATCTCACCACGGATTGATCACCTGCACTCTCACTACGGATCACCTGTCTCAGCCCCTGTGTCACGCTCTCCTGTTGCTGTTGAAGGGGGTGGATTGGAATCCACTGCTGCTTCAATGTATATGTAATGAGTGATTATAATCAAGGTATTAATCAATACTTTTCCTTCTAAATATCATATGGGTTGAATTACTTCTCTGAAGATTTGATTTTGTTATAGAAGTTACCAGTGTGATTACTGAAATGTTCTTTTCATATTCTTTAATGTCTGTATTTGATATTTGAATGCAGTAACATTGCTTGCCTATTTATCCCAGCTTCCAGAAATTAAATAGGGACTGGTTTTGTGTTTGAGAAAGTTCTTCAACATGTTAAAACATATAGGGGTCATTGAAGCCAATAGTTTAAGGGACCATTTCTTTGTTAAAGCCTATATTTTCCATTTAGACTAAAGTGTCCTATCCTGAGAGAAAGAACTTGTTATCTTGATGTTTTGAGATGAGACTCCTGTTTATAGTTAGAGCCTGGCCAAATCCAACCTTGGAAAAGCTGTGTGTTGGTGTGTGTGTGTTAGTCTTCTTGCTTACAGGTTAAGGAACCACTGGCATTGTTGGAGATTGACTGAGTTGTTGTTCGAGACATGCTGGCACCCAGCAACCCAAATCTGCGACCTGGAAGGTCACAACGTGCCTGACTTCAGGGTCTGAGTGTCAGCGGCATAATCTATGGAGATATGCTTCTGTCTATCTGTATATGTGTGGAAAATTACTATGTTTATGAATTTCTTAGCCAATGAGAATCATTCAACCTGTAAGCAATGACGTAGCTTAGACCTTGGAAATGGTATAACTGCTGTGATCTTTGTAACTGTAAGGGGGGCGGCCTACGAACTCCTGTGTGAGTCTTGAAGCTGACTTCTGCTGATGAAACTGCAAACTATCTTCAGTAAAACTTTTCTTCAATTTTTTATAATTCCGACTCCGGGTCTTCTTTCAAACATCTGGTCTATGGGTCCTAAACTGTTAACCCCTAACACTGTGTTCCTGGCGATCACATCAGGAAGAATACGTTGTCTGTCATTAACCTTGAGTATTTGTTACCTAATAAATATATTGTGCACTCGCACTTGTTTCCTATCAGTTTGTCGTTACAGTGAGGCAATATGTAAAGTGCTTTGGTGGCCATGGGTCTGTTGAAAGCGCTATATAAATGCAGTCCATTTACCATTTAGGCTCACCAAATTAGTGAGCAATTGCGGCACTGTATTAACCTCGATCCCTGAGGAGGGGGAATGATCTAAATAAGTTAGGCATCTTGACTTGCACAGAGGAGAACTTCCTGTTGACAGCGTACTGGGACTTAATTGGGAGACTGAGACTGATACCTTTATCTTCAAAATAACTTTGAAGCAACAACCATTTACTAGAAAAGGTATTTCTGGTGGATTTAGGCTCACCAAATTAGAGAGCAATTGCGGCACTGTATTAACCTTGATCCCTGAGGAGGGGGAATGATCTAAAGAAGTGAGACATCTTGACTTGCACAGAGAAGAACTTCCTGTGGACAGTGTACTGGAACTTCATTCGAACACTGAGACTGATACCTTTATCTTCAAAATAGCTTTGAAGCAACAACCATTTACTAGAATAGGTATTTTGTCAGTTACCACCTTAGTTCACGACACTTGGACTCCTTGCTCCAGTAAAGCTGCCAGCTAAAAGAATTGGACAAGAGTTGCAGATGGGATGAAGAAATTCCTGCAGCCTTTGCACAAAAATGGGACAGGTGGCTAGAGGAACTCAAGCTACTTTCGAATCTGAACTTCAGCAGATGCTATACAGTGCTCAATTGCACCACTTCACCAATGCTGGCTAAATCGGCTATGGTACAGCTAGCTACCTACATCTCGCAGACACTAGATGTTCTTTCCATGTTGTTATTGTGATGAGTAAGGCAAGAGTAGCCCCACTGAAGGTCATGACTATCCCTATACTGGAGTTGGCAGCCGCAGTTCTTGCTGCAAAAGTCAACAGAATGTTAAGAGAAGAACTAGAGCTAACTCTGGACGATTCACTATTTTGGACAGACATTACATCAATCCTCAAATACATCCTGAATGATACTAGCAGATTCCAGACATTTGTGTCCAACAGTTTCAAATATCAGAGATCTGTCACAGAGTTTAAGTTTCAGTGGCGTTATGTGAATTCTGCAGCCAATACCACTGATGAAGCCTCTCGAGGTGTAAGGTCTAGCTCTTTAAGAATGATGGAAGATGGCTGAGAGGGCCAGAATATTTGAAGAGTCCCGCTCTGGCTGACTGGCCTGAATTGCCTCAAGAATCACTTTGCATCTCAGACAGTGATATAGAGATAAAGAGAACAACTGCTGTTTTAAGCATCACTACAGCTAGTCCAACTTCATTCAGTCAGCTAATAGATTATTTTTCATCATGGGAGAAATTAAGAGTAGCATGGCTGTTCATCCTAAAGCTCAAGAGTTGCTTGATAACCACATGATTAAAATCAAATACCAGCTTGGTGCCCAAACTCTCTCAGTAGAAGATCTTGTACTTTCTATTTTTAGCGACTTTTCAGACCCCTTTAGCGAATTCTTTTCAAAAAAGCGACTAACGACAAATGTAGCGACTTTTTGGACAAACCTCAGCGCACGGCTGCTGTGCTGACAGAGGTGAATGAGCATTGTTTTTCCACAGACTTGTCACTTATCTGCTTTTCTTTTGTTTTATATTTAGAGAATTTAGTTTGACCATTTTAATTTCCTTTCTTTTCTTGTGCTTATTACTTGTAATACTCACTTATCACAGAGCTTTAGTTCATCCGGTTCCCGAACTCTCTCAATTCAGATAATTTTCCACATAGGCCTAAAAATGTAATCATTCACTATATCATAGCAACTCGTTCTATTGTCTGACAAAAAAATATACAGGAAATGAAAACAGCTTTATTTGACATTTATATATTATATTATTTTATAATATATGATATTATATTAAATACAGTATGTGAGCATTAATTTAGAGAGAAAACACATTAGGCAACCAAAACGCAAGTACAACGTGATGACGTCATGAATATGCTAATTGACGTATGCAACATTTAGCGACTTTTAGGGAAGGCGTTAGCTACTTTCCTTTGAAAATAGTTGGCAACACTGTACTTACACCTGAATCTAATTACACCTACCTTACCACCTTTCAGTCATGTTAGAATCAATTACTTTGGTCTCACTGAGGTGAAGAGGGGTAGAACTAATGTCAAAAATTATAGTGTGATATTTACTAACAGTAGAGCAGTTCATATTGAAATGGCCTGTTCTCTTTAATTGTTCCATCAGAAGTTTTATTTGTGGAAGGGGTCAAGGTAAAGAGATAATTTCGGATAATGGAACCAACTTCATCTGGGCAGAGTGAGAGTAGAAAGAGGCTCTTGCTAACATCAATCAAGACAAAATACAGAAGGTACTGCTGAGAGTGAATGTGAAGTGGACTTTTAATCCGCCTTTATGTTCTCATAATGGAGATGAACAGGAATGAATTATTCGAATCCTCAAAGAGATCCTATGTTCCGTACTGAGACAGCAGACGCTTGATGATGAAGGCCTACAGACTGATCTATGTAAAGTGGAAGGCATACTCTACAATTTTCCAATTACCACAGTTTCTGAGGATGCTCAAGATCTAGAAGCCTTAACCCCTAAACATTTGCTTCAGATGAAAGTAGTTCCTATTTTGTCTCTCTGGCTTTTTCAAAAGGATGACATCTATTCCAGAAGAAGATGGAAACAAGTACAGTACATCTGTGATCTTTTCTGGAAACAATGGATTAGAGAGTACCTCCCGTTAATGCAGCAGTGGAACAAAAACAAACAAAACCAGTATTTTGTTCTCATTATCGACTTTACCATGGAATTCTTGGCCTTTAGGTCGAATTTTGGAGAAATTCCCGAATAACAAAGGGTATGTACACCTAGTTGAAGTGAGGAAAAAGAACATTATTCTGGAGAGACCTATTAACAAATGATGCTTCCTAAGAGACATGTCATGAGAATACAAAGAAAATGGTGTCTTAGAAATATTTTATGTAATGTGTATTTTCAACATAAAATGTACAGAAAAATGCAGATTAAGGATGTTCAGGTCAAAGACCATATATTCTTACCCAAGAAGTGCTTAACACAGTAGAACTAACTAAGTCATATGATTAGCTTAGATCATTTTAAACTAATCGCCAGAACAAATCACAGTGAAGAAGACTTGAGTGATATTGATTTTTACTCAATTGTAAGATTTAAATGTACATGTATCTTTTGTTCTGGAGACTCACTTGGTTGTTGTGACCAGTGATCTCCCGGCCGTGAATAAAACTTAATTTCTACAAAGAGCAACTTGGAAGTCATGTCAGGTATATGCAGTGCAGCTGAGAAATAGATTCTACGCTCAAAAGACAACAAAAGAACATCTATGTGTGATTGAGGTAGTAATAGAAGTACTAAACATTCTAAGCTCAAAAGACAACAAAGGAAACCGCACAAGTGTGATTGAGGTAGTGATAGCAGCTTCTTGACGGGACGCCGTCACCTTACTTCAGGGAAGTATTGTATTGTATTGTAAGTAGTCAGAGAATTACCTTGAGATACTGTAGTTATTATTTTTACCAACTGGAAGTTTAAATTGTCCGTGGTGAAGAAGTCAGATTAAGTAGGTTGTATTTGTATTAAGAATTTCCATGACAATGGCCGTAAGATCGGAAGACTTTGACACTGAAAGAGTTATGGCTCTTTTTTAAATTAATTATTAGAATTGTCGTAAGTTTACAAATAGGGGCCGGAATGTTGGAGCCATTACATTTCTTATTAGAACTCACTGGACTGATTTAATCATTTGAATATAATCAAGTCCATGTTTGATAATTATTATTTGTGTATTATTTGTGTTTGTATGAGTATTTGCATTGAATTGTCGAATGGAGACTTGTATTATATTATTGTGGTTATGTATTTAGATAGGGCAGGTAAGGAATTGGGGGTGGAGTTCAGTATGGGGAAGTGGATCAATTTTTATACCGTGCGTGTGATTCTAAGCTGTGAAGCTATGGCTCAATCATTTGCTTTATTCACTTTTATTCAACGGAAATAAACTACTAAGAAGCTATGTTACATATTATGTCATGTCTAACGTTAACCATTCTTCTCCACTAGATGGTGCTGTTTGACATAGTTTTAGTTAAACTACCTTTGGAAAAAACTTTATTTGTTATGCTTCATAGTGACAATCACACAAAGCACAGCAGCCATTAGAGATATCGCGCTCTTTACACCTGATTCCAATTTGTTGTGTAAAGCCCTAGAGAATCTTTTAAGTTGTTATTTTATATACAGTACTTTGTGTCTATATCTTATTAAGATGTATATATTAGACGCACGTTAGCAGTTCCACGTGCATCATACGGACATTTCAAAGATCGACGTGATCACGTAACAACTAATGTAATTTAATGATGTTAATGTAAACATGGTGTAAAAAAACCTCCTCTTTGATAGCCTGGAAATCCAGACCTAAATCTGAACAGGGTTGCCAACTTTTCAGTTTAGCTTGGAGTGAGACTTCTCCAACGGGGGGGGGGGGGACTTTCCCTCTCTGCCGTGCGTGCGTGCGCGCGCGCTATCAGTTTGGAGCACAGACTACGTTTACATGCAGCCAATAACCCGTTCAAAACCGGGATATTAGCAATAACCCGGTCGCGCATGGCCATGTAAACACCGGCAAAAACCCGGATATGCTCATATCCCGGTTTTTAAAAACCCGGATATTATACCTGGGGTACCCCTTTTCTAACCCGAATATTTGGTCATGTAAACGCGTATCGGCATATCCCCATCAAAAGGAACATTGATTTGTGTTCTGCGCATGTTCTATTCACAAGGAATCTTGGTCTTTTGAGTAGAGACGGCGCATACAAAACCCTGCGTGCAGTATACCGGAAGTAAACAAGAAGTAGAGGTAAACATGGCGAGACGCAGCACAGCACCACACTTTTGGAGCGAGGAGGAAAGCGCAAACAAAGGCGATCGCTATGCCCCGAACTATTCATTAACCGCGTGCTGCAGCTGTTGTTGTTGTTGTCTTTGGATACAGGAAGAAGAATCGGAAATGACGCATATTGCGTCTTAAGGTTGTCCGTACGTCCAGGCGCTAACCGTGCGTCGCCGTTTACATCGGGATATTGCCCATTGATTACAAATTCCATGTATACAGGAGTAACTCTCTCTGCTCACGCATGTAAACGGGTAATTCCGAATGTTTCAGAAACCCAAATAGTGACCTTAACCCGACCATAACCCGGATTTTAACAGCTTGTAAACGTAGTCACAGTCTCTGTCTCGCATGCGTGCTCGCTCTAGATTCCGGGAGATTTTAACTAATTTGCGCCATAACTAGTGGTCCATCCAGTAGTTAAGAGCCTGAATTGTTTATAGTAATTCTGAAATTTAGTGCACATGAGTGAAAAAAAAATACAGCACAGAAGAATGTCTGATTTAGCGTGAGATTTCCTTGTTAAGCGTGAGAGCGTGAGATTGAGGCTGAATGCGTGACTGTCACGCCAGATGCGTGAGAGTTGGCAACCCTGTCTGAAAGATTAATGGTCTGGCATCAACTAATGAAAATCGCCCAGCTCGAGGGGCAGCACCAAGCATGTATTTGAAAATCTCACTGCACACAATTGGATAACACTACGACCAATCACAACAAGCCCCACGCTTAGCTACCAGCGGAGCTAACTGGTAGATTAGACTCTTGCCGTATCCGGTCGGCAAAACAGCAAAAACGCCCTTCTTGCAAAGGAACGATTCAAGCGGCATCTTCTGTTCCTCTTTTAGATAAAAAGCCAAGTCTAACTCGTTCATTGTAGCGGCCAAAGCCGTTTCAAACAACTGGTGTTCATCCATAGCCATCTTGCAATGTTTACTAATGACTTTGAAGTCACAGCGCTGTCGTCATCTGTTTAGCTCGCCTCTGGCCCGCCTATATCAGATAACCCTATGTGATTGGTGCAGCTCGGATACAAGGGCATATTTAATAAGCATCATTACTTGATGCCAGAGTAAACTCGCTGAGCAAATTCAATGTGTGCTCTCGTGAGAACTCTGGATTTCCAGGGTACCTCTTTGATGGAATGTACTGACAAAATCTAAGCCGCCTTTCCACAGCAGCAGTGACTCGTGCTTTGTAAGTAATTACATTTTAAAATGTATTCAGTGTTTAATATAATTATGTTAGATGTTAATAGATGTTTAATATAATTAAAATTTTCCCTTGGTCATTTGGCCATGACCCAATTTTTTTGAAAATATCACTAATTCCAAAATAAATGTTATATACAATATATATATATATATATATATATATATATATATATATATATATATATATATATATATATATATATATATATATATATATACACACACACACACACACATACATACACGTGTGTGTGTACAATTTTAGAACAGAAATCTTTGTAACATTATAAATGTCCTTTGCTCTTGATCATTTAATGCATCCTTGCAGAGTAAAAGTATTCATTTCTTTCCCCCCAAAAAAATTAAATCCTTACTGGCCCCAACATTTTGAACGGTAGTGTATAGTGTTACAAAAGCTTTCCATTTCAGATGAATGCTGTTGGTTTGAATATTCTATTCATCAAAGAATCCTGAAAAAAATGTTTACACAGCTGTTTTCAACATTGATAATAATCATAAATGTTTCTTGAGCATCAAATCAAGTAGCATATTAGAATAATTTACGAAGGATCAATGGACCAGTGATGCTGAAAATTCAGTTTTGATCACAGGAATAAATTACATTTTAAAATGTACTGCAATAGAAAACAGTCATTTTAAATTGTAATAATATTTCACAACATTACTTTTTTACTGTATTTTTAATCAAATAAATGCAGCTTTGGTGAGCAGAAGAGACTTTTTTTCAAAAAGGTTAAAGGGTAACTAAACCAACTTTAGTTTGACAACTTTCAAGTTAATGATCTGTAAGAATGGGGCTTTATTAGTGCTGTTCATTGATTCAAGTAACTTTTTTGACATTTGGGTATAAAGTGTTTTAATTCTACAATATATGGTGTAAAAACGTCTGAGTGCTGCCCTCTTCAGGTTGAACGGTGGCTACTGCAGTTGAATTTTCCTATTGGATGTTGCGGTACTGCGTGACGTAAGCAGGTTCCAGCTCACCACGCCCTTGGTACGAGCTCACCACGCCCTTGGTACGAGCTCACCACGCCCTTGGCAGTATAAAAACCATATTGTTTCGTCAAAACCACTGTAGCGAGCCAGGAGTTGGAATTGCGAGTATTGAAAACAAGCAGGATAGAGTATTTTAGCATCTATTTAGCATAGCATTTATTTAGTTTAATTTGTTTATTTTTGTTTACCTATTTATCTGTATGAACCCTGGTTTTGTGTATAGTACTTATTAAATTAATTAACTGGACTTAACACTCTGGTCTTGTCATATTTCATAGCTTTACCTTGAGTATCTCCCTACAACAAACATTTCTCTACCAGGGACAGTGTGCTGCAGTGCCCACAGGTGCACCTGTTGAGACAGAATAATTTGTAATTGTAGAGGGAGACTTGAAATATCTTGAGACTTGTTTTTTTGCTTAATTATTAACACTAAATCATACCAAAATTAACCTAAATGCATGGGTTTAAAATTTTTGATAGTTCCTTTAGCATTTGCTAAGAGCATTAGCCTAATTTAGCCATAATGCTAATGTTTTACCACTCAGACACTGGCCCCATTCTCCCTTGTCGGATGCCGATCGCGATGCAGGAGTTAAGACCGCAGTTTGAGCCAGCAGCTCGAATTGATATGGCTCTAGCCTGTGTCCACAAACAATTCACCGAGGAAAAGTCCTCGACTTCAAATGACAGCTCTGTTGCAAAGCTACTTGCGTCACTCCAGTCACTCTCCATTTTAGAGTCCGGAGAAAGGGAGATACAAGGGTCGCGGTGTAATCCATTCCTTGGACATTTGGTATGCAGCGAAAAATCTGACCAAGAAACTTCATGCAGTGAGAGTGAAAACAAGTTGACAAAATAAGTTTGGTACATTTTCTAGGGTAATGAAATTGCTAATATTTTTTCTTTTGTTATTTGTTCACAGGCTGGGATTGTATCTGGTCAGTCAGCCATACTTGTTGGATGAAGGACATTGTGAATCATCTTTGGTTTTGTTGCCAGATGGCGGACAATCGAGAGGAGTTCATGGTGAGTATAATGGCCACCAATTGATTTTGTTTGTAATCACTGCACATGGGGCAGGAAGGTCTTGCCATCCAGCATGTAATGAAATTTAGGTAAAACATCAATATACGTTACATAATCAATATCATGCTTTTACATGATAGGGTTGTGTACATAATATTTCAAATAAAGTAATATCGTTTTGTGATTTCTTTAAAATACAGGTCAACTTCTGAACTTGAGTCCATTCAGAATCATCTGCTGATGTATGTTAGCAAGCGGTTTGCCTTCGCTCCTCCAAGCTATGAAGCAAGGACCCTCCTCGCTGCACTGGACTACAACCATCACAACCACCGACCAGTACACATCAACCAGAGAGGCGAAGTTTCATAAGGCATACATGAAACATTTTTTTACGGTTTGGTTGCCTGGGGAATTTTGAGTTCACTGGAAAATTATACTAAGTATGAGAATGGGGTGCCAATCCTCACTGAATGTAAAACCACACAGTATTTCACCTGGTGTGCAATAACATGAGACCCGTGAATTACTTTGCCAAGAAAAGCAAACTTTTTTACTTTGTCTTAATGACACAAACTACAGCAGGAACTGTTACTTTAAAACCTCATGCACAGATCTAATTCGGATCGTAACAATTTTAACAATTCCAATTTCGATTCTGCTTACCAATTCCGATTCTTATCGATTCCAATATGGTAAAAAAAAGAAATTTGAATCACGATATTCGACCTTGGGGCCCGTGTGATTTTCGGGTACGATTTTATATAAATGAAGTCAGAATGTGATGTTTTCCAGTCTAATTTTGGCCACACCTGAAACGGAAACATAATTAAAGGACATCTGGACGTGTATTTATTGCATGGACAAAACATGTGTCTAATGCGTGCGCACAGTTCCGTTGAATTATAATAAACATTTAACTTAATGCTGTTAAGCTAAATTTACGAAACTTACAGTTAACTTAAAATAACCATAACATTAACTACCGCATTGAAATAAAAACACGTTTATGTCAGTCAGAAAGTTGCGTTCATTATATAGCAACAGACTGCAGGCGCGTTCTTTCAGAATCATGACAGGTAGGTAGGCTACTTGATTAATCAAATACGGCATTGATGTTTTGACGCATATGCGCGGAATCACAATCTGCTGCCATTGAATGTATTAAGAATGTAATGTAGACTGTAATGCTGAGCTAGAGATAGAATAAATAGCCTAGATAAAAGTTGTTGTTTCATAACACATATTCTGTGATTTTAAATCAGTAACTATAACGTATTTAAGCTTTATTTAATCAACGATGGCGTTGTATTTTTAATAGCCTATGTATTATTATTAATTTTTTGTTTAACTTAGTCCTTTATTAATTCAATTTGTAGACTGATTTTTTTTTAATGCAAATGAAATCCCTACATATAGAACAACGTTCTAATGACTAAAGACACAATAGCATTGAGTGCTCTACAAGTAATTATTATAAGTTGATAACAAAAGATATCAATTAGCCTACAATACACTTGAAAATTAAAAATAGCGCTGTGCCGTTATCCAGAGACTGCTAAATCTCTATGTAGGCAGACTTTTTCCTTCTGAATATTTTGAAATTGTCTAAAATGCTCAAAACAATAACATAACTCAATGGTGTGAAATGCAACTAATGAATAAACATTAATTTGACTTGACTAAGGCATTATTAGTCATGTTAACCCGTAGTTTCTTTCATTTTAATGTCATTTTAATGTTTTATCTTGGCTATATTAGAATCATATAAAAATCAACATACACAAAATGCAATGACATTATGTATATGGGAAATTACAAATTACGCTAACAAATAACTCTGTCAGAGTGCTGAATATCCTAATCAACTAGTTATAATGTAACTTCTGCATATTTGTCATGTTACAGTGGTGCATGTAAACTTATAATAATTGATTACATCAGATATTTATTAGTGTGTTCTAATATGTAACTATGCCATGTTTGGTCTCATCTGACAGCTTATAAACTGAAATGAATGGTGGTGAACTTAATAGAGATATTAAAGGATCCTAATGTACAATCTAGGTACTATTGGTTAAACATGCAAAGAGGAGAATATATTAATGTTCTTCTCCCCCTCTTGATCACTACCCATTTGCCTCATCTTTTGGTTTCCTGTCGGTTGGGTTTGGTGTTGGTATTCCACTCATGTTTAACAATGCTTTGCTAAGGGTATAAGAAGGAAAGGTAACTGTTGATCTAGGAGAAAGGCTTTAACTCTGCCACTCCCGCACACCGGTGCGTAACCTCATAATTCAAGAAAGGCTTTTACGGCCTCTTCTGCACGACAGTGCTTTTTAAACTACAGATTACAGATCATGATGGTGGATCCTGAACAACTACAAAGTGACATGTCCACATCACAGCCAACAACAGAAAGTGGGTGTGTTGAAGCAATCGAGTAAGTAATTTGTTAAAACACAAATACATATTTGATTGAACCAAAACATGAACATCAATTTTCCAAACCGTATTTTTTAAACAGAGAGAAGTAGCTCCGGTTACAATGTATTCTGCCAGACGCATGCAGTTCTGTTTATTAACCACAAGAGTGCCAAAAGTTTTGGACTGCAGCTTTAAGAAAGCCTGACCAGAAATGTATGAAGTCGTTTTAACAGCTTTAAGTTAGAAGGTTTTAGTAGTTTTTAAAAGCTAAAGTGTTTTACTGACAGACTGAGATAGAAATTCTGATATTTATAGATGATTTGTTTATTTGGTGTATAACAGGCCAAAATTTACCTTTAAAAATGTGTAGCCATTTGATATTAGGATTGACATTGGATTGACATTAACTTCTAAATCTAATAATTTAAATAAAAAATTTCTACTCCCTTTTTTTCTATTTTTGATAATATAATTCTATATATAATGACATAATAATTTTTTTTTTCTTTGTATTATATAAAAAAATAAATAGCAACTCAATTTAATCGTTTGGGCTCTGCTGTTAATGGTAACCGTTCATATTATACTAATGTGCAAGAAAAAGGCTCCTTGTAGTTTACAGAAGTTTTTTTTATACTTAAGATTTTTTTTTATCTATAATTTAATTTATTTATAGATGGACACAATTTGTTCAAAAACCACTCTTAAATAAAAAGCTATTTTATGTTAAAAAAAAATTCTCCCCTTCTGTACTGAACCCAAACTGAACCATGACTTGTCATGTTTGTTTACTGATACACCCCTATTAAATATAATTTCAGTAGGTTATCTTTCTCAAACTATCCTAATGATTTATGAACCAAGATGGTGGCCAGCCTAATTTGCAGTTTTTTTATTATTATTTTCTGATTAGACACAATACAGGATTGACTGCCGCTTGCCATGTAAAAAAAAAATCACAAAAAAAATCATAGTATAGTTTTTCCTGTGTAGGTTTATGTCTCATTGCCATTTGCCTATATAGATCCAGAATGCAGAGACTCTGGAGGGAGCACAGGAGGTCATGATTGAAGCTTCAGGTGTGTTTTGTGATATGAATACTTTGCATTGCAGGGATGTGATGCTATTTTCCAACCTAAAACGCATTACTCACCTGAATTGCACTTTGAAAAATAGGGGTTTGATGATGCACTTAGCTCTCGAGATGTTGAAACACTGCATTTTGTGAAAACAAAATGCAAAACAATGCAGGCGCTTTTTGAAATGCAAAGATGAACGTGCTCCACGCATGTAAATGATAACATTGCAACACTTGGCAATAAAACACAATGTGCGTTTATGTGTTCCCAAAAGCACATTATTAGAAGCTTAAAAAAACAGCACATGCAGAGACTGAGTTCGTATGGAGCAGCATTTATTGTGAAAGTAGCCACTCTGCTCCGAGACGCTGGAAGAAACACAACCTTACTTACTCTGTAAACCACAGCGTGTATGTTTTATTAATAATCATATGCAGTAAAAGACAGAACAATATAACACAAGCACTGTAAATGGTTTAACTACAAAAACTTAACTCCATCATGCAGATATCACAAGACATCTTTTCACCTCAATGATAAATATTGGTACGTTTTCATTATGAATGCTCCGATCAGGAATTTTGCAGCCAATACAGATTACTGTGTTTTTGTCATCATGATTGGCCGATACCAATCATTCAAGCTTTATAGACCTTATGTAGCTTCACCCCTTTTCAGCGCTGCGCTCGTTGTCTTTTGTCTTCCGGTCTGTATTTCCACAGCGGTCTTAGCTGCTCGTTTTAAAATCGTCCCAGTCTACTGACATTAAAAGACAACTGCTTTAAACATTAAAATGCTCATGATAACTTTAAAATAAGTAAATCCACTTCACCAGCTAATTTTGACAGTGATACCACAGAAATAGAGCTACCGCAGAAATAGAAGTTCATATATTAGACAATATTATAATGATGGCTGCGCGCTTGTTTCTCTGGAGAATAAGGTAATATGAGTACTCTCTGCTGAATATCACTGTTTTTTTTTTCCTCAGATAAGTAATAGGCTAACACAGAAATTGTTTACAGTAATGACATAGATTGTTGTTTTAATTGAGAATCAAATAACAAGCGCAACAAATATGCACATTTTAATAGGCCTTTAAAAACGGTGCTTATGCAAAACACTATACATATTAGGATACTCTGGCTTATGAAAGAGCCCATAAGACTTAAGGGATAGTTCACCCAAAAATTAAAATTCTGTCATAATTTTCTCACATTTAAAGGGGGGGTGAAACACTAATTTTCAGTCAATCTCATGTTAATCTTGAGTACCTATAGAGTAGTACTGCATCCTTCATATCTCCAAAAAGTCTTTAGTTTTATTATATTTATAAAAGAAAGATAGGCAGTTCCGAGTCTTTCCGGAAAAAAACGAGCGGCTGGAGGCGTGCCGTGTGGGCTGTGCTTACGCGCCGATAGCTAACAACACACAGACATTTGAAGCAGACAAGCAGTTTTACTCATGGTTCCAACGCACGACCGTGAACCTTTATCATTGGGACTGCATCCTTAAGTATTAGACGATCTGCAAATCCAGCAACGAACTGGGCTTTGGCGCTGTGATGATGGGCGAACTGCTTTCCGCTCTCTTGCTCTGGTCTACGATTGCGCGCGCGCCCGCGCTCTTCCGATAGAAGTGCCCTTAGGACCCATATAAGGAAATTCCGCCCCATCTGACGTCACGCAGACCCATACTCGAAAAAAACTTTCCGAAACTTGTGACAAACCGGAAGGAGCATTTTTGTCACAGAAATACTCCTTCAAACGTACAATTTAATTTTTGAAACTTTGCCCATGTTTAGCATGGGAATCCAACTCTTTAACAGTGTAAAAAACTCAGTATGCATGAAATAGCATTTCACCCCCCCTTTAAGTTGTTCCAAACCTGTTTGAGTTTCTTTCTTCTGTTGAACACAAAATAAGATATTTTGACAGAATGATGATGGTAACCAGACAGTTGATGGACCCCATTTTCCTTACCATGAAACGTATTCCCATAGCAACCCTTGTTTGTAATCATGACAACTTATCACCATCACATGTCCTTCATTTAGTCCCATGTTATCTAGTGTTTAAATCCTCAGTCATCTTATCTTCATTGTCTTGTTAACGTTTCGTGCTTTCGTTTATTAAATATAAGTGTTCATTGTTTTTCTGCGCCAAGCCTCTTATCTTGGATTATCTATCAAGTCAGCGTGTGACAGTCACTGATTTATCATGCAGCTCAAAGCATTATGGGTAGAATCTCTCTAGAATCTGTTCTGATTTATCAACACAGTTTCACTGATGATTCAGGATCAAGCCCATTATAAAGCATAAACCCAGGATAGAGTGGTTGAGTGAATGTGGTCTGGACTGTGTGGATGAGGCTCAGTGTGTCAGAGACGCTGTAGAAGGACAGAGTTCCTGCACTGTGATCCACATACACTCCAATTCTACTGCTGATGGACTCTACAGGGAGTTTAGTCTCTATGTTATTGTAACTGAATGAGTAACCAGAGGGAAAGCAGTACAAACTCCAGGACTGATCATTAGATCCAAACTCGCACTCTTTCTCCCGTCCCTTTCTGCTGATGCTCTTATATGACACTGATATACGCACATACCCACTCCACTCAATCTCCCAGTAACAGCGTCCACACACACTCTCTCTACACAACACCTGAGGATACCAATCAAATCTGTCTGGATGATCAGGATACGGCTGGACTCTGTCAGGGTTAGTAATCACTCTGTTCTCCTCAGACAGACAGAGGTCTTCATTCACTGTGTTCAGATCCAGGGTAAGCTGATGGGAATCTGATGGAGAAAAAATACATCAGGGGTTTATTATAGAATCTTGAGCCTTAAGTTCAGATCTGACAAGTTAATTTCGGATTTTTCACAAATTCGTATTACAGAAGCAAATTTTAGCTTGATTTCGGATTCTTATCCTATCTTACAAAATCTCCTCTGATCTGAAGTGAGGAAATCTTGAGTTCAGTACTCAACTCTCAGGTCTGTTATCAAGCAACCAACGATAATAATGCACCTAAGAAATGTCATTCGTTGATAGATTTTGTCCTGAATGTGGTTCTAACAGAAATTGGCATGGTTACCAAACAAATAAGATAGGATTCTAAAGTTGTGTGTGTGTGTGTGTGTGTGTGTGTGTGTGTGAGAGAGAGTGAGAGTGTGTGTGTGTGTGTGAGAGAGAGTGAGAGTGTGTGTGTGTGTGTGTGTGTTTAGACGTACATTTGCTTACTCCTGCTGTAATCATGATTTGTGTGTGTGTGTGTGTGTGTGTGTGTGTGTTTAGACGTACATTTGCTTACTCCTGCTGTAATCATGATCTCTCCTCCATGATCCACACTATAAAACACACAGTGTCACAGTTAATCGATAAACACAGACACACATTCACATGCACACACACATATAAATGCCTCATTCATTCATTCATTCACACACACACACACACACACACACACACACACACACACACACACACACACACTCTCTCTCTCTTTCTCCCAGTGAGGTGCATCGTGTGTGGTGGCGTTGGAGTTGGAAAAAATTAGAGAAAACGATTTGTGTTATGTAGAACAAATTAATAATTTTCTTGATGAAACAAAAGGGAAAACAGGAGTGGAAATTAGGGATTTTTTCCCCGATCTTGAGAAATTTCTTTCTTAAGTGGCTTGGGCCCGAAAAACGAATAGGTGTCACTAGGCCCAGCCCCCCTAAAAAATTTGTGATTAACTCCGTAATCTGTACAGTTTACTGTACAGTAATTTGTGATTGCTTCAGTCCCCTTTAAAACTCAAATTAAACGGCAGGAAGCTGCGTCAAGCTTCGGCTCCTCCCCTTATCTGAGTCTGCATGAATTCAGCGCGTTTTTCAATCCGCAGAGGCGCCGAGCAGAGCGAACGTCAGAAGCAGAGTACAAGGTGTGTGCATTTATTGATAGATTGCAATGACATCTGAATCTGTGCAGTTCTTAGTCATAAATGCATTGCAGTTTACATAATGTTACTGGAGCAATACAGGACGGTTCGGTTTCTCATCCAATACGTCTTTGCTGCGTTCACCTTCAGCCCTAATCACAGTGTGATAGTTGTTTTCTTCCAACAAAAATTAAGTGATTAAAACCCATGAACGCATACTTTAGAAAATGATCATGATTTATTTAAAAAAAGAATTTTTTAATTGAAACATATTATTGTGTATTTCGGTATCACATTACAATGCAGCCATGCACAGAAATGATTAAAGACACGCATCATTGTCTGATAGCACTCAGTTACTATCAGAGTAAATGACACAGAGAGAGAGACATCATGTGGAGTTATTTTGTTTTGTATTATGAAATATAGTTTTGTATTAAGTAATAATGAATCAGGAGTGTATCATGATACATATATTAGAGTAAGAGTAGAGTAAAGTGATTTGTATTTTTTGTATGTAATTGATTTATAGAAGTGGCAAATTGATAATTCATGTTGTTATTTTTAATAAATAGAAATTTAAATGATTTAATATAGAACAGATTAAACATATTGCCAATCTAGACAATTACATTAATACAAGTTTTGTCTATATTCTTAACGAATACTAGCTGGTTAATAATCAACTGTATTGTTGATTATAAAGGCTAAAAAATTATATTTCATTGTAGATGGATATACAAATTTATTAAATGTTTAGCAGCGGTTATGATGATTATATTAAGAGATTCCTGCCAGTCCTGTTCTCTAAATGAGTCAATGGCTGAGACTCTCACCCTCACCCTTTGTCTTTATGCATTTCCTGACCATTAAGCTCAATGTACAGCTGTGCTTTTGTCTCTGTGATCATGTGAAGGTATGGGTGATACTGTCAGGCTGATTGGATCATTTGAATGATAGTGTTATGCTGATTAAGGCCCGTTTCTCTTGAGCAAGCCAGATAACCTGCCAAACTGGTTTTCACTTGATTGAATCAAATCATCCTCTGCATTGTTTGAATTTGTCTCCACCTTCAAAAGTCCCTCCTCCTAAAATGCCTATAAGACACTATGAACAGTTATGTACTTTAGATTGTTGGACGAACTGCAGCCACGCTCAATAAAGAAGAACTTCTGTTTGAACGCGATCCCAACGTCTCCTGGTCTGCTTTGAAGAAGGAAAAAGTTCCCAACAGGGGTCATGATGAAACAGCAGAAAGTCATAATTAGGGAATGGAAAAAGAATTACTTCTTGGAATGCATGGGGCTTTTGCAGAAGTTTGATCCTTTCCTGAAGCATTACACACCGCCATCAAGCAGCACCTACCTCTCCCCTGTCAGTCAGAATGAAATGATAGAGTGCTGCTCAAAAGAGGTGACAGCAACTTTTATCAAAGAAATGCATGAGTCAAAAATGTTTGCCATTATGGCAGACGAGGCCAGAGATGGACACACTGAACAGCTAGCAATTTGTGTAAGGTATGTCACTGAGGGAACAGTTAAAGAGAGATTCCTGTTCCTGACAGAGCTGAGAAGTTTCGACACAAAGTCAATAACCAAAGCATTAGAGAGAAAATTACAAGAAGAAGGAATTGCTCAATTGAAGTGTGTTGCTCAGACATACGATGGAGCAGCAGTTATGAGTGGAGCAGCTGGAGGTGTTCAGTCTCTTTTCAGGGAGAGGCACCCTGAGGTGTTCACTGTTATGCCCATGAGTTGAATCTCGTCTTGTGCCACACCTGCAGAGGGATTACTGAGGCCACAGAGTTCTTTAGCCTGCTGGAAAGTCTGTATTTTAGTGTTTCCCTGGTCAGCCACCACAAGTTTAAAGAAGCACAAACAAAATTGGGATTGCAACCATGTGAACTGGTGCAGCTGTCTAACACACGGTGGGCGTGCCAGCTTCACTCAGTGAATGCTGTGCTTGACAATTTGCCTGCCATCATTGATTGTCTCTCTGCCATCAACACAGCTACTGCAGTGGGGTTGAAAACAAAAATCTGCAAATTCTCATTTGTGTATTTGTTGATTCTTTTCAAGGATCTCCTATCTGTAGTGGCAAGCTTGCACAAATATCTCCAAAAAGTGACCATTGATCTTCCCCAAGCAGCGGCATACAAAGATGCTGTGTGTGACTCCTTAAAGCAGAAACGCAGTGATCCCACTGCTGCAGATATATATGCCAGAGCAAAAGCAGTGTGTGAAGTTTTTATTATTTTTTTATTTATTAAATAAATCACCTGTATTTAAAGCAGTACCCGTCTGTCTGTTGTGTTTTTAAATATTTTAATGACTTCCTCACAATTAATTGGAATATCTCGCTCGATGGAGAGCAGTCAGAGAGCCTCTCCATTACAAATGAAAAGACATTGATACAATTA
Source organism: Abramis brama (assembly GCF_963993115.1). Classification (NCBI taxonomy): domain Eukaryota; kingdom Metazoa; phylum Chordata; class Actinopteri; order Cypriniformes; family Leuciscidae; genus Abramis; species Abramis brama. The sequence continues at coordinate 23,043,490 of NC_139966.1, read as the reverse complement.
GAATGCATAACACATCAAACAAAAATAGGGAAATTGATAATATTACTAAATATTATTTACTTTACCAAACAAAACACTGAGAATCAAGAAGGTAATTATGAGGAATTCATGTTTAGTTTTGTTGATGTTGTAAAAATTATATGTATTCATGAAAGTGTTGAAAGTGCGATCATGAAATCAGTAACACTTTACAATAAGGTTTCATTAGTTAAATTTGTTAACATGAACTAATAATGAACTGCACTTATACAGCATTTATTAATCTTAGTTAATATTAATTACAGCATTTACTAAAACAATTAAAATCAAAAGTTGTATTTGTTAACATAAGTTAATGCACTGACTGTGACATAACATGAACAAACAATTAACAGTTGTATTATTATTAACTAAGATTAACAAATACAGTAACAAATGTGATGCTCATGGTTAGTTCATGTTAGTTAAAATGAATAATAAACAAATGAACCTTATTGTAAAGTGTACTATGAAATCAAAGATATAAATTACATAAAATTTAGAGTTGGACATGGACTTAATTTCCGTTCACTAGATGTATTTCCCCAAGATCATAACACTTGCTATGGCCTTGGATAAAAAAAAAAAAATGAAATTGTCAAACTCAGAATCGGCTGACATCGAGTTATACTTGTATTATAGTTAAGCATAATTCACATTTTGGGCCCAACTTTTATAGTAGCATGGTAGGATAAATGTAATTTTTCGTATTAGCTTAATGTTACCCGCTACTCGAGTAGTTTGAAGACTCGCGGCAAACTGCTGTAGCGCTAGATGTTGTTTTTGAAAGATGAGAATGGACATTTTGTTTCAGACCCAATAAGGATGCGTAATCTTGCAGTGGATTTTTACACTGAATTATATTCTGCTGATTTTTTAAATGATCAACGCAGACATGAACTTTTACAAGGTCTTCCTGAATTATTGACGGAAAAAAGCAATTTTTGGAGGCTCAGTTTACTTTTAATGAAATGACTTCAGCCGTAATGGAACTTTCATCAGGTTGGGCACCAGGAATTGATGGACTTCCTGCCGAATTTTACAAAAGTTTTTGCACTATTATTGGGCATGATTTTTTTGAAGAGTTTCAAAAATGTATAAGTGAAGAAAGTCTACTAAGTTGCCAACGTGCTGTTTTAACATTGCTCTTAAGGGAGATTTGACGTTACTAAAGAATTGGAGACCTGTAGCGATCCTATGTTCAGAATATAAAATTCTCTCTAAGTGTCTTGCTAAAAGATTAAATTATGTTTTGCATGAAATTATCCATAAAGATCAATCATATTGTGTAAAGGGCAGATCTATTGCAGACGATTTACATCTGATACAGAATCTTTATGACTATGCTTTTAATAACAATGTTGATGTTGGGTTTTTGTCAATGGACCAAGAGAAGGCCTTTGACAGAGTAGATCATGTCTACCCTTTTGAAACTCTTAAAGGGACAATAAGTAGCTTTTTAGGTATTTTATTATCTAAAATCAATATTTTTATTCATAAATATGCCCTCAATGGTGTACAAATACCTATGCCAATGATCAGACTAATCCTCGTAAACGAAGAATTTATTATCTTTATATACATGGGACGGGTAGGTCCACGGAGGCTTCCATGTAGTTCCGCCATCTTGAAAAACTATAATAGCAGAGAGGGACAAAAAGTACTAGGCCAACGCGTTTCCACAACGCGTTTCGTTCAGAGCCAGCATCACGTGACTGAAGTCAACAGAAGCGGAGAAGCGGAGAAGAGAGAGGCGCTTGAAACTGCCGCGGCAAGTTTAAAAGGATGCACTGTACGGTTATTTATACACCGTTCATTCATACATACATATGAGTCACAGGATAAGGAGTCCTCGTCGTCGAAAAAGTCCAAAATAGACCGTAAAAGGATTTGCAATTTGAAAAAGTGAGGCGCTGGAGAGCATTATTCGTTTGAATGCAAAATACAATTTCACCACTAGATGGGAGAAATTCCTACTTACAGTCCCTTTAAGGCTTTTGGTTTCAGAGATAATTTAATTTCATGCATAAAGTTGCTTTATAATGAGGCAACTTGTTTGATTAAAATTTCAACAAAAAACAAAAAAAAAATTTAAATTTTCAAAATTAAAATTATTTCAGGACAGCTTTATAGCATTGCTCTTGAACCTTTACTATGTAAATTAAGAAAATAATTAATGGGATTACAAATCCGAGACATGGATCTTTCACAGTCTATAAGAATGTCTGCATATGCAGATGATCTTACAGTTTTAATAAGAGGAAATCAAGATGTTTGTGTTTTAAAAAAGTGTTTAGAAACATTGGAAAAAGCATCCTCCGCAAAATTTAATTGGGGCAAAAGTGTGGTTGTGTGGTTCGGTTGAGACAATAATGGTTCTACCCTTCTTGGTGGGCTGCAATGGGGAAGATAAGGTTTTAAATATTTAGGAGTGTTTTTAGGATCTGAAGAATATAAGAAACAGAATTGGGAGGGACTAGTGGAGAAAACACGTGGTCTGTTGTCCTGATGGAAGTGGTTACTCTCCCAGCTATATTATAGGGGTAGAGTTTGATCTGTAACAATCTTATTGCTGCTGCTTTGTGGCACAAGATGAGGATATTAGAACCTACAGAAGAACTGATAATGGGCATTCAAAAACAACTAGTGGATTTTTTTTGGGTCGGAGCATCACTGGCTAAGAGCTCCAGTGCTCTATTTGCCCAAGGCAGAGGAAGGACAAGGACTAATCGATAATAAATCAAGAATTAAAGCTTTCAGACTTCACACAGCTCAAAAGCTTCTTTATGGGGAAGAAGAGAGCTGGCTTGGGACAGCCTGTGTCCTCCTGAATTGGATATGATCGTCAACTGTTCTTAAATGGACATTAACGAGCTGGATCTAACTGGTCTGTCATCATTTTATAAGTCAATGCTCTAAAAGTTTCCAGAGATTTAAATGGCATGCAGAGTCAGTGGCTTCTTGAAGAACCATTGATTTTTATCCTGAAAACTGACTTGGATGTTCTAAAATCAGCTTCTATGAGGAATGCTTTACTGTGTGTGAAGATTGTCAAACTCAAACATTTACTGACCGACGATGGTGAGTCAGCTTTCTGCAGAGACTCTGGCAACTAAACTTGGTATAAGGTCACGAGTAGTACAAAAGCTGTTGAACCATCTATATGAGTGCATGCCATTGGACTATAGAGACATTGGACAAAAGAGAATTTATTTTTATCCCAGAAATGTATATTACAGCTGAGACTGGCTTGTGGCAAGAATTTGAAGGTGGCATTCTAAGATACCTCACCCGGCATCAATCCCGGGTCGTGTTTGCGTTCACACAGAAGGCGTTCTGGCAATTTGGCAATTTCCGGGATCATCGCGCTGTGTGAAAGGGGCTTAAGTCTCATGGTTTATCGTCTGGGCTTTGGCGGCTACACATCTACATACTGGCGTTTGCATTGCTGTTTCCCATGCAGCAGTGTGGTGCAGACAGCTTCATTACACAGAGCTGCGATTGCCAAACTGCCGGATCGGCTGATTAGTGTTTGGGAGCTATTGCTGCTGAACTGTGCTTGATGTAACCATTGTGTGTTTCAGCTGAGTTGGACACTCAGAGTATCAGCTGAGCGATAGCCTGGCTTGCCGCAGATATTTAAACTCAACCCGGGTTTCATGTTTTAAAGTTTAATGGACTGAACTGGTTTATTTGTTTGTATTTATTTGTGTTGTATTTTTTTCTTTTGACCAAGGCTTCTGCGAATATGTTGATATGTGCAATTGTATGTTTTTATTTTTGTTCCTTCTGTTTTGCTTTTTCTTCAATCTTCAATTTATTTTCTGTGTGACCTAGTTGCTGATTGCTAAATTTTACAAGGAGTTGAGTGAGTGTGTGTGTGTGTGTGTCTGTGTGTGTGTAAGTTGGTGTGACTAAATTGTAGTTTTGCTTTCTCTCCAGGATAGTGTGAGGGACGAGCCCTTTCTCTCTGCTCAGTGGCAGTCTGTTCTGTGTGTGTGTTCAACACTTGGGAGTGCTGTGGTGTGCGAGTGCGCGTGTTTGCAGTGTTTTTTTCCCTAGAGATTAGGAGAGCTAGGCCCCCAACCCTGGAGTGGAGGCAGAATTGTATATGTATGTTGTATTGAATTTTATATATTCATTTTTGTATGAGTTATTTGATGGGGTTTTTTTTGTGAACGTGTTCATTCTCTCAAGTATTAATATGCCACGGCTCATTGAGAGCTGTGGTAGCAGATTAATTTAAGTGAAACATTTTAGTTAAACTCATAATCACAGTACTGAAATTACAGTACAAATTTAGTACTGGAAATAAATGTAGGTGGTTATTATTTGTATAGAATTTAAGCAACGTAAATGTTAACACCGTGAGCCCAGTTTTTGATGTATAATTAGAAAGGGTTTGCATTTGTCAATAGATTATTTCTCTTATACTCAGAGGTGGAAAGAGTAATAACATTTTCTAAAAGTAAAAGTACCAATACTTCAATTAAATTTTCAAGTACAAGTTAAATTACTAGTCTAAAAATCTACTCAAGTAAAAGTAAAAAGTAGCTCATTTAAAATGTACTCAGAGTAAAAGTTACTGAGTAACTTTTTTAACAGCAGGGATGGGGTTGGGGACTTTCCTGTGTAGGTTTGTAACCAGTCTGTATAAAAATATGGCCGTAGTGTCCGTGACGTCACCTGTAGGTTTCTGAAGAGCATTTTGAAGCACAAAGTGGGTGGAGCCGGCGTTGCCATCTTGGCAGCACGTCACCGCGCGTCACTCCAGGATAAACGAAAATGGGCTAAAAGGTGGGATTAGCTGAGGTGACATGACAGCTAACAGACAGCAGACAGATGGCTTGTAATGACAGCAGGGGCAATCCACCTGTCACTCAAATGACCACGCCCTTAATTATGCAGAACTTTAAAGCTCAATATAATTTAAACGGATGAGTTTTATAACAGTTCACCCCCCTCACAGTTGTCATGAAGGGCAAAATTAGCTATAAACTGTCAACGAAAGGAGGAAAGTCAGCTGTATATTAACTCGTTGATTGGGTTGATTAACTGAATGTGCTCCCCTCATGTTTAATTAGCTTTGATCATCTGAATGTGCTCCACAGGTGTTTGATTAGGTTTAATTATATGAACGTGCTCCTCCCGAACTTTGTTAATAAAACATAATTTAAACAGAGTAAAGATTATGCGTATTTGGCATGCTGTCCAGGGGGAATGCTCCGAGCTCGGAATTTTTTGCCCGAACCCAGAGCAAAGGACAGCCGCCAGACTAAAGACCCCCAAAAAACGCTGAGATTTGGCGGGTTGGCGTTTTGAGAATAAGCCTGGTTGCTTGACCAGGAGGGCCCGAGTTGCCTTAGACGGGAGCAGCTCACAGCACCGGGAGGATGGGCCCTGCTAGCCGAAATGGGGAGCAGCCATAATTTGGAACAACCAGTCGGTAGGGCTCACGGCGTCGGATGGGCGACCCCTACCAGCCGATGAATGAGGAGTAGCGTGATTTAATCAGCCTGACCAGGAGAGCCTGTGTTGCCTTGACGGGAGCAGCTCACAGCGCTAAGCGGACGGGCCCTACTGGCTGACGAATAAGGAGCAGCAAGATATGGAAATGCCCGATCGGGAGGGCTCACGGCGTCAGACAGACTGCCGACCAATGGGCGGGGAGCAGAGTGATCAAAGACGGCCAACTGAGAGGGCCCATGTAGCCTCCGAGTGGAGCAGCTCATGGCAATAGGACGGAGCATGGCAGCCAACCAGTGTTAATTTCGTTGACGAAGACTATGACGAAAAATATTCGTCAACTAACCTTTTTCACAGACGAAAACTAAATAAAAACTAAATAAAAAGTCAGCTATGATGACGAAGAATGTGACGAAATATAACTGACACTTTAGTCAACGAATAAAAATAAGACGAAAATATATGGGAGGGACGAATGGAGAAGAGATCCAATCAGAGCAAATCTTTGAGGGTAGGTTGATCTATGCAGAAGCAGCAGAGCCATTTTAAAAAGCCGCGGCAAATGCAAGCGCAACAGCTAAACAAACGCAGCAGCAGTTAACTTACACAGGAGGAGAACAAAGATGAGTTTGCAGATATTCGCATAGTTTCGAGGACGTTTTCACAACAGTTAAGTTGTTTACATTATATTTAGTTGTGTTTAGTTGCACAGTCTTAGTTACACAGCTTTAGGTGATTTCAGTTGACTTTGTTCGTTAGCAACACACAAACGTTTTGCAGTGCATCTGGTCCGAGGGCAATGACAGAACAGAAATGTCAGAGCTAACGTTAGGTCTTGGACGAAAACGAAGAATTGACATCTGGTCACATTTCACATATGACAACAAGGACAACAAGACCGCCTGTAAACCGTGTGGAGCAAAAATCGCTGGGAAAAACACCACCAACTTGAAGCGACATTTACAGACGACTCATCCAGAAATAAATGCGAAGGTAAGCATACACGCTAAGGTTATTTTATCAGATAAACCACCGTGTTTCCGCTAAACTTGGAATAAAATAGAAGCTAAAGAAAACCACTTCTGAACTGTATTTTGATTAGACGATTGTCTCGCTGAATTAATATGAGTATAAATATTCAATGTCCTCAAATTGAATCAAATGTGTACTAGTATAACGTTAGTAGATGTTGTGGTGTTGTATATGACTGGACTGTGTGTGTGTGTGTGTGTGTGTGTGTGTGTGTGTGTGTGCGCACGAGAGAGACAGAGGGAGAGATCTGATGAGATTGGGGCAAGAAAGAAAATAAATCACAACTTGATTCCCCCTTTATTCACCCTCACAGATACAGAAGACGTATGATGACAAAGATGACCATGGGCCAAGTGGAAATAAAGCTAGTGCTGCTAGTGCAACCCAGCAGCAGGCCATCTCTACAGCTTTCCTATGTTCTTCAAAGTACAAAACTGAATCGAAGGAACAACAGACCAAGGAGCAGGCCATAGCTAGATGGATTGGACGCACCGGTTTACCACTCACAACAATTGAAGATGAGGACTTTGTGCTAATGATGGAGATAGTGGATAGGAGACTAACAGTTCCAAAGAAAACTAAAATGAGCAATTTGATTGAAACAGTATGAACATGAAAGACAAAAATTCAAAGAGAGACTGGCTGCTGCCCGGAGAGTATCCATTGGCCTTGACTTGTGGACAAAAAAGGGACTGACAGCCTCATTCCTCGCTATAAGTGCATGCTACTTTTGTGTTGAACTAAGTAAACCTGTACATATATTGTTGGCCCTTGAACAAGTAGCTCACCCACACACTGCACAGTCTATTAAGGCATGTGTGGACAAATGTATGCAAGAGTGGGCCATACCAAAGCAGAAGATACTGACGGTAATAACGGACAATGGGAGTAACATGGTGGCAGCCTTTAAAAACACCACAGCAGAAGAAACCAGCTCTGAGGACGACTCCCCTGGGTCCACAATGGAAAGTGACTCTGAAATTGATGACCAGCGGTGAGCCATGTTTAATTTATTCTTTTACATGACAGTCAATCATCACATGAATGATTTTCCCCCTGCCACACACTACATATATACAGTATATATACAGACACATACCAGCCACTTTATTAGGTTTAGACTTATTTGGTTGTCTTTTCTTCTTGTTATTAGGTACCATCATGTCGATATGGAAATGGACCGGACACCGTGCGTGGTGCATACCATACAACTTGTGGTCCACATGTTGCAGAAAGAGACAACTGTCAAAAGAGTCCTCGATAAAGTAAGGTCTGTGGTGAAGCTCTTTCGCAAGTCCTCAGTTGCAACACAGAGGTTATTGGACCAGTGTGGTGTTATTGTTGTAAATGACTGCCCCAGACGCTGGTCAAGCACATTCAACATGGTCACACGAGTCCTCACAGTCAGAGATGCAGTCTGTCAAATCTCAAATGACATGGGATGGGACAATTTGCTTACTAGTGAGTGGCAAAAGCTTTCATCATTGCATGACTTACTGCTGCCTTTTGCGGAACACACTAAAACCCTCCAGAGTGACACCACATCAATGTCCCTAGTGGTTCCTGCCCTCTTTGATCTGCTGAGCCACCTAACTGACTTTGCAAAGAACACTCGGTACAGAGACCTCGTCACTCTTGCAGAGAAAATGAGATCAAATCTGAACCAGCGTTTTGCTTGCCTCTTAGATTCAACCGATGAAAAGTTCTCAGCACTTGCAGCAGCTGCCTGCTTTGTTAACCCAACTGTCTGTGAAATCCTTGTTAATGTTGATGTGGCTGATGGAAATATCCAGGAACTGCTGAAACAGGCAGAAGACTATGTGGTCAAATGCACTTTCCCACACACAAGACAGGAGGACCAGTCTGAAGATGATGCAGAAGAAGAGGTTATTGAGGAACCAGAAGCAGCGCCATCCTCAAAGCAGCCGGTGTTTAGGTTCCTCTCAAAATGCCGCACCACAAGGCCTAAACAGAAAACCTCCACAACCAGCATCAGGCAGCAGATCATCAAGTACAAGGAAGAACTTTCACATCCCATCACTGAGGACACAGGGACAGACTTCTGGCTGGCAAAGAGTGACAGTTTTTATCACAGTTTAAAACCTTTTGCGTTAGACTTGTTGGCTATGCCAGCTTCTCAAGCTTTTGTAGAGAGGGTATTCAGCATCACAGGTGACCTCACAAGAGGACGGCGCAACAGGGGAAGGGTCACATTACAGCGAAGTGCTTTCCTTAAAATGAACAGAAACAAATAGAACTGTTGTATTTACTGCTATTTACAGCATTTCCTGTAGTAGTATATGCACAACTTGAAAGTTACTGATCTTGTATTTTTGTTTTTTGTTTAATATGAGAGCAGAGTTTTTTTTTTTGTTCCATGCAATAATGGCATTACAGCTTAGCATGTAATTCACTTGTCTTGAGTTGAGCTCATTGATATTAGCTCATTGATACTTCTTTTAATTATTAACAGAAGAATATTTAATTTTGTGTCAATGACATTACAACCAAATGCATATTTTCTTTTACATATGTTTTGTTTTTCTTTTCAAATCTCTTTGATTTTGCACACAATACACAGAGTAATAGATGAAGAAGAAGAAGATGATGCTTACAGAGGTGTGTGCTTTTTTGTTTAATTTGATATTTACCTGTATTTTCAATGCTGAGAGAGCAGGGGTTTTTTTGTTTTTTTTTTAACATTAAGGAGTGTTTCTTTGGTAGTGTGTGTAATGGCATTACAGCCAATACATCTTTTATTCTACATTTGAGAATTGCACTAATCTGTTCTGTTCAAATCTTTTTGATTTTGCAGTAGCAAGGCATTGTAAGGCATTCTAAGGCATTGTAGCCTAGCAGTTATTTAACTTCTCTTGAGGTATGTGAACAGTAACAGTAGTGAATTTTCTGTATTTAGATACCTTGTGCAATGGCATTACGTTTTATTATTATTTTTGAGAATTGCACTTTATTTTTCTTAATGTTTTTGATTTTGCACAGACAGTAGAAGACAGTAAGTTCAGAGTTAGGTGGTTGTCTATTTCAAAAATATTGTACTTCATCTTGAAAGAATGTCATATGCATTGCATATCATTCAGGGAGAATGCATATCTTTTTCAGGGAGCATATATATTTTTCATGGGGAGCAGGCCTTATGTTTATTTTATGTGAGATTATCTTTTGTGAAAAAGTTACGGTCAGTGTTTTTGACATTAAGAATAAAATAAAATACATGTTTTGTATTACAGCCGTTAAATCTGTGTATGTATTGCATATTCAAACCTTAATACCATTCCATAACAGACTGATGGAAACATTTAGTCAAGTCAACTAAGTCGACTGTAGATTTAGAAATTTTGGAAGCCCAGCAGAGAATTCTCGCTACATCTGCTGGGAGACCAATGCTCGCTGGACGGAAAAGAGAAAACACGGAAAAGAGAAAACAGATACATGCTACGTCGGATGGGAGACCAATGCTCGCTGGATGGAAAAGAGAAAACATAGATGCATGCTACGTCTGCTGGGAGACCAATGCTCGCTGGACGGAAAAGAGAAAACATAGGTGCTTGACCAGGAAAGTTCTCGCTGCGACTGCTGGGAGATCAACACTCGCCGGAAGGGACAAAGAAAACCCAGGTGAACGACCCAGAGGTTTTAATCGATGAGGGTTTGGTGAGCTTTTTTAATGTGGAACCGGTTGGTCCTGATGTAGTTTTGGAAATGTTGTTATTGGTTTGGAAATGTTGTTAAAGATGTTACTTTTTCAAGACCTGCCTGGAACTACTTTAGCTCTGCGTTTACTGGAAATAATTGCACACCTTAGAATGTTCATCAAGCAATCAGAATGAAGCATTCAACAGCCCCGTATTTTAACTAGAGCTAAATCTCTGTAAATTCTCAATAAGAACTTTTGTAAATGTATGAAATAAATAAGGTGTAACTGGTTTGTAGTAAGTGAATATTGTAATGCTGTTTTTGGAGTTGCTTAATCAAAACTCTTCCTGCTCAACATACTTGAGTTTATCCAGTCTGTAGTTTGGATGGTTGAGTTTATCAGAGAGCAGCTTGACTCCTGAATCTCCTGGGTGATTGTAGCTCAGATCCAGCTCTCTCAGGTGGGAGGGGTTTGAACTCAGAGCTGAAGACACATAACCACAGCCTTCCTCTGTCACCATACAGCCAGACAATCTACAAAGACATACAGCAACAGTCCACATGACATGAGATTAATTAACCCTCTGGGGTCTAAGGTGTTTTTGGGGTCCTTTAGATGTTTTGACATGCCCTGACATTTGTGCTTTTTTTCAGTTGCTTATAAACATATTAATGGAAAAGGTGTAATTACACTCTATTTAGCACAAACAGGACTACCATAATATGTGAGCAAAATGTATGTACATGTTTGTATTTTTGAGAGAATAATGTTTGTGCATGGTTATTGAAAAAAATAAAAATTAAAGTTCCTGAAATAAGGCCACAAAACATACTAAATATGTGTCCACAAGACTTTTGACTAATGGATGTTGTTGCCTAGAGTTTTTTCTTCAAAATGATCTGAAAATCATCCTGCCTAATCATTCACATAAAACAATACATTGATTTAAATTTTGCAAATCACTTTCTGTTTGGAAAGGCAATATGCGAGTGGGGCGTCAACGATCCAACACCATCATGCAAATTAGTGGTTCGCACCTGAGGAGACAATGGGGCCTGCATACTTAATGAGCAATTCATTCAATGCAAGAGCAATATGTATATATATATATATATATATATATATATATATATATATATATATATATATATATATATATATATATATATTCTACCAAATTGGTTCACAGTTGGAAGCATCTCATTTTTTTTTTTTTTTTTTTTCACAAATTGTGCTTACAAATTGTATAATATCCAAGGAAAACATGTCTAGTAATTGTGCAGTTAATTCTCATATTTTCAGTTTTGGAATATGTATCCTCTCCCCAAATTTGTCACTAATAAAACACAATAAAAATTATTTAAAGAAAAGGCTTATATTTACCTTTTAATAGTTTGTTTACATCTACCATGTAAATATATTTTTTTATTAAAAAGGTTACAATTACAACAACAATTCAAGTGTAATCTTTCTTTGTAAAAACTAAAGTATACATTTTATCATACATATTTCAAAGTTAAGGATTTGATTGATTATTTGATTACTTTATTTTTGACAAAACATACTATATTTAACATGAGCAAAAATTGGCAAACAAAAGCTTATTTGAGGTGGCAGATATTTTACAGTAAAAATGTATAGCCTAATCTATCCAAAACTAGTCAACAAAATGTTGTCTTTCATATGTCTGTAACATAGGTCTTTCGTTTATATAAGAAATATAAATGTTAATTTGCAGTTTAATACGTTGCTTATACAAATACATTTTATTTCAACATATTTCAGTCGATTTTTACTCATCTCAGTATAGGAATATAGTTTGCTAAAAGCGGATCATTCATTCACACACAGAAACGCGAATCAAATTTAAACCGTCTTTTTGTGAGTTGTGGTAAACAGCGTGCATCTCTGCCGTTCATTCATTCACACACAGAAACGCGATTCACTTGAGAATGAAAAAAACTTACTACAGTATTCCATCCGTTGCTCCTCGAAATACCAGCACTTCTGAGGTACATTTTCCATTATTATTATGATAATTTTACAGGATTACGAGGAATATTATTATTCCTCACAGCGCTACGAGACAGTGTAAACAAGTACAATGATCTGAATAAACTTGATGTGTTTTCTCGAGCTGATATGGGAGTGTTCACAGTTTGCATGGATTGCCTCATTCATTTGCGTTTGAATAGCGCGCGCTCTCCGTGGGCGGGGTCAGATTAAAACATAATGAGCTGAGATGGGAACGACTGACATCTCTCTCTTTTCATACAGATTACATAAACTGAGAATATTTGTTTTTTTATATAAATTAATTCATTTAAAAGAAGAGAATTGAAGCTTCATGCCTGTGTGTCTGTATGCCGGCGTGACTGAGTATTTGCTGAGTTACAGTTCATTTTCGGACGCGTTTCAGAATGGACTTCACTGACAGAGAGAAAGCAGAATTCGCATCATGTTTTATCATGCAAAAAGCACAACACTTTGCTTTTATTGTGAGTATACACAAAAATAATACACACTTAACAGGATCGATTGATGTATGAAACTTGTTTGTAAAATCAAAGTCAACAGAATTTCGAGTCTCGTTTCAACTCATAAGGAAAAATGCAAGCAGATCATGCCGGCGTGATTGCCAACCTCAGAGGGTTAATGCTTATGTTAGCTGGTAATCATCTGGCGCTGCCATCTCCAGACTCAGGTAAACTCCACCTCTGTTCGTAACCACTCCTCAAGCCCGAGTTGGCCCAAAGGCTGCCAACAAGCACTTCTTTCTATGTGGCATTGTACAAACCGCTTTAGAAGTGGCTCTAGTACATGAGTTATGATTTTGTCTAATCAACTTAAGTGGTACAAATAAAATATCTGCAAATTCAATAAAATTTTCCCTGTTTAAAAAAACATATTTAGTTGTAAAACAATGTAAATCTATTATTAAGCCTAAATATTAATACTCTTGCACTACTGATAATTTTCTTCCTACTACTATAACATCTGGATCTGGATCTCTATTTGCAGACTTTGACAAAAACATACAATTTATTAACCAATTAGAGATACTGACCATTGCAGCTGATAATTTATCTACAGCTTGCTTTTTGCTTTTATCATGCAAATATATAACCGCATCACATTTGGGGAAGGATCATTGTCTTCCCAGGTGTGAAATACATCAATATTCATGGCCATTCACACCTGCTATGGCCTTTCTAACGCAAACATATATAACACATTTTAAATCTGTATATTGTTTTATGTGAATGAGTGGGCAGGATAATTTTCACATCATTTTGAAGAAAAAATTCTAGGCTACAAGTTTACAAATAAAAGTAAACACCTCTGATTTCGCATTGTACTCATGCGCTTATCGGATATGTCTGTGATTGGCTACAATGATCAGCACTTCAAAAACATGTTGTAAATATACATCATTGACACTCTTCACCAAGCGCTTACACAGATATAGAGGGGAGCGTTTGGTTTGGACCGATCCACTGATAGACACTTGCTTGTGCTTTCTAGTGATGGGCATTCCGGCTCTTTTTCGTGAGCCGGCTCGTTTGACTCGGCTCACTGAAAAGAGCCGGCTCTTTTTGACTCACAAACGGCTCTTTAAAAAATATATGTTTTAACTCGCTGAAAGTCCACCACACAACTGTGCAACGTGAATATTCACATTTTTAATTGTCCATAACAACCCAAAAACTTGTCTGCTTGCCTTGCACATCTAATTAATGGGCAAAGTTATGACTGACTATTTTTCTTACCTTCTTTTTTTACTTTTTAATGTGGATATTATTGAGCTTGTAGAAGTTTAGCTCTTGCGTTCTTCTGAACATCTTGCGCTGCAATTGCCCGATATCATTTCTGAGTCATATCAGACCATAATCTGTCTCTCTTTTAAATGCATATTCCACAGTAGGCTACGATTGGCTGTTTTAAAATATAATTAATATCGAAACAAAATAACAAAATAGCCCAGGCGGTCTCATCTAAGAGACGTTTAGGCCTCCTCCAATAGTACTGACAGCTGGGCATAGCTTGCAGGTTTGCTTAGTGGCAAACTTTTTTCATTTGATTGGTTCAACCGCCACCCGCCCGAATTTAATTAAAATATTATTTTTCGTCACGTCATCCGCCTGATCCGCGGTTTATCCGCGGTTTATCCGCATCTCTAGTGTGTGTGTGTGTGTGTGAGTTTGCTCGGCCCTCCCTCATGCAGTTTAATTGGTTGACATCGCGTGTATGATTGACAGGAACAGAATGTGAGGCTGATCAGACAGTCGAAACAAATGTGTGTGCCCCTTTAGGCCTATATAATTATGTTTTTGTTGGTTTTTGAATTAGTCAATTATTTTAAATGCAATTAAAATCATTCATTATTTCATTATTAGCACAATGATTTAATTTCTATAGGCTATATTTTTAAAAATAGAGTCGGCTCTTCAGATATGCGAGCCGGCTCCCGTCGTTCACCTACAAGAGCCGGCTCTTAGATCCGGCTCATTCGCGAACGACCCATCACTAGTGCTTTCAAACGCTCAAGTTTTCACGCTCAACACTTTCAAAGTGCTCTCAAATGCTCCCGTGCGTTGATCATTGTAGCCAATGCGTGAACACAATGGCCAATCAGAGATGTTTACGATTCCGCTCAACAGCGCTCAAAGTGTCACAATTTTTAAATTTCAGAACCGACTTGATACCGAATCTGTACTTTTTGATAACTCTAGTGTAATCAGACTTTAGCCATGAAAATTTTATAAGTAACAGAAATAAGCACAAATGTCAGGGCATGTCAAAACACCTCCAGGGCCCAGAAAACACCATAGACCCCAGATTGTTAAGTCAACCTCTGATTATAGCATTATAGTAATTTTAATTATTTTATTAGTTTTAAAATAATTTACCTCATTATCTCCAGCTGACAGTTTGGACTCATCAGTCCATCAGAAAGAAGCTTCACTCCAGAATCCTGCAGGTCATTGTTACTCAGGTCCAGCTCTCTCAGGACACAGTTTGAGGTTTGTAGAGCTGAAGACAAACTCTCACAACACTCAGCAGTGAGATTACATACGGGAAATCTGAAGAAAAACAAAATTTAATTGCATACAGAGTAAATCGTAGCAGTGCAATTGTTAATGATTAACTTATTGCAAAAAATAAAAGTATCTGAACTCAAACCTCAGTATCTCCAGCTGACAGTTTGGACTCTTCAGTCCATCAGAAAGAAGCTTCACTCCAGAATCCTTCAGGTTATTGTTACTCAGGTCCAGCTCTCTCAGGACAGAGTTTGAGGATTGAAAGACTGAAGACAAATTCTCACAACACTCAGCAGTGAGATTACATACAGGAAATCTGAAGAATAAAAACACAATGTGTTTGCATACAGAATACATCTTAGATGTGATATTTTTAATAATTAACTTATTGCAAAAAAAAAAAAAATAAAGTATTTGAACTCAAACCTCAGTATCTCCAGCTGACAGTTTGGACTCTTCAGTCCATCAGAAAGAAGCTTCACTCCAGAATCCTGCAGGTCATTGTTACTAAGGTCCAGCTCTTTCAGGACAGAGGTTGAGGATTGAAAAACTGAAGACAAACTTTCACAGGACTGAGCAGTGAGATTACAGCACTGTAGCCTGTACAGAGAACAAAACAAACAGCAACAGTAATGCTTATTAGGTAGCGTGTATAATCTGGATCTTAAAAAAAAACTTAAATTGTTTTAGCTTGGCTTACATCACTACAGTTATAGTCTAACAGTGTATATAAATAAATGTAAAGGAGACTCTTACAGTGCTCTTCTGGTATTTTTGATCACTGGCAGAAATCTCACCAGTGCTTCATCAGATCTTCTGTATTTCTGCAGTTCAAACTTTTCTTGAGCCTCTTCTGACATGAGGAGCACAAACACCAGACCAGACCACTGAGCAGAGGAGAGGTTCTGTGCTGAAAGATTTCCTGAGCTCAGATTCTTCTGGATTTCATCCACAAAGTCATCTTTCAGTTCACTCAGACAGTGGAAGAGATTGATGGTCCTCTCTACTGATTTCTCATTTTCTATTTTCTTTTTGATATAGTCAACAGTGTCTTTGATGTTCTCTTTTTTGAGTTCCAGTCCTGGCAGTAGTTCCTTCAGGTCACTCTGATTGGACTCCAGTGAGAGACCCAGGAGGAACCGGAGGAAAAGGTCCAGGTGTCCATTCTCACTTTGTAAAGCCTTGTTGACTGCAGCTTTATGAAGCTGAAACTGTGGTTTTTTGTAGAGATTCCATGTCAGTTTCCATGTCAGTTTTTCTGTCTTGGATTCAAGAAATGGGTTTTTTTTCTTGTCTTTGCTAATCAAAAACACATAGAGGGCAGCAAGGAATTCCTGTACACTGAGATGTACAAAGCTGAAAACGTTTCTTGCCTTTTCTTCCTGAAACATTTGCGTGCATAACCCAGAGAACAGCGACCCTTCGCTGACATCTAGTCCACATTCCTCAAGATCTTCTTTGTAGAAAATCAGATTTCCTTTCTCCAGCTGTTGAAAGGCCAGTTTCCCTAGTTTCAGAATAATCTCATCAAAAGACATTGTATTGGCTTTAGGTTCAGGGTCATCACAGTATTTTTCTTCCATCTGTTGCTGCTGAGAAATTAAGAACCTTGTGTACATCCCTGTGAGAGTTGTGGGAGTTTTGTCATTGCTCTCTTGAGCCAGTAGAGGCTGAAGAACAGTGAGAGAGATCCGGCAGAAGACAGGGATATGGCACATGATGTACAGGCTCCTGACTTTCCTGATGTGACGGATAATGTTTTCAGAAACCTCAGGACTGCTGTTATTTTTGAAGTATTGCTCTTTCTGCTCATTGTTAAATCCTCGCACCTCTGTCACTTGATCAATGTAGTTACGGGGTATCAGACTAGTTGCTGCTGGTCTGGATGTGATCCAGATGAGAGCAGAGGGAACCAGGTGTGTCTTGATAAGGTTTATTATTATCTTACTCACTGTTGTTTTTTCGTTTACATCTGTAAATGTGTCATCTTCTTTAAAGTTCAAAGGAAAGCGACATTCATCCAGCCCATCAAAGATGAACATAACTTTACCATCACCTTCAGGAAGAGAGGGCAATTCTTCAGGACTAAAGAAGTATTTGTTAAGCAGTCCTATGAGACTGTACTCTTCTTTAATCAAATTCAATCTACGGAATGGAAGTGGAAATATGAAGACTATATCCTGATTTTCTGTTTCTTCAGCCCAGTCAAGGATGAATTTATTGACAGAGACAGTTTTTCCCACTCCTGCGATCCCCATTGTCAGCACTTTTCTGTTTTGTCGACCCGTGTCACACTGGACTTTAAACATGTCATTACACCCGATTGGCTTCTCCTTGGCAGTTGATCGATTGTGATCTGATTCAATCCGTATCACCTCATGGTCATTCACTCTTCCTCCAGTCTCATTTCCCACCACATATAAATCAGTGTAGATATCGTTCAGGAATTTACAATGACCCCTCTGTGAATTGCCAACCAATATTCGCTCGTAGTCCTTTTTTAATTTGTCCTTCAGTTTTTTGCTGGTCTTTGTATAGTCATGAACAGTAGCTTGGCTGTCGTCTGCAGTTGAGCATTTAAGAAAGAGGGGAAAAGTCAGCAAAAAGTAAGTGATCGTGTTTTTTATAAATTCAAGCTTCTATAGTTTTTTAATTGAATCACAGTCTTACTGCAATAGTGTTTACATATACACATCTTACACTGATTTTGCTGAAGTATATGGTGATGGAAATGCCTTGACTAATGCTGACTCGACTGGCCATTGGTTTACATTTTTAAATTTCTGTATAACTTTATTTTTCTAATTCCTTCCAGAGATTTATTGGATTGTCACTATTAGACTCAGATCAATTGAAAGTCCATGCTGACCAAAATTATTAAAAGATTTTTGATAAAACCATTGACCACACATCAAACAAATCATGAAATAGTAATAAGGTTATGTTGGGGTTATTGCAATGACCCTTCGTGTGTAGAAGTTGCTTGCAGAAGTTTTCATTTGGGTATTAAGACCCTTGTAAACCATTTTACCATTTGTAAAATCATGACTAGACACTGTTTTAATACAATTGCTTGTATAAGATCTGCTGCTGTTCTTACTGGCCTTGTAATTGTTGCTTGCTGCTCTATTTTATCTTGTTTCCATGTAAAGGCAGTGATTGTTATTTACCCCATATCTCTTTTGAATGAGCTTCAACAGCGGCAGATGTCTTTATGTTGCCTTCAGCCTGACCTGTGTGTTTGTGTGTGTGTGAGAGAGAGAGAGAGAATCACTCACTGAGAAACATAAATCAAACAGCCACAGCAGCAGAACAAAGATTAAGTCAAACTATCACATTAGTAAACAATCAATCACATTAGTCACATTATTAAATGTTACCTTGCTTGTGTTTGTTCTCTAGCTGCTCAGCCAGATTATTCTGGTTCATCTTCCTCAGGATCTCTACAGTGATCTTCACAGCTTTTTCTGGTCCAAATCGTGCTACCATCTTATCCACTGTGTCTAATATATCTGCATTCTCCATTTCAGACTTTGATATACACTCATGATCATTTTCTAAGCACCACCGAAACTCCTTCAGATCAGCTGTTACCATTTTCTTCAGCGAGTTCTTGAGAAGCTCTTTAACAGACGCCATTGTCCTTCACAGCTTCACAGCTGACGGAAAAGGAAAAAAAAGATCTTTAGTTGTTTCACTCTTAAGGTGATTTGATTCTTTGCTTGCTCTCAAGGTTTAACTCTTTGTGAATTTGCCATTCGATGATCTTATAATCCGTTGTAATTAATTGTCATGGGCTATGTATTTCCCTTTGTGGTGCATTTAGATTTATAATTAATTATAACGTTTCCCTTTTGAGCAAATTTTTTTCAGTTTATTGAATAATCTTTGGGAACATTTACATGACAACAATATGCTTAAAACAGATAAGTTTTCCGCGTACAGATGACACCATTGTCAAAACATTCCACATTCACATGGATCTGTGAAAACAACTAAAAATGCTGTATTCTGCTACCAGGCCATTAGATAGCAATGACTACGTTTACATGCAGCCAATAACCCATTCAAAACCGGAATATTAGCAATAACCCGGTCGCGCACGGCCATGTAAACACCGGCAAAAACCCCAATATGCTCATATCCCGGTTTTTAAAAACCCGAATATGATCCCTGGGGTACCCCTTTTCTAACCCGAATATTTGGTCATGTAAACGCGTATCGCATATCCCCATCAAAAGGAACATTGATTTGTGTTCTGCGCATGTTCTATTCGCAAGGAATCTTGGTCTTTTGAGTAGAGACGGCACATACAAAACCCCGCGTGCAGTATACCGGAAGTAAACAAGAAGTAGAGGTAAACATGGCGAGACGCAGCACAGCACCACACTTTGAGCGAGGAGGAAAGCGCAAACAAAGGCGATCGCTATCTGCCCCGAACTATTCATTATCCACGTGCTGCTGCTGTTGTTGTTGTCTTTGGATACAGGAAGAAGAATCGGAAATGACGCATATTGCGTCTTAAGGTTGTCCGTACGTCCAGACGCTAACCGTGCGTCGCCGTTTACATCGGGATATTGCCAATTGATTACAAATTCCATGTATAGAGGAGTAACTATCTCTGCTCAAGCATGTAAACGGGTTATTCCGAATGTTTCAGAAACCCAAATAGTGACCTTAACCCGACCATAACCCGAATATTGACAGCTTGTAAACGTAGTCAGTGAAACACTATAAACTGAACATGTAATACGCATGTGTCAGGATTCTGTCACTACTGTCTAGTTCATTTCTTGGTTATTGACTCCGCCACTGTTCCGAAGCGGATCCGCAGCCGTTCCGCAGTTGGTGGAAATTGCCCGTCATGTGTATTTGTATTCTGTTGTGAGCGCACAGGATGAGCTTATGATCGTTCTCGTGCGCTCTATCTTGTCGTGTGAGTGTGCGGTTTCGAGTTCGCTCAGGCCGTACGCTTTTCTGTGCGTTGTTGTGTTTTGTCTTGTGCTGTGTAGCACGCAGCTTGTGTTTTACTCTAGCTGTGTGCTTTCATGTTGTCATGTTTTGTTTGAACACGTGGCTTATGAGTTCTCATTAGCTGCATGTTCATGTCTTGTTTTGTGTGAGCACATGGCTTGTGATTTGTTTTACTGGCCATGTGCTTGTGTTCTAGTCATGTTTGTTGTGAGTACACATATTAGATTTAGAGATTTTGTTTTATTTTTATTATTAATAAAGCCCATTATTGTTTCCTGCACTTGAGTCGTCGCTCCCTTCACTCAACCCTGACAGCATGTGCATGACGTCATCGTTTTAACAGATTCGCGTTGTTGTTGTTTACATGGAGACTGTTTTCAAAAACTTGCACTTTGAAACCCGTTTTTAAAAGTTTGCGTTTTCAGACACCTAAATTGCCTTGTGTAAATGAATGGCCAAATTTTTTTAATGTTTTTAGGTGAAAAATGTGTCATGTAAACAGCACCTGAGACTTCAATCCTCAGACTTTGTCTAGAAGTTACACTTCGTCTGACCGGTTCAATTCTAACCAGTGTTATTATACCAAGGGAAAAAACAATGGAAAAGTACTGCTTCACAACATCATCCTGTGACATTAAAAACTTCCCACTTGTGAAAAAAACTTCCTAAGAAACCACACAACCACAGGATCAAACAACAATAGCAAGCATTGCAAAAGCAAGGAAATAAGTACAATAAAATATAAAAACTTAAAACAAATTAATAAAAATAAAATGATTCAATTAATAAATTATTTACATCAAATAATAATGTGGATAAATGAAAAATCAAATGACAACTACATAAATGACTATAGATTATAAATGATTATCAAATTAAATATAAAAGAAAAGAAGATAAAACAACACCAATGTATGGTTTCTTTCTTAAATTCAAACACACAGGCTATTGAAAACCCTTCATTTCCCTCTTAATCATATATGAAAACTCTATTACATGGGTTAATTAAATGCAAACAAACTTTCATAATCATTATCAAAACATACTCTGAAAAGCTCAGGTGATCAGGCCATCACCTGGGTTTCATAAAAGGGCTTTTCATATTTTAAATAGTTAAACCTGGTTAAAAATAGTAATTCTAAAACCCGAGTAAACTGAATCCTAGGTTATTTTGCTTAAGTTTCACACTAGCCATAATTTACCCTGGGTTAACGTTCTTATTTGCATATTTGCAGTGTCAGTGTAATTGACTGGATAAACGCAGCACGCGACCTGTTTACATAAAAGCTCTAGCATTGCGCATCCTCGTATTGCCAACTGTACAATAGAGTTTAAACTGAATGAACATTTCTGACTATAAAAGGTAAGAAAGAAGTCTTTTCTTCACTCAAATTGTCACGTTTCATAACCCCGAGTAAAAACCGGTTGCTAACCCCGCATCTAAATTACAAGTGTGAAATGCTCTTTTACCCATGTGTAGCAGGGTGATGTATAACCCTGGCTGTTATTGGTTGGTGTCATGCCAACTCTGTGAGCTTATCAGTGCCCAGTTTGGGGAGTATAAAAGAAGTGGGTTTTGGCTACCGGATATGCGTCTTGGCATCGCTGTTGTGTGATGTCATTTGTTGCTGCTGAAGATGGTGAGCCTTTGTCTTGCTGTCTGCCTACTCCTCACAGGTATGTTGTTCAGCCATGTCATAAACACGATTGTTGACCGCGTTTAGCCACTATCTGTTCTATTTCCAGTGAAATATTCATAGCATGTCATTTACAGCTGTTTGTTTCTGATCGAGCTGCTGTATTCCCGCATGGTGCGTGATCATGAATGGTTTTGTTTACGTCAGTGGTGGAAAGAGTACTAAATAATTGTACTTAAGTAAAAGTATTGCTACTTAAGTAATAATTTACTTGAGTACAAGTAGAAGTACTGAAAAATAATATGACTCAAGTAAGAGTAAATAAGTAGTTGGCTTAAAAACTACTCAAGTAACTACGTTACAAAGTACTGTAGTATTGTTTTTCTATTTTTACCCAAAATGGGGAGATGATAGCGATATGGAGCGCTAAACACTCTCATGTCAATTCTGTTTCATTCATACTGGAAGCCCAGTACATACTGATTCATACCTCGCGCAGAAAGTCCACAAGTGAGATTCATAGAAGAGATTAACATATGACGTTTCAGGAAATGCCAATATGGATATAATAACATGCAAACAGAGACATTTGACTGAAGAAACATGAAGACAAACACATGATAGCGATATCTTAGGTATTTTCATAAGAATGATGTATGTCTTTAAAGGGATAGTTCACCAAAAAAGGAAAATTAGCCCCTGATTTATTCACCCTCAAGCTATCCTAGGTGTATATGACATTCTTCTTTCAGACGAACACAATCAGAGTTATATTAAAAAATGTCCTGGCTCTTCCAAGCTTTATAATGGCAGTGAATGGCTAGAGAAAATTTGAAGCCCAAAAAAGTGCACCCATCCATGATAAAAGTGCTCCACTTTTACTCCAGGGGGTTAATAAAGGCCTTCTGAAGTGAAGCCATGTGTTTGTGTAAGGAAAATACCCATATTTATAACTTTATAATCTAAAATAACTAGCTTCAGCCAGACGACCGGCCATACGCATCGATTTACGGTGGAAGACTAACCCCTGACTCGACGCACAATGTATATATGAAGAGTTCAGATGCAAAAGCCTCTAAGTGCCATCTGAAATTTTCTTCTAGAATGATCATTTTTATCAAGCTAGTATATTTAAGTTCAGTAATTTCACTTAAATGACAATGCATAGGTAATTTTCATTGCCATTTAAGTGAAATTACTGAACTTAAATTATACGAGCTTCATAAAAATGATCATTCTAGAAGAAAATTTTAGATGGCACTTAGAGGCTTTTGCATCTGAACTCTTCATATATTAAAGAAGAGGAGCTTCAGTTTGTTGCACAGCCCTGTTTGTTTAAACCACGAGAGGCGTCTAAGCTTACGATACCCCTACATTCTACATCACACATGTGTCACAGGTTACTCTTGTGGTGCAAGTCAATTTGCTTAGTATGCGTACGATCGTCTGGCGGAAGCTAGTTATTTTAGATTATAAAGTTATAAATAAGGGTATTTTTCAAAAACCCATGGCTTCGCTTCCGAAGGCCTTTATTAACCCACTGGAGCAATGTGTTTTTTTTTTTTTTTTATCATGAATGGATGCACTTTTTTGGGTTTTAAATTTTTTCCAGCCATTCAACTTGGAGGAGCCAGGACATTTAATTACCGTATGTGTGAGTAAATCATGGGCTAATTTTCATTTTTGGGTGAACTAACCCATTAATGCAATGCTAATCAACATAGCCTGTATTATAGAATTTAATAAAATAATATATTCTCACACATGAAACCACAGAAGTAATTTCAAGTAATTTTGATTTTGAAGCAAAACATGATATTAAACTCATAAATTGTAGTTTTTGACAGTATGCTAAGCAAACATACTAGCTTTCCCTGTTGTCAAGAGAAAATGTTTTATTACTAATCTTTAAAAGTAAGTCCAGGTAAGATCATTTGAATGTTTTTATTTGAATAATTTCATATTTGAAAGCAAAGAAGGTTAAGTGAAAGGTCCGATAAAAAAGAGAGATGTAGTATGAATAAAAAAGTGCCAGTAAAATAAATAAATAAATTAAGTGGGGTATGGTTAACGTTAAATTAAATTTTCTTTTTTTTTTTCTACCGAAAATGTGCTGGGAGCCTACTATTGCTTTTACATGCATCTGATTGACAGACAAATCATGCGATCTTATTTCACTGTTGTTGAGGGTTTTTCAGCTTTGTACAAAGTTTGCTTCGTACATTTAGTTTAACTGTATTGTTAAAGAGGGCGAGCTTTACCTTTCAGTTGAACTGTGTTAATGTTTTCAAGACACTTACATTGTTCTTGCTCCGTCCAAGCAATAACGGTGTCCATGTTATGAGCCGAGTTTTTTATTTACTTCAACTGCTCAATGCTCTGGTAATATCAATGGGATGACCCATTTCAGGAGTTGCCACAATTACATTTTAAAATCAGAATATGAGCATAGCTCACTTATATTCAATAAAATATTGAAACGCCGTTTGAACGGCCCGCCCCCCAGCTGAACTGGAAGTTTTGATAGGTTTTGCACCCGAGTCAGACCTGTCTGTTATTGGCTGAAGCGCTTCAGAACTGTCTGTTATTGGCTGAAGCGCAGGGCTGAGGGCTCAGCCTCCACCGCACGCAGTCGTTTGAAAAGTGTTTGTGAAATGTAAGCTCGCTTTGTTGCTCCATCAGCACCTTTGTCAAAGTACTCTGTACTTTTGGTGAAAAATAAATGTAGCGAAGTTGAATACTTTATTTTAATTCTACTCAAGTACAAGTAAAAGTACCACAATTTAATTATACTCAAGAAAGTAGAAAAAATCAAAAAATCTACTCAAGTACTGTAACGAAAGTATTTGTATATATAGTTACTTTCCACCACTGGTTTACGTTGATCATCCCGCAGTATGTAGGACAGTTTTGTTGATTTAGTAATTTGTTACTTCCTTTAACACATTTTTGTCATGCTCTGCAGGTCTACCTGCAGGTCTGAGGTTCTCCCTGGCTACTTGCTGGGATTGAGCGTCAATATTAAATCGTGACAAGTCTAATTGTGACTACGTTGCTGTTTTGCCTCTACGTCTATTACTATAGTAACTGTTCGCACTTTGTTGTGGTGTCGTCTCGGTCAGGGGTGGTGTGGCTTGCTGGCTGGTCTGTCTTCGCTGGCTGCCATCTGCTAAATCTTATGGTTGTGCATCAGCATTTTGTTGCATATTGAGTTTATGTATGTATTTTGATTTATTATTATTTTATTTTTTTATGGTTTATAATTCACTCTGGGCATTGTAATTTATTACCGCTGAAAGTCTGAGTGAATTGTGTGCTTTTAATTTGTTCTTTCTAAAGAGAAAAACCATTTGTATTTTTCTTTTGTCATTGTTTTCTTTTGCTGTGTTATACCTATATTGTGTTTTAGAAGTTGTTGATTTGTATTTGTTTATTTTCTTTACAGGAGCTGGGGTTTCTGGAGAGGGGAGGTTAGCTGCTATTGTATGGTGTGTGGTGATTACACATAGACTATGTGTAATCACCACACACCATACAATAGCAGCTAACAAATTAACAGAGCCCCAGTAACCCGATACACACGCCCACACACACACACACACACACACACACACACACACGTGTGAGGATTGGATGCAAGAAAACACACAGCACTATGTGACATAGTGCTGTGTGTTTTCTTGCATCCAATCCTCACACGTGTGTGTGTGTGTGTGTGTGTGTGTGTGTGTGGGCGTGTGTATCGGGTTACTGGGGCTCTGTTAATTTGTCAGCTGGCCTGTACCTCCAGGTACCTTTGCTACTGGTCAACTAGCTCAATTTAAATATTTGTTTGCTGTGTGTGTGTGATGCAAATGTGTGCACGTGTTCAATGTTGACAGAAATAAAATTGTACATTTTTCTATATATGACCCACATCTCCTCACCTATTCTTTGATAAGAACCTGTGCGACCCTTAGGGCTGTTATTCCCCAGTATTCTGGGGTGGCGTAGTCGACCGTTGTTGCAATTATAGAGCGTCTCCTTTGGAGCTTGCCCCTCCCCACTGTGCCACACATGGTTAAAAGCGGTGTTTCGAGTGACGATAACCCAGGGTTAAAGGGTTAGTTCACCCAAAAATTCTGTCAGTAATTACTCCCCCCTCATGTTGTTCCAACCCTGTAAGACTTTCGTTCATCTTCAGAACACAAATTAAGATATTTTTGATGAAATCTGAGAGCTGTCTCACTCCTTCATAGGCTGCTTGGTAATTAAATCTGCCGGCTCAGAAAACGTAAAAGTGCCTTACCAATGCCACAAAATTAATGGCTTACCTTTCACACTTTTCCATCAAATGATCATGAGCGTCATCTTCTCAGCTGAGAAGAACTTATCAGTTCTCGCATTAGTTGAGAGATTGTTTCCCTTGAATTAACATGTACCAACTGTACCTGATATTTATCCAAATTAATCAATATTGAATCAAGACCGAAATAAAATCGCAAGCTTATGAATTGAAATCGTAAAATGTATCAAGCACAAATAAAACAGTAGCCTACCATTCATTGTACCATGTAGACATTGTCAAAACATTTGGTAACAACATGTTTAGAGACAAGAATCACAATACACTTATTGTGATGCGATTCTCCCCCTCCCTCCTCTCATCTTGCATAATTCTCACTCCAGGCTAAACTCTAAAGTTGGCAGCCCTGCTAGCGCTAAGCTAAAAATGGCAAGCATTTCCTTTTGTATGCAATGGTGTGATTCATTGGCCAAATTCAATTGATGGTGAGCCCCACGGATTTGGACAATAGATTGACTGAGTAGGCCTAAACGTCATACTGTGATCTCTACTGTTTTCTTCTATTTGCGGTGGGATCTCAGCTCACATTTTTTTTCCCCCCTTTTATTGACTGAAACAGAGCAATTTGTTTCCTGGATCGTTTAAGGGATTTTTTTTTTTTTCCTCCCTAGTATCCTTCACGTGATAGGATTTAACTTTCTTGAACTGTTGGTCTTTCTTTTTTTTTTTCCCCTGAGGAAAAAAAACATTTGATTTGAAAAGAATTGACTGGAAACAAAGAACTGAAAATTGTTGAACTAAATCTTTATTGCTTTTAAGAAACCTAACTGATTCACATTTTGAATTTGTGCAATCCACATTTGGATGGATGTGAACCCAATTTGATTTGACTTGTGTATATATACATATAAGTTTGATTTATTTACAAGGTGCACCTATAGTTTTTTTTTGTTGCATAATCTAACATTTGTACTCTGTCATACCGGTATATTGTTTATCCTGTTGTTATCTTTATATCTGATTGTTCCTTTTGGGATGTTTACAGATTTTCCCTTATTTACCATTTAAAATAGTAAATATCCAGCTGGTGGAAAAAAAACTCTAATCATTTTATCTGCACAAGTCTTTAATTACATTAATCACAGGCTCTATAGTCGAACCTAACTGGTCCAAATAAAAATCATAGTTGCACTTACTGTTGGAAAAATTTCAAATAATATTCATAGCTATTATAAGAGCAAAGAGGTGCTACACATTTATTTTTTTAAAGGTTAATATAGATACCACAGTACACTTCTATTGTGAATTCTTTTGGCCACGACAATAGTGTAGAGAAAAATCTGATATTGAGACAGCCCTAATCTAAATCAATGAGTTGAAATAAAGTTTGTGAGATGAATGTGGCTATTTATGAAGAGAGAACAAACATACAGAGACACATGAAAACATGGCATCAAAAAGCTGTTGTTTAAATTTGCAAAGCAAATAATTTAAAGTTAGAAACAATGTGTCATTGCTGTTAAGTCTATATCAATGTGAATGGATACATGACACTTTTAAATCTATAAACAGTATGTCTATAATTTATGAAGTAGTATTTACTAACCATGAATAATGATGATGTGGATGTTTCTTGTTACTCCACTTTTCTTGAGCAGAAGTTATTCTGAAACTACTTTCAATTCAATTTTTATAAAGGACCGTGGAGGTTTTCTTCAGAACTTAAACCTGTTATACCAGGAGTTTTTTGGAAAACTAATAGAACCAGTCATGACATTAGAGTGAAACTATGTGGAGAATGACTGTTGGTCATCCAAAGATCCACACACAATGGCCCTCATTTATCAAAAGTGCGTACACCAAATTTCCAGCGTACACCGGGCGTACACCCAAAACCACGGTGACTTTGAGATTTATCAATATGGACTTTGGCGTACGGCACGCTCAAATCCTACACCTGCTCAGGAGGTGGTGTACGCACGTTTTGAGTGCGGGAATGCGCAGAAAAACAATTCCTAACACCACAAAACGCACTGACAAACTAAAAGATATAATATATTATGACCCACTGTAAAAAAACAGCAACATAGTAATTATAAAATTAAGTGTTTATTTTTGTGCAACATGGACTTCAATGTTTAATTTGTGTGACTTTACCAAAGCATTTGATTTGTAGGCATATGTATTCCTTAAGTTGCGAGCCTGTGCGCTTTACCTGACGTTTTGTTTATACTTTCGCCTGGCTCCGCAGCGCGAGTCTCCGCAGACTGCGCGCGCACCTCCCCAAACGAACGAGGCGTTTATACTCGACGCGCTCGCCGTTGTACTATTCTTTGAAACGATGGTTAGGCCAGGGTTAGGCCCGGCAGGTATGCACGGACTGGGTTTAGAAATGAAAGGCTTTCAATGACCAAAAAAATAATTCAGACTGACAAAATAATAAAAATGCCATTCTTCTTATTTTAAATAATAATAATAATACAAATAATAATAACGACATTCTTCTTCTAAATAACAATAAGCGTCATTAATAATAAAAATCTAGAAATCAATTTTGTTTCTTTCCACTTCCCTGGTTTCGCTTTCTCTTTCTCAAAGAAGTTTCTCTTTAATTTGCCGTCTTCCGTGTGTCCATGGCGTAAAATGAGGGCGTGGGGGGAGCGGAGACTTGAATATATAGGGGCGTGTTATTCTAATGACGATCGTTTTCAGCCGCGGCATTTATCAAGGGCAGGTATTGCGTACACCAGAATTTCAAAGGTACGCACAGCTTCATAAATCAGGCGATGAGAGGAGTGTAAGCATAATCTTACGCCAATATATACGCCCGTTTCTACGCAAGATTGATAAATGAGGGCCAATGTATCTGAAATTACAGGTTAAAAGAGACAAACACTGAAAATACAGATAAACAGAGACAGACAGCACTGAAATACATAGTTAACCCTCTGGGGTCTGAGGTGTTTTCTGGCCCCTGGAGGTGTTCTGACATGCTCTGACATTTGTGCTTATTTCTGTTACTTGTGACATTTTCATGGCTAAAGTCTGATTACACTGTATTCAGCACAAACTCTGCTACAATAATATATCAGCAGCATGTATGTAAAAGTTTGTAGTTTTGAGAATGACATTTATGCATGGTTTGTGAAAAAAAAAAAAAAAAAAATTCACTGAAATAAGGTCATGAATCCCATACTGATTATTTCTTCACAAGACTTTTGAAAATTGTATCACGTAGCCTAGAATATTTGCTCCAAAACTATGTGAAAATCATCCTGACTGATTTAAAATTTGTAAGACATGTTTTGTGTAAGAAAGCTTTATGCGAGTAGGCGTGAACACATCATGAATATTGATGGATTTCACACTTGAGAAAGACAAAGACCCTCCCATAATGGCCCTATTAGGTGCTTATCAGGCCCTATCATTATGAGGAACCTTGCACAAAGAATGAGGATATTTAAAAAAGAATGGCTTTTTGATTGTTTGGATTTATTTACAACACAACATAATCCAAAGATACACAACAAATGACAAAAAAAGCACATTATTTAACACACTGAAAAAGAAACAGAGACTTAACCAGTCACACACCTTTGTGACATTCCTGAAACATAGTACATACCTGTCATTTCCAAGGTGTTTGATTTTTCACTTTACCACGTTCATGGAATGTTGAAGTCAGCAGGACTCTTCAGTGGCATCTGGTCCCTGTAAAAAAAAACAAAAAAACAGCTGTGAACATGCTGATATCAAGAGAAACTATAGGGCTGCACGATTTTGGTAATACATTTTAGATTTTTCTGGTTAAAATTGCTTTTTAAAATGTACAAAATACACACACACACACACATATATACATATACATATACATTTACATATACCGTTATCAATCTAAATTAATCTCGTTTCTCGGCAAAATGGACATACGCGGTTTTCATCGGACAGCGACGATATGCTCATTGTCTCCAAATTATGACCAGAAATGGATAAATATTAAGTCTGCTGTTTAAAACAAATAAAGAACCAACGTAGGAAAATAGTTATTATGCTCAAACAGCGGGAAACTTGTGTATTTTTGCAGTGTGCTCATGTCAAAAATATAAACGCGCACATCAACCCGATCACGTTTAATGTTCATGTAAACTACATTCAGATTCATCAATCGTAATGAATTCAGTCCGATTGAAACAACAGTTGTGCATGTAAACGTAGCCACTGATTAGGACATGATCAGAGATGGGCAGTATTTCAATTAAATGTATTTAAGGCCCCGTTTACACGTACATGGCTATTTTGAAAAACGGAGACATTTCCCTTCGTTTGTGCCCTTCGTTTACACGCAAACGGAGAATTCGCTTCTGAAAACAATTCTTTCTAAAAACTCCGGCCAGAGTGGAGATTTTGGAAAACTTTGTTTGCATGTAAACTGAGAAAAACTGAGTTTTAGGCAGCTACGTCACAGAATGTGACTATTTTCGGGATTCTGATTGGCTAATGATTGGCTGATTGGCTTGAGCTTCTCGTTACACTGCCACCTACAAGTTTGGCATGCTCTTGACAGCATATACACGGGTTCGTGTGCACAATGTTATTTTTGAAAACGAAGAGGGGTGAAATGTCCGTTTATGAAAATAGCCATCCACGTAGCCTGAGCTCTCCAAATCTTTCAAAGTGGATGGTGAAGTCTTTGAAAGGAATGGGGCAGAACACAGCATATCTGTGGCGAAATCAATGACGCCAACAAGGAACTATACCACACAAGCTTGTGATGCAGTTTCTGAATGTTTGCTGAAACCTCTTTTTAATTCATTTGAGAAAAACAAGCAAGGTATACACTATAAAGCATTGTGATTTTGCTGTAAGCAAGCCATTCCCTTCTGAGTTTTTCCTGTTCATTGGCAGCCTTTATGAACTGCAAATATTCTGGAAATTGTTTCCTGGTATCTCCTTTAACATGTCTGCAACCTTTGTTGTTAACTTTCTGATGGTCATTTCCCTTTCATTGTCTGTTAATCTGTGTTCTCATCTCCCTCTTTCACCAAACTCTCTGCTCTGCGTCTTTTCTTCAGCTAGACTTTTTTTGTCTTGACTGAATGGCCTACTTCAATTATCACAGTCACTTCTACTAACATGATCTTCCTGCCAACACTTTTCTCCAATGTGAATCCATGAGGGTTTGGACAAGGCAATATAATTCAAAATACTATTAAATTAGTCTTATGGCCTGTTCAGACGAAGGATGATAACTATAAAGATAAAGTTCTTTAAAAATCGTTTAAATATAAAAGAACATCGGAGTCCATACCACAGCTATAACAAATAACAGCACAGAGAAAAGATATGGTTGGAATCACTTTCAGATTTTTTTTTTTTTTTAGCTGATGAATAATAAAATCTTTGGCAGACAATCAGAATCTTTCCTGCTTTCAGAGCTCGAGCATTTAATGCGACCGACGACAATTCTGCCGTGCTTAGAATAAACAGAACGATATTATCTGCTGGTGTGGACGCCAATATAGTTATCGTTCTGGGTGTGAAAATGCCTCTGTAAATGAAGAGGACTACACATTACATTAGTAACTTACAATATCCAGTTATTTTAGTCTGGAAGAAAAATCAAAACATAACTCAGTCTTTGTTGCCACATCAGATGAAAGATTGGGTCTCTAAGAAAAGCTGCATGACAGATGGAAATCATAAATTAAACTAAAATGGTTAATTCTAAAGCGAAATTGAATTAATCCACACAAACTGCTTATACCACATCTAACATGAACAAGACCCGACAGCAATGAACAGAAACCGAAGAACTTAAAGGTGCACTGTGTAATTTTAGTGGCATCTAGTGGTGAGGTTGCGAATTGCAACCAACAAAAGTTACGGATGCCGACAGCAAAAGATGTCGTTGTCTAAGACATACAGAGAGTAGCCAGTTAAGCAATGAGGTTTCTTTACAAAGATATATTAAGAAATTAGGTTTACTTAATTATTCAGTAAAACAATATGTTATTGCGAATATTATTGTTACTTGTTCATCATTGTGTCAGAGTTTTATTCGCTGACTTTAGCTAGCTTCTTTGCACAAATAACAACATAGTGACGAAACGTGTTTGTCCGTATAGGGCCACTGTAGATACATGTCGGCGCATTTCAATGTAAGGGGACATGCGCTGTATGTAGATAGAAATGGCTCGTTATAAGGTAATAAAAACATAACGGTTTATTATGTAAGGTTTTTATACACCACTGAAAATATAGTTATGTATATGATATTGCATTTCTGTCAACAGATCCTCCTAAATATTACACAATGCACCTTTAAGTATAAATGCATACAAGGATAATTAATGTGTCATGATTGCTGGTTGCAGTACAAAGGAAAGTTGTCAGGATCTAAATGCAGCAGCTTCTTTTAATTAAACTTATTAAACAAATTCAAAACTTTACAAAATTGGAAAAACTCTGGAACAGGAACAGGAACAGAAAAACGAACTTGGGGATTTCACACTCGGAAAAGAAAAGAAAGTGTGCCTGCGTACATACGTATTCAAACGCGCATACCTTTGGACTGAACACTGTCCAAAGTGTCGCCGTTTTTGCAGATTCGCCAGAACACATTAAAAGTTTTATTTTTTCAGTTAAAACGGTGTTGTGTAAGCGGCCCCTAAGTTAATAACTAATGATCTTTGCAACAGAAGTGAATCAATCAAAAACTAACTTTAACTGGACAATAATCTAGAGCTGCTGTAAAGCCTGAGTACTCTGGCGTGTTACCTTCTAGAGTGGACTTGGGGATTTCACACTGCATTGTGACCATTGTTATTGGCAATGCTTTAATAATTGGAGTGGGAGTTTCTCACTGGAAAGGGTTTGGGAATATTATTCACTGGAGTGGAGTGGAGATTTTAGACTCTGGAATGGAGCGGGCTTGGGATGTGGGGACCGCCGAGAGAAAGATTTCTTCAGAGCCCCTCGGACGGAAATAAGAGCTGGATCCACCACATTGCTCCCAGGTCATGTGTTTGGCACCATCTTTTGGGCTCGTGGGAAGACTGGGGCTGGATCAGGGAATGTAGCAGGATCTTGGAAAGAGTCCATACAGAGGTGAACATACTCCCTCCATGAGTAGCCACTCATCTCCGGTAAGTTCAATTCGTGGTCACCCTCTACACCAACCCAACAGATGGTTTTACACACCTGAGGCCTCATTTATAACCAATGCGTACGCACAAAACTTCCGACGCATAAGTTGTGATTTATAAAAACAAACTTGACGGAAAAATTTGCGCACCTGCACGCAAACTCTGACCCATGCGTATGAACGTTTTGGGGACGGAGCAGTTTGGCGACACCGGTGGTGAGATGGAGTTAAATGTCTTTTTGGCCACTTTTAGATAGAAAATGTAAAGAAAATAATACAGAAAGATAATCCAAATATAATTTCACTCACCAAGCCACATAAAGCAAATATCCATCCCTTCTTAAAGGGGTCATGACATGAGAAACCAAATTTGCTTGATCTTTTGGTATATAAGAGGTCTTTGTACCATTAAAACTTCTTGCAAGTTTTATAGCTTATAAAAGTTATACAAGTTTTAAAGACTGATTCTTAAGTGCTGACTGAAGTGGGACTTAAGTGCTGTGAACTAAGGACTACAATGATGTCAACCCAAAACCCCGCCCTCAACCACTGAATCAGCCAATAGTGAGCCTGCAAGGGTGAGGTCACTGCAGCATGACACCAATCATTTAATGTAATTATAATAAAATAATTTAATTAAGACACTGAAATTTTAATATTTAAATTTTTTTTTTTTTAAATTGCATTGTGCAAAATTATCACAAATTAGTTTTTATGCTGTGGAATCCCCTGTGAAAAAGTGAGGTAAAGGAAAATTGTCAGATTCACCCTTTATTCAAATAGTATTAAAACTGAGTTAAAGATTTTGTAAACATATTGTGTAGTTGTGCCTGGAGTCAATTGTTTATTTATGATAACACAAACATTCCAAATTGTACAGACATAATTTTTAGCCAGGCTGTCATACAAGAAATTATGAACACATGAAAAAACAAGAGAGGACAATGAAATATTAATAAATGACTATGTTGCCGACAATGTATGCTTTTTTTCTCCTGTGAGCTTTTTAGTTTTTCTAAAACCTGTAGCTGTAGTTTGCCCTTTTTTGTCACTTAATATTTAACAATATTACTGATCTGCCTGCACTGACACCATTCTATGAGAACTGAACTGAGCTGGACAATGACATCACTGTTTTCTCCAGAGCGGCTGTATAGATAAATGAACAAAATAGATAACTAATGATTTTTTACAATGGAAATGAAAGCTTTAGCATAAGTTCTGCCAGGAAGACTAAATTGTTACGTCACTTATTACCTTCTCATCTATCCAATCGTGTTCTAATACTTGTAGTATAAATGAATCGGTACTTACACATGTCTGAGTTTGCAGATGCTGACGCCTACATTCCCCTCCATCCTCCCCACCACCACCAGGATGGTCCCTCCCTGTCCATACCTCCCCGGGGGTCGGCTGCGCTCCTCCTTCGTCATAGGCAGGAAATGCAGATTCCGGACCCTCTGATTGCGAGCTACGGACGGGGCCTACGCCAAAGAACTTTATATCATAATATTTGCCTGCTGGGCTGTTAATAAATGTCTACTTGTTTCGGTATTTTGCCTCTTGAGTCTTTCTGGTAGAAATTAATCAACACAGAACTTACTTAAGCTGGACAATGACAGTATTTTCTTCTAGAGCTGCTGTACACCCAAGACTAACTTTGTTGCATTATTTTCCTGTTAACTCTGTAAAGCTGCTTTGAAACAATCTGTATTGTAAAAAGCACTGTAGAAATGAAGGTGACTTGAAATAATTTTGTCAGATAAACACCTTAACTAAGTTTAGTGTTTTGTTCTTCCTTCATATTTTAAAATATTAAAAAAATATAAATATAAAAATATTTTCCTCATAATTTGATGGTTTAAGCAAACTTGTAGGGTCATAATTTTTTTTTTTTTAAAACCCCGCACATCACTTTTGGCCACTACTGTATATTTGGTGTGGTCAGTGCTACAATAGTGCTGTTCAAGAGTCTGCTAACTGTGGACTGAAGGGCCCGAGTCATCACAGGTGCACTGCTGCATTTTTTATTACTTTCATTCCATTGCTATAAAATTTCTTAAAGGGAAGTTACAAAAAGAATACCTTGATGATTAAACTTTTTTATCGTTTGATCAACTCCGTCATCATTTAACTCCAATACATCATATTTTCATTGAAAAGTGCGTGGCCGCGTCCTCTCTGCTGCCATCTTGTTACTCCTAACTAGGTTAGGAGACCTCTCCAGCTCTCTTAAATAATGTACGAGTTGAGACCAAGTCTTAACACATAGGAACCTTTATGAATCACACTTATTCTTAAATTTAGGAATAAGAGTAAAATTATGTCATTCTTAGAATCTTGACAGACTTGAGACTAAAATTTTACTGGCTTTATACATAGGTCCCTGACTTCTTCTGCCACATGGCTATATACAAGGGAGCAACAACGATGTACTAAAAACGGAAAAGATTTCAGATGACAACGTTGTCAAAAAGATCCCCGTTTAGACTGTAGTATAATATCAAGAAAATGCAATTACCTGCCTCCTTGTTTATTTTAGATGCCTTTTTGTTACACATATTTAGCCAATGTATTGGATATAATGCATTGCATTCAATGTTGTTATTTATTTTGTTTGTAAAAGATGGCTTATATCGTTTTGGCATAGATGTACAGTAATTGATTATGTATGTATATGTGACTGTGCCAACCCATGTTAAGAGGAGCAGAAAAGTGTGATTATGTGTGTGCGCTAGAGGACTCCTAGAACTTTAAATGAACTCAGCCATCTTAGTTGAGTTTACTGGAGTTCAAGGACATGAAGAGGTGGACCGCTTGCACCTGCCTGGAGAAGGATCTGGGAAACTTTGGAGGAGTGTCAACCTAACGCCTGTTGTAAAAAAACAGGAGTATAAAAGACTGATGAACTGACTGCCTCTTGGGATACTGATACGCCAGTGCCCCCGACTCCTAGAAGCCCAGAGCTGAGAACAAGAAACCCCAAGCAGAAGATAAGAAGCCCAGAGCTTATACACCTTTGATTCAAAACGTGATTATTGTATTTTATGCTTAAACGATGAAGTTTTATTTGCCTTTTTGTTTATTATAAAAAGAAAAGTAACCAATTAAAATAAATTTAATTGATTACAAAATCTGCCTACTGAGACTTAGATTTATGATGCTGGAAGACTTTTAATGAGAACATACCACAGAGGAGTCTTCTGACCAAATTGTAAGTACCTTTTGAATGCTTGTGGTTTAGGTCAGATTAGACTTTCTTTACCTTACATGAGAATAATAAATAAATAGGTAAAAGGTGTTAAGAGTAAAGTACACACCGTAAAACAAGACGTATACGCTAAAATGGCTAAAACGCTGTATTATGCGTTTTAAATATATAAATATATTTAAATATATATATCTAATAATTAAATATAGACAGGCGGTGGCTTCAACCGTGGCTTCTGTGGCCTTTGTGCCACTAAGTTCTAATGAAGACACGACTGGCTGCAGTGTGATGTCACCGCAAGAGGTTGTCAAGTCCCAAAGAGACCTTCTTCAAGTAAGTTTGGTCATTACTGTCATTTATATAACAGTTAGGTCCGGCCTAATTCAAAAATTCAAAAATTTCTGATTGAACAATATCGGATTCTATGAGTAGGGATTTAAGGCAACTTTATGGCAGAAAATAAATGTCTTTGCTTGTATTCTATTGGTCTGTATGTGTACCTAGTTGAGGGGTCTTTGCAAGTTGTCCTACCAGTGTGCTTAAATAGGTTGCTGGTGAGTTCTGTTCCATTTTCAATTAAACCATATTCACTCTGCTTTCTGTCAAGGCAAAGCTCAACAGCCAAAGAGAAAACTACACACTGATCCAGCCGTACAGAAGGACCTCCAAATAAAGAGGATGATGCTGGACCTTCTGGAAGAGTCAGAGAGGCGTAACACAGAAATGGTTAGGGAGAACACTTTAAATTACAGAGAACACAGCCACCATTACCAACAGCATCCATGAGGGGTTTTCACTACTAAAGCATGTAATGTTCCAGCCGCAGCCTCATGTTGCTTCAGTGATGGATACACCCACATGCAAAGACCCCAACCCAGGATCATACATACACCATTTATCACATGCACCTGGCCCATTCACACCAACACACAAATCCACACACAGCTTCTGTACACTCTTACATGCGCACACTGCAGCAAGATAAAACAGTGCCAGAACATGACATGGGCCCGGTTCCCCGATAACGCTCACTCTTAGCGCGCTAAGAAGACTCGAAAGATATATCTTACCAAAGTTGTTTATGTTCCTAAGTGTGTTCCCCGAACCATACCTTAGGAAGCTGCTTAAGATATACCTTCTTACGTGCGACGTTACCGGGTGCTGTCCGGGGCGATGTTGGTTGATATCGATGGCTCGAGAATCAATTATTCTCTCGTGCAGGGGCTGTTTATGTGAGAAAGCGGTGCACTGTAAAACCCAACAAGTTAACTCAACTCAAACCGATTGAGGAAACTGATTGCGGCAAACCATTTAAGTTTAAAAATAAATACATATGAGTATTGTGAACTTATATATATTGATATTATATATATGACTCAATATATATAAGTTCACAATACTCATATGTATTTATTTTTAAACTTAAATGGTTTGCCGCAATCAGTTTCCTCAATCGGTTTGAGTTGAGTTAACTTGTTGGGTTTTACAGTGTGTTCTTTATAAAAGAAGCACTTCAGAAATAGTTGAAATTGCATTTATTAGGACTCATGGGATATTATAAAAAATAATCCAAACTATAATAGCCTATAATAGCCTAGCCTACATATTTTTAAATTGTATCATATATTGCTGCCATAATAACCATTTCAAATTTGTACATGCTTTCTTCTCTTTCCCATTTTTGTTCGCTGAGGTAGAGCTGCGATGAAATATTGTTCTTGGAAATACTTTCCAGCATTTCAGTAATAAAAGTTTACATCTTACGTACGGTGCTCGGCAGTGATCAAAAAGGATTTAAACAGTGGATTTTGAATCTCTTCTTGTAAACTCAGAGATGTGGATTCAGACGGCAATTAAATTACCACACGACCTGTTTGTCAAAAAACAGTAGGTACTAATTTGGCAAGGGATTTTTACGCGGGTCGGGTGAGAAAAAACACTGATATTATGGATTCGGACGGCACTAAAATCACAGACTCACCCCTATAAATGTTTAAAATACCGGACGAAACAATATTAGCGTTCGAATAGGACTTAACTGACAGTAGCCTATGCTTTCACTGGCCTTTAAAAGCGCTTTTTAATTAAATTAATAATACTGTATAATAATATAATTAAAAATCTAACAACAATCAGTGTAATAATTTTATTCTTTGCATGAAAACACTTGAATTCGCCTAATTGAATACTGTCTGGGTGTATTAAAACTTCAGAATTATATTCGTATAGACCTGCAACAGTGATAAGGTAAAGCTAAGAGTGGTCCAGACCAACCTTACGAAAGTGTGACTTACAAAAGATATACTTAGCGTACGAACGTGTCGGGAATCGTGCCATAATGTTAAGAGAGAGGTTAAGGAATAGGTTAAGAACTACTTAACGATAAGAACATTTTGGGGAACCGGGCCCTGATCATTTTCTAAAATATATTCTCATTCAGTAATTTACTGTATTTGAAACCAGCCATTTTGACTCCTCTTTGGTAGACACTTCACTGCGATTAATAGTTTCTTGTAATTCTGTTGTTGGGGCAGATAAATATATAAAAGTGGCAATATTTTGCCATTTGTTGATTGTTTCTCTTAAAGTTATTGTTGACTGTTATAAGAGGGTACACTGTGACTTGAGTTTAAGTTTGACATGGCCCCTTATTTAGTGTCTTCCAATTTATATATTTATTGTATTTACATAAAATGACATTAATGAATATGCTATGTGCATATTCAGCAAGAGGTGATGAACTTGCAAGGTTTGTTTGACTCTGTTCTGGTTGAAAGTTCTCTCTCTCTCTATGAGCACATGGCTGGCCCTGGGCCGGAGAGGCCACGCAGAGCAACCAGGAGAAGGTCAGAAGAGTTGATAGTTGGAGTAGTGATTGACTTCTTCTGCATTGAATGAAGAAATTGTGCCAAACTCCTGATGTTGTCCTTGATTATAGTGTGGTTGAGAGAGTCCTCTCTCTCCTGTATGAGCACATGGCTGGTTATGGGTCAAGGCCTGCTGCCCTGTGGACTGGTGAGGCCAGCTTGCCATGCAGGACAGCTACGCGAACATACCGAGAAGGCCAAGAGAAGGAAGGGCTTGTGTAGAGGCAATTAAAAACCTGAGAAAGGTCCCACCTCTCAGGGTTGTCTCGTCCAATCAGAAAGGTGGAATTTCCTAATGGCGGGAAATTCCTCTGTTCTGAGGATTTATGATTCTGTCTCAAGTGTGGTTAGACATGGGCCTTGCTGTTTGTGTCCATTTATAGATAAGAGACATGATACAGGTGGGGTTACATTGACTGTTGGTTAGGGTGACCATACGTCCTGTTTAACCAGGACATGTCTGGCCAGGATTTCGAGATCGCCCAAAATGCCCGGGATTCGGCTTTGTGGGTGTTCCGCCAAAACATTTTTTTTTGTATATGAACACTGTTTTACATGAATATTATGACACAAGTGAATCACAAAGCTTTGTTTACAAAAGAAAGAATAGGTTAGCAATTAAATGTTACATCGCAGCCATGGAAAAATTTGGATTCATTACGAATGAGAGAGTTGTGCGTGAGCCCATAAATTTAAGCTTTGAATTCTGGTTTGCGATCTGGTCACCCGATTATCAGCGAATTTAACAATATTCCATTAGTTATTCCATATAGAAAGCTTGAATTGTCTACTTTTAAACAAAACAATTCAAAACGAAAATAAACCGACTAGCCTACTCTGCTTATGAATTCTGTATGAAGTGTATGCATTTCTCTCTATAGGCGCTCACTGCGAAGATGACGATTCAGCATCGTCAACTTCATCTTTGCAGCCCGACATTGACACAGAAAACGCTAGTTTAATAATAAACAATTCAAATGTCTCCTTGCTATATTTGACACATTCATAATCATTACTTTTGCCGGTTCTTTGTGACAGCTGTTATGTGCGTTATTGGCAGCGTCACCCTCTGGTTACATGAACGCGTCACCAGCGCATCAGCACCAGAACATGGAGATTTTATTTTAGAGAATAATCCCACAACCCTTATAGATATTCTATAATTAAATCAACTAATCGAATATTCAAAAATTGTGACTCATCCCTCCATGGAATCTCTTGTTTCTTTTTCCATATCGTCACTCGCGTCTCACCCAAGGGGATTATAAACGTT
Source organism: Abramis brama (assembly GCF_963993115.1). Classification (NCBI taxonomy): domain Eukaryota; kingdom Metazoa; phylum Chordata; class Actinopteri; order Cypriniformes; family Leuciscidae; genus Abramis; species Abramis brama. The sequence continues at coordinate 23,002,886 of NC_139966.1, read as the reverse complement.
TCTTCCTTGGTTCGCTTTTAATTAGGCCTATTATTTTCGTATTCTTTACTGTGGTAAAGTAGAAAAAATGCTGTAGGATAGATAGCCTACATTTATATTTGTACATCAAATTCCTTTTAACACAGTTTGTGCTTGTTACATGGTAAGGCGCGTCAAGTTTACTTGTAAAGCGCATTTCACACGCTCAGGTGATTTTAGTTTCGCTTTCTCTGGCAGTGCAATATCAAACAACAAGCAGAAAATATGAAGATATCAGAGATCAATGGTCTCTTTCCTGCTCTTGTCCCATATCCCTCTCAAAGCGCAGAGCGGTAGGCTATATCACGCGTCTTTGTGTGGAAATATTAAACAAATTTTTTTTTTTTTTTTTTTAAATAGATTCAACTTTATTATATTATTTAAGTTACCAGTATTTACTGATATTTATTTCAATGCTTTACAGGCTTTAGTGTGTTGTTTCTTTGTTTTGTTTTTTTATTTCAAAACAAACCCCCAACCACTGCACCACCGCCGGCAGTTGGTCCATTACCACCGCGGTGGTAAAAAACTGCCACCATCACAGCCCTAGCGCACCGTAGGCTTAAATCAGGAGAATAACGCGGAAGACGATCTTTTAGCCGACTAAATGCCTCAAATGCATCAGGGCTGAAGTGACAGGAACACAGCCGTGGGTCTTTAGGGAGTTGTACTCGTCCACAAGCAACTTCCCACTCTTTTCTTATTTTCTTCTCCTTTGGAAAGCAGTGGAGGCTTACATCACTCCCCTTGTTGCCTTTGGACTGGAAATTACAACCAAACGCTGCACAATGTGGCATTATATTCACTTTTAGGATGCAGCTACAGTTAAACTTAGCACCATTAGCTCACCTCTCTCTGTTCTGAACACAACTGACACAACCTATACATGTCATCGACCCAGAATGCATTGCGCGCACAAAAATAATGGCAATAGTTCAAATTCTGTAAAACACTGTGAGGTTTTTTTTTTTAAATAACGAAAATATTTTATGTATTTCTAACTATGTATTTTGTAAGAGAGAGCAATTGTAGCATATTTAGGCCTATGTGTCTTAATAGTCAGGGTTCCTTTTAATATTTGTTCATCTTCGTATCACCTTTATTTGTGACTGATATGTTCGAAATGGAATAGAAGTCAAGGATTACTTTCTTTCTTGTCTATCTGCCATTCTTGTCTCTGCCGTTTTGTGATGTTTAAGGAAATTGTGATGCTGTTGTTCACTGTTTGTGTAAAGGTGAAGCCAGTGTCGTAAAGAAGAGATAGGATCCAAATGCGAATGAAAGTCAGAGTTTATTGAGAGAGAGCAAAATAATAGTTCTTCAAACAGGAACACAGGATGCTTGCAGATTATGCAGTAGAAAAGTCTTTAGAAAGGTAAACAGAACAGACTCTGTAGAAAATTCCTTTAAACGGGTCAGCAGCTCTCTCACAGCTCTCGCTCGTAGGCTGAAGTGCAGCAGACAGTCAGGGAGATCGGCCGGTAGAGCTCAGACCTCTCATCTCCTCGTACAGAGCGGTAGCAATGCATAGACAACAGCACAGGGCGTTCGTCGACAGCAGGATGGCTGGACACAGTGTAGAACAGATGATTAGTAGAGAGAGAAATAAATTGGCTGACCTGAACCAAACTGCAGACAGGACTTGGACACGACAAGACAAGACGGGAACAGCAGGGTTTGAGAAATGCCACTAGCATGATACTCTCACGAAATAATCTGGCAAATGACAAAGGGAACAGAGAACATTAAATAGCTAGCGGGGCTAGAGGAAAGAACAGGTGAAAGGAATCAGCGAGATAACAGCTAATGAGAATCAGCTAAAGAGAGAAAGTGACCAGCAGAGGGAGTAAAAGGAAAGGAAAAGCCTGAGAAAAGAACCAGACTCATGACAGCCAGTATGTTGCTCTGCAGGTTTATAAATTCTTTCACTCTGCCACACCTGTGAGGGCAGGGCTAGTTTTATAAAGAAACCTATTGTATTGAATAAGATCATCTTGATCTAATCGTATTGTTTTGTTATTTTGCAGTAAATATGAAAAAAATATATAAATAAGATGAATATTTCAATGAAATATACAACTTAAACTTTTAGTTGTTAATCATGATAATATTGTATAAATAAACAAAGTCGAGAGAGAGAGAGAGAGAGGGGAAAAAAACAATGTTTGATTGTAGAATTGTATGGTTTCTCCACAATTAAAACAAAAAGAGGTGAAAACAATTTGAAACAAGATATAAATTGAAATGAAAATATTGTTTCAATGCTGTCACGTAGCAAAAAGTTGTCATTTAAATGTTGAGTTGCAAATAGGATTTTATAAATGTGAATTTCACAACACACTTGACATTTGGTCTGATACCAATAGTTCATATTTTCTCTGCAGAATACCATATGTTGACTTGTGGTCGTCCTAAAGAGACAGTTTATGAAATGTATTAATTGTTAATTGCAAAATGTGGATTGTATGCGATTATAGGTTAAATTTCTTTTAGCACTCATTCTGACTTTTCTATAATAATCAAAAGAATGTGAACAAAGGATCAAGATTTTTAGTCCAACTTTTCGTTGTTGGTGAATGAAGACATTAACTGCCTTTTTAGTCTTTTATTTGGGTCTTTTTCTAGCCAGATTTTGTTTCATTGTCTCTCCCTCTCTTCCATTTCTACTGCAAATATGTGGTGGCATTTCCCAGCGCTGTGACAAGAGAATAATGCACCAATGACAGTATTTACAATACATAAACTGATTCCTTTGAGGGATTTTTTTTTTTACAACAAACACTCTCAATGATGTACTGTATTAAGACTCACAAGACACATTTCAATGACTGTCTTGGCCAAAGATGTCTGAGATGACAGAAGTTAAACTGCTAAGACTGAACACGCACGCATGATTGCCACATACTATTCAAAATACCGGGTCGAAAACGTGTTCTTTTAACAGAAAAGCTCTGACTAGGAAATTAAAATATTGAAATCAGGCAACCGTAAACATGAACGGTTGATGAACGGAACATTTTTTTTTTAAAAACACATTTCAGTCTCGTCTTTTTTCGTCAACAAAATCCATGTGTTGCTATAGTCACAGTTATCGTTTAATGACGTGGGTGTCGACTCTCATCGTCTTATCTTAGTCAGGGAAAAAAAGGTCGTCAACAAACATTTTTCATTATAGTTTTTGTTAATGAAATTAACACTGCCAGTAAGCTGGTGTGTGATGTGCGTTCTGTCAAATTATGGCTGCCGTCGCATCATCTAAGTGGAGCTGCACATTGGTGGTGGTTGAGGAGGTTCCCCCTTCAATGTAAAGCGCTTCGATTACTTAGAAAAGCAGTATATAAATGTAATGAATCAGTCAGTCAATCAATCAATAATACAATTAGCCGAAAAATGCCCTTTATAAAGGTAGCACTTTGGGAGTCACACATTGACTTAATTCAGTGCAACAATTCATACAACTTTACTGATCTGGCAACAAGAATATATCAAGGGGAAAAAAACCTAACAACAACACGCAACACAGTCATTACCACATTGGCCACACCAGTACCATTCAAACTACCAGTACCCTCAAGCACTGCCGTCGAAAATACCACACTCCTGCACTTGACTGCACCTTTAGAAAGTGCAAAAATAAAGGTACTGAAACAGTGTCCCAAATGCCTCTCTCCTCAACCCAACTTAAACACAAAAGTTGAATTCCACCGATGCAACAAATGTCAATTTCTCAGAAAATCAAACAAATACACTACAAAATGCCACGGAATCCTCACATTCCTCATCAAGAACAAAGAAGTTGACCTCAAAATCGCCAACTCCCTGTTAAACAAAACAATACAGCAAAAAGCAGACATTTCCTGCATGGATGAGCAAGACATAGAAGAGCTGCTGCTAAATTGCAAAACTTTCGATATAAGCTATACTTCTGACCTCTTCATAACATCAATAAATGAACCACAAACTGCCTCTCCAGAACTGGAAGAAAACCACACAAAAATCCACCATCTGCTGAAACCACTGCAGAACCAGATATCCCATCCTCATCACAGAAAAGAAAAAAGGATTCTGACTGTTCTGCCCCACCAAAAAAAAAACAAAGATGAGGAAATTCCTGAATCACCTTCAAGTCCAATTGAAGACATATCATTATTGTTTGATAACTAAACAAATATCACTGTTTCCCCTGTTATCCACGTTTTTACGGAGAGTTGTCTACGTGTCAACAGAGAGTCATTCACAAGTCTACAGAGAGTTATCTACATAGAGTTATCTACAAAGTGTTATCTATTTTATTTCTATGTTATCTAGTGTTATCCACATATCCACAAAGTGTTATCCTTCTATCCACGAACTGTTATCCGAGCATCCAATAAAGTCTTAACCACATATCAACAGAAAATATCTACAGAGAGCTTCCATATTACGTTTGCAAATATCCCCAACTGTCATCTGAGCACAACTCTGCATGTCTTCATGGAGTGGTTCCAGCTATTGTCTAAATCTACGGAGAAGATTCCACACATCACCTGTGAGTAACTCTACGGGTGTTCTGTGTGTCGACAGAATGGTATCTCCAGTATTCCCCAAGTTCATGTTCACATATCTATAGAAAATTGTTGAACGGTCACGGAGTGACCATTTCAAGTATCAATAGAGACTTGTTCTGCATTCATAGAAACACTGTTCACAAATCCTCTAAGTTTGATCCACATTTACTATATTTCTGTTTTAGTGATTATTCTGCATACTCGCTGAGTATATGACTGAGTTCTTGCACAAGGTGTAAGGTGTTATAAATAAATCCAGTGTACAGTATCCAGTATTCCCCAAGTTCATGTTTACATAACTATAGAGGATTGTTGAATGGTCACAGAGTGACCATTTCAAGTATCAACAGAGACTTGTTCTGCAGTCACAGAAACAATGTTCACAAATCCTCTAAGTTTCATCCACGTTTACTACATTTCTGTTTTAATGATTATTCTGCATACTCACTGAGCATTTGACTGAGTTCTTGCACAAGGTGTAAGGTGTTATAAATAAATCCAATGTACAATATCCCCATGTCCTGTATGTGGTGTGATATCAATACTACTAAATCACATTGCAAAAACATCAAACAATATGCAAAAACCTGTTTGTTTGTTTTTAATGTATTTTTATTGAATTTTTTCAAGCTTTCAACATTAAGAAAAACAAACAACAGAACAGGGGGTATGCATTCTCTTCAAAATCAAGCATAGTTTTACATATAATCATTGATTGTTTACATTGCAGTACTCAATCCATTTCTTCCAGTATTTTAGAAATAAGTCATTTTTAAGTCTCAAAATAAAAGTAATTTCTTCCATATTATATATTTCTTTAACAATTTCTATCCATTCTCCAAGTAAGGAGGTGTCCGGCTTATACCAATGCCTTATAATACTCTTCTTACATGCTACACTCAATATATTAGCAAGATATACATCTCCTTTCAACACTGATTGTGTGTAGTGTTTCCCAGATACAATATATTGAAATTTCTTTATATTTTATAACCTAAAATCTCCATCAACACCATGTTCCAGAAAGGTAATATTTTTGGGCAAATCCAGAATACATGTAAATAAGGGTGTCACGATTTCGATTTTAAATCGAAATCGATCGAAATTAATGCTCAATCTCGATTATCGAATCAAAAAATGGAATCGTCGATGCTGCCACGCCCCATATGTCACGTCACCTCGGCTTGCCTGTAATAGGTAAAACTCCTTTTCTCGAGAATATTGAAGCCTTTATTTTAAAACGCATTGCAGCTGCACAGCGAGAGCATCATAGCTCGTCTGAGCGAGCTGGCTGTGCTGCGGCAACTGCACGAACCTATGGCGAGTTAGCAGTGGCGTGCGGTTCAATGAGAGCGCTTGGCGCCCTGCTAACCTCGAGCGCGACAATTTGGATGCGGCTGAAGTGTATAAATTCAGAGAAAACTCGCCAAAGGACTTTAGGTTTAAATCGACTGAAGCGAAGTACCAGATATGAGCGAAATAGCACGGCAAGGCAACGCAGTAGGCTACTCGTTCCCTTATCTCTAAAGGGAACCGAGGTTACGCAAGTAAGTACGTTCCCTTACGAGAACGTTCTCTCGTACTGCGTTGCAAACGCTGTGGGAACCCAATTTAAAACGCCGTGCTATTCGCCTGTGACTGCTCTGAGGAGTCCAGGGAGCCCCGGGACTATATTAGGTAATAGGTTATATTGTTTAAGTTTCCAATTGACTGAAGATATAAGTTATTGTTACATTATGTTGTTAATAAACGTTTTAAATTTGACAATGTAGTGTGTAGTACATTGCGAACAAAGGCCAGATATTATTATATTGCATAAAAGTCTAAAAATGGCATAGCTTGTGCTTTCAATTTTTTTTTAAAATCGAGAATCAAATCGAACCGTGACTTTAGAATCGAAAATGTAATCGAATCGAGGATTTGGAGAATCGTGACACCCTTACATGTAAATGATCAACATCACTATGCCCACATATCCTCCAGCATAATTGTGGTGTAGATAATTGTTTACTTTTGATTCTGGGAGTAATGAAATAACGCACAAAATTTTTCCATGCAAACTCTTTCCATCTCTGCGAATAGGTAATCGTATGTTGTGTCTTACAAACAAAATACCATTCTTCATTTGAAATTTCTTCCCCTAATTATCTTTCCCATTTCTGCTTAATATAATTAGGGGTTCAAGCACGAAGTTCTGAAACCCTATTGTAATTGTACTTTGTTCCGCCGTAAAACACATCGTGCAGCCCAAACCATAAGTGCTGGAGCCTTGAAACTTTGCCAGATGGTAGTCCTCAATTTAGGGAGAACCTATCAAAGTATGACCCCGATTGGCCAATAGGTGGCGCTATAGCAACCAAAAGCGCGAAAATGCGCCATTTTGAACTTTGTCAAAAAGCTACTTTTGCCAACTAGTCCCTGGTTTTTCGAACATTTGGAACCAAACCAGTGCAAAAATGTTCTCTGGAGTCTGAATATCAATAATTATTAAAAAATAAATTGAAATTTCGATTCACGTTTGCTAGGGGGTGCAAAATTAACGTTGTAGCAGGAGCCTATATGACTAAAATGGCTACAACTCGACAACTAAATAAGCTGCTAAACAAACTAAATATGTGTAGGAGGTCAGTCTGGGGTCACAGTAAAAAAATCACGTTGATTGGCCACATGGTGGCGCTATAACAAAAAAAACGTATAAACACCTAACCGTTTTTCCGATTGACTTGAAATTTGATATGCAGTGTCTTTGAGCAAGGTTCCATGTATGTTTAAAAGGATATTGGCGTATCTCGAAAAACATGGCCGCCATCAGCCAATGAAGTTTGAGCACCTATTAACCCTCTGAGGTCGGCAAACGCGCCGGCACGTTTTGCTGGATTTTCTCCACATTGTAGAACTATAAACTTAAATTACTCATTTAGTCATTTATGGTCATACAGAAAAAAGAAATATAAAAAAAGAATCTGTGATATTTCTACTTTTGTATGTGTCCACTTACAATCAAATCAAAAATAAAATGTAAAATAAAGAAAATAAACAGGGTGTGCGTTCTGCCTCTCCGTCGCGGTGAACTTTTTTTTCTTGAGCACGTCTATAAACTGAAACAAAACTCAGCGAATACTTGTCACACATTTATGAGCCATATACCTTTAAAAACATTTAAGTGTGTACTTTTAAATGATCGGATTCAAAACGAAAACAAATATTCTCTGTTTAAGTAATTTGTATAAAACCAACAAGATGTCCAGCTTCTCAAACGCTTGCTCATTAGATTTAATTTGGCCACGCCCACTCGCGCAAAAGAAATTCACATGCAAATCTCCACATGGAACGCGATCGCGCTCATTACCTCAACAACAAAACACCAAAACACTTTACTTCACTTTTCGTCGAGTTTGAAAGACGCGCCTGAGCTTACATTGGATTTACATCAGAAGAAGAAGAACGCGATTTGAAGACAAGAAAGATGTAAGGTAAGAAATTCTTACATATTAGTTTGCTATTGTTGCATAAATTTCACATTGCAGTTGAACTGTTGCTAGATATATGGTGAATATTATAATATTTAGACCCGTGCTTACTGTTACTGTGTTTGTGGATATCTGCTCAAACGTAGATATGTAACCATAATGTTTTATATTTGAGCGCGATCGCGTTTGAATGTATCATATTTTGGATCGTGATCGCGTTTGAATGTATCATATTTTGGATCGCGATCGTTTGAAAAGCAAACGGCTTCATGTTTTTAGTATTATCTCATTTCATATCATCATAACGAATGGAAACATTTGAAGTAACATGATAATCAATATATTTTTCTCTAGCTTAGTTGTTGCCTGCGCATAGCTTATGCCTACAAGGCACAACAAACCTGGTGTTCATTATATTATATATTGTTGGAAACATTTGTTTGTGTGTATGTGTGTGTGTGTGTGTGCGTGTATTCTGTGAATTTTAAAAAGCAATTTTAACCAGAAAAATCTAAAATTTATTCCCAAAATCGTGCAGGCCTTTCTCTTGATATCAGTATGTTCACTTTTTTTTTTTTTCAGGGCCCAGATGCCACTGAGTCCTGCTGACTTCAACATTCACATGAGTCTCTGTACATGAAGATGGTAAAGTGAAAATCAAACACCTTGGAAATGAAAGGTATGTACAATGTTTTTAGGAATGGCACAAAGGTCTCTGTCTTTGGATCATTGTTTTCAATAAGTGCTTTTTTGGCATGTGTTGTGTATCTTTGGATTATGTTGTGTTGTAAATAAATCCAAACAATTTAAAAGCCATTCTTTTTTAAATCTCCTCATTAACAGTATTGTGCAAGGTTGCTCAGAATGATAGGGCCTGATAGCTCCTAATATGGCCGTTAGGGGAGGGTCTTTGTCTTTCTCAGGTGAGAAAAGCTTACATATTAATGAGCTCCCGCATAGAGCTTTTTCACACAAAACACGTCGTAAAATTTTTAAATCAATATATTGTCTTATCTGAATGAGCAGTCAGGGTGATTTTCACATAGTTTTAGAGCAAATATTCTAGGCTACGTGATACAATTTTCAAAAGTCTTGTGAAGAAATAATCAGTATGGGTTTCATGGCCTTATTTCAGCGAGAATTTTTTTTTGTATTTTCACAAACCACGCATAAATGTCATTATCTCAAAACTACAAACTTTTACATACATAGTGCTGATATATTATTGTAGCAGAGTTTGTGCTGAATACAGTGTAATTAGACTTTAGCCATGAAAATGTCACAAGTAACAGAAATAACCAGAAATGTCAGAGCATGTCAGAACACCTCCAGGGGCCAGAAAACAGCTCAGACCTCAGAGGGTTAAAAAAGGTTAACTGAGTCCGATCACAACAAAACTCAGTGGGCATGTTTGGCTCAAAGCCCTAGAGGTCTGTACATTTTTTTAAAGAAATCGCCCACTAGTTGGCGCTAACAAGTTTTAAGGCTTTGTAATCACGTGGTGTTACAAATTTCATCACAAAATGCATATCATTTGTTAGACTTTGCCTCAAGAACCACTGCTGTCAATCAAATCGTTCATCAAATATTCGCTATTATGTTAACTAATACTAATAGTACTTTTGCGAACTAGTCCTAGGTTTTTCGCCCAATCGGAACCAAACCAATGCAGTACAATTCTCTGAACTCCCTAGATTAATAATTATCAATAAAACTTAATGTCTTTGAATGCTTATGTGCTTAAAGGCCTTAAATGCTTGAACCCCGATAAATGCTGCTTGCAGCTTTAATTATCTATGCAGCCGCTCTGGAGAAAACAGTGATGTCATTCTCCAGCTCAGTTCAGTTCTCATATAATGGTGTCAGTGTCATTTAAAAAACTGGTTAAGCTGTACAAAAAACATTAGTCTGTGACTCACAATGTCCCTGAAATTAATGTTTTGCTAAATTAAGCTGGTCTTTAGACTAACTCATGAATGACCCCACATTTCACAAAATTAAAGTTGATTATCAACAGCTGGAGGGTCAGTGCCCAGTTGCATAAAGCACCTTAAGTGTAATTTTCCCTTAAGTTCGCCCTTATGTTTCCCTTAAACCTAAGGGTGTTGCAGAAAAATGTTGTTTTTTCACTTAAGTGATCCCTTAAAAAGCATTAAGTGTTGCATAAAACCCCTTAACGGTCATTTCCCTAAGTATAACTTGAGGTTTGGAAATCGTAACCTTAATGCTGCGTTCACACCAAACGCGAATATGCGTCTAAATTCGCGCCTGCCGCGTCTAGTTCACCTATACGCGTGATCACTTTGTGTTCATTCGCGCATCAAGAGCGAAATCGACGCGTGTAAAAACAAAAGTTTGAAGCGAAATTTACGCGCGTCAAGAGGCAAAAGTTTCGAAACCCGTTGGCGGCCATCTTTTTACAAGATGTCTGTTGAGCGATCATTTATCGAGAGAGTCACCACTCTGTCTTTGCTCTGGAGAGCAGAACAGCGGCGTAGGGATCATCGTCGCCGTATTTGGGTCCACCAGACCCTTCGGAGGCGAACCCAGTTTGGCGAGTTTCACCATTTGCTCCAGGAGCTGCGCCTGGATGACGGCCGCTTTCAGCGGTACTTCCGCCTGTCCCGCGCCCAGTTCGATAACCTGCTGTCCCGCATCGGAGCGAGGATCACCCTCCAGGACACCAACTACAGGCGCTCTATCCCGGCTGCGGAGCGCCTGTCCATCTGTCTTCGGTTAGTAAATGTATATGATATTTTAAATACAGTATATTCAATATGCTAACATCAATGTTATCAATGTTTTTTTTAAACTGTGGTACGGATACCACTGTTGGTGCTCTTTCTAGTGATAACGTACTCCGATAACTGCTATAACCTAACGTTAAGTTAGACATTAACCTAGAAAATATTCTCTTGGCAGACGTGATACTGTCGTGTCTCTCTGTAATACAGTGATCTTTCTAGTGATACTGAGTTAACTGCTATAACCTAGAGATTAACCTAGAAATTAAATATCTCTATCTGTAAGCAATATGTAGTGCTTGATTATTGGCATTTTAATATACCATAAACCATTTAATAGTATACCTGTTGATTGTATAGTTGAATATGTAACTACAAGTGTACTTGTAATAATATTTATAAAAATGTTTTCTAGGTTTCTTGCCACTGGGGACTCATTCAGGATGATAGTGTCCAGCTTCAGGGTTGGTGTCCACAGTGTGCCAGATCGTCCCCCAGGTAGTGAGTGCCATCTGGGACTGCCTTGTGGAGGACTACATGGCTGTGCCCACCACTGATGACTGGAGGTCCATCGCAGAGGGATTTCAGGAGCGGTGGAACTTCCCTCTGTGCGTTGGAGCGGTGGATGGGAAGCATGTGGTGCTGAAGGCACCCCCAAACTCAGGATCCCAGTTCCACAACTACAAGGGAACGTTCTCCATCGTTCTGCTTGCAGTTGTGGATGCGAAGTATCGCTTCCGGGTCATCGATGTTGGGGGGTACGGCAGGACCAGTGACGGTGGGATTCTGGCGAACTCCGCCTTTGGACAGGCTCTCCGGGCTGGCACACTTCATCTGCCTCCTGACCAGCCTCTATCTGGTGCTGAAGACAGAGGACCCCAGCCCCATGTCTTCGTGGCTGATGAGGCGTTCCCGCTGCGGAGGAACCTCATGCGGCCCTTCCCTGGACGCACGCTTCCTCCAGAGAGGCGTGTCTTCAATTACCGTCTCTCCAGAGCCAGGCTGGTGGTGGAGAACGCCTTTGGCATCCTCTCCTCACAGTGAAGGATGTACCGGCGGCTCATCGAGGTCCACCCTGAAGTTGCGGAGAAGTGTGTGAAGGCGACGTGTGTTCTCCACAACTTCATGAGGTGTTCGGAGGGGAGAGAGGCACCTGCTGTGAGGGTCGTGGGACAAGCTGGAGAGGAGCCACTGCCAGGTCTGGGTCGGGTTGCAGCAAACAACTCCTCCGGAGAGGCAGTCCGAGTGAGGGATGTCTTCATGGCACACTTCTCGGCAGAGGGAGCAGTACCATGGCAGCCGACAGAGTAGCGTTTGAAGTCCTCCTCATGACTTCCCCACAACGGCTCTTTTAAGAGCCACCCACAAACCTATAAAGAGCATGACTATCTTAAAAGAGTTTTACCTCCATTATTTATTTATTATATATATATATGTATATATATATATATATATATATATATATATATATATATATATATATATATATATATATACACACACACACATATAAAAACTTTTTTTTTTTTTAATTAAATGCAATATGTTGATTATTGGTTTGTATGTTGTTTTGTTCTGCCTCCTCTCTGTTTGCAGGTCATGTCTCGTCTATCTGTCTGCTCTACTCCTGCTGGCCCAGTTCCAGGCTGTCAGGTCCACCACAACATGCACATTTAATAATTTTAGACCCTGAGTCATTAACTTTTTCAAATGGTAGGTTATCCACGTTAGTTTATAAGGTAAAGTGATAAAAACATACATTATTAGTAGTCCTATTATTAATATAACATGATAAACAATCCCATATTTGGAGTTTTTGTTAATCTAATTAAGAAATGTATGACTGCAAGTGTTCAGTGTCACATTCATAGTTAACAATGTCATTCCTCCTTTGATGTATAATAATTCTATAGATCTGTGCCATTTCTTTGTTCAGGTTATTACTGTAAAATCTGTTATTTATTTTTGTTTTGATGATAAATGGAGCCAGCCTCCAAAAGTATTTAACCTGTCCTGTGATTTCTTTGTTTTCCTGACACAACACTGTCCAGACACACTAAAGTATACACACTATTATAGTTTTTATTGTTCTGTTATTATAGTGTAGTAGACACACTACACCAGGGATAGGCAACTCCGGTCCTGGAGGGCCACTGTCCTCCAGAGTTTAGCTCCAACCCTAATTAAACACACCTGAACAAGGCAATCAGTGTTTTCAGGATTACTAGATAGATAAAGGCAGGTGAGTTTTTATCAGGGCTGAAGCTAAACTCTGCAGGACAGTGGCCCTCCAGGACCGGAGTTGCCTATCCCTGCACTACACTATAATAATGTTTCATATAATTGAGATTTAGATATGGAGTAAATAGCATTCAATACAAAATGAATATGTGTCATATATGTGATAAAACACTTGCTTTGTTGTGCATTAGAACCACACTAGGCATTTAGTCATATTTCAAAATAATTTATTCAGGCCAAACATAAAATAATTTGATTATAAACTTAAAATAACAAAATAAACTTTAAAAAATACAATATGTACAAACTATTTACATACAGAGACAGAAATAAAAAGGACCTCGCTTGGAAGATGCAAGAGTGGAAAAGCCTCAGGGAACAAAGGAGAAAAGAAAGGAGGGCATTCTGCGTTTCCTGCAGAGCCTGCTGCCTCATTTTTTAATTTTTTTAAAGCCTACTATGGGCTGTGGGAGTCTAATTGTTCCAAATTTAGCACAACGGTGCTGTTTTCCATCGCCAATTTATACATTTGAAATTTTATCATTTCTTTTGTTTGAGGCGGCATGCTCTGCAGAAAAGGCAGAAGGCTGAGGAGGAAGTGTTCATCCGCAGACAGCGGTGGTGGTGGTGGTGGTGGTGGTAGTGGAGGAGGTGGAGCTGGAGGACACCTCAGGAGCTCAGGCAGCGTCTGCTCCACCTCCGACGTACCATCACGGGGCCGCCGGGTGCCTCTCCTCCTCTGTTGGCCTGTGAAATCAAAAATACAACACACAGTGCAATGAGAAGACAGAAAGATGATAATTGAAATAACAAAATTGTCTAGATATTGGGAGAATAATATCTGTGCCTGTGTGAGTGACATAGCCAGTGCTTAAATACAAGTGTGAAATTATTTTGAACTTGCTTTAACATATTTTACATAATTAAAGTTATACTTCAGACATATAAACATCAGGAACATAAACATGCAAATGAACAGTAATTAAAAAGTATGTATGCAGATGATTGGTGGCATACATTGCAATAGAATTTAGTCTGCATTTACAAATACAATGATTATTAGTGAATGTTAAAGCTATGAGTAGATACTGTACTGATGTTTTCTGCACGTAACATGTTCACACACCTGTGGGTGCAGCAGCAGGGGGCGAAGGACCAGGGACTGGGGAGACAGGAGAAGCGGCAGGGGATCTCGGATCAGCCTCTTCATTATCAGTAGGCTCTGTCAAGACAATATTAAATGTTAATAGTCATAGAGAAATTACATTATACTATTCATCTGTAAACAATGACAGCATATGCCTTGTAAATTGGCTTAATTGGAAAACTCACCTGTTTCCGTATCCCCTACTTCCGCCTCTCCCTCTCCCTGGGGTGGTTGTACTCCATGACCTGGGCCTCGACCCCCCCCCATGTTACTGGTGGAATCCCAGGATCTGTGAATACTTCCACTTCTTCACCGACCCTGCTGCTGACCCACTCCTCTTATCCATCTCCTTCCTCTTCTCCTTCAGGTACGTGTCCCTGAGGCTCTTCCATTTTTTCCTGCACATGTCCTCTGAATAAACACATTATCTTGTTAGCGAAAAGTAGCTGTATATTAGGGGGAAAATAGTTGTAAAAAACGGCGGGAAGGCCGCAGGTCGATAAACGTTTACGTGACTCAAAAGTGAAATGTGTAACTTATTTACAACTTACCAGGTTGCCCAATCTCCTCACCGACACTCTTCCAAGCGAGGTCCTTTTTATTCCTGTCTCTATAGAAATACGAAGTAGTGTCGTACAATTCCGGCCGACTACTCACTGCCAAAATTAGACGTTCCTCCATTTTGAATGAGTGACTCCGGGCGGGCCTGCCGCCACAGCATCAAGCAGGCTCCTGATTGGTTAACGCGGCGTGAATTTACACCAAAGTTCAAATTTTTCAACTCGGGCGGCAGACGCTCAATTCGCGTCAATCGCGCGAACTAGACGCGCGAATGAGCGAATTCGCGTCTACCACGGCGTGCTAAACATCTCATTCGCGCCGCAAGTCCTCCAGACGCGCGTAAACGCGTCTTACCATTGACTTAACATTGAAATCACTCGCGCCAGATGCATATTCGCGTTTGGTGTGAACGCAGCATAAGAGTAACGCGGACAAAAATAAGACGACATGGCTGAATTTATGGAACCAGCTGAAGATCATTATGTGCCAAGAAGAATTTTTAGGGATAGGGAGAACCCTTTGGACCATCTTAAGCCTGGTTCACATGGGACGATTTTAAAATTGTTGGCCGATTTTCCAAACCTGAGAGACCCCACACACGGCGATAAAAAATCATGGGTCTAACAGTTTTGGTTGTACAGTGTGTGGTGCGCAGCCACACGGCAAAATCAACACATCACACACAAACCGATTTGACTCCCGAGCATTCCCAGGTCAGACGGGAAATCTCACAAAATCCCTCGAGATAAAACGTGACTTCAGAGTAAACAATCATGGCGGACGAAGAGGATGCAGTGGCGATAGTTTGTAGTTTGTTTTTAACCAAAAAAAAAACGTTATCAAAAGAAAATCTCCGACGTCCACCGGACTTTCTGGTGCGCCATGCCGCCGGCTGTTTTGATTTTGTTTCCCAGTGCTTCCTCACCGCCTCGTCACCTTGCTTTCTGATTGGCTACACGCCACAGTCCACAGGCTGCGTGCTCGTTTGTCCCCGGGGGACACCACACACGAGGAGAAATCGGGCCAAAAAAATCCAACATGTTGGATATCCCTGATTTGAGATCGGAGCGGTCCCGACGTCCTTCCGAGCAGACGAGAGCAGTCTTAACACACCACACACGGCAGGAATATCTGATCAGATTATTTTACGATAATCGGAGCATCCTTAAGATTGTCGGAAGGGGTGAATCGGCCTAATTATCCTGCCGTGTGAACCAGGCTTTAGCGATGAAAAATTGTTGCAAGAATACCGATTTGATCGACGCGCAATATTTGACATCGCTAACAAACTAGACGGCGACCTTGACCATGTCACACATCGCAACCACTCTTTACCTGCGGTGTTACAACTGCTTATAGCACTGAGTTTTTTTGCAACTGGGAGTTTTTCAGACGGTAGTGGGAGATGTTTTCCACGTGCATAAATTGTCTGTCAGCAGAGTGGTTCACCGGGTTGCGGGGGCTCGTTCCCATCATTTAAACGCAACGGTCAAGTTTCCATCCCGTCATGACCAGGAGGTCATTCAAACCAGTTTTTTTCGGAAAGCAGGTTTTCCTCGCGTATGTGGTGTTATTGACAGCACACATATCAGAATACAGGCGCCCCAAACACACGAAGACCAGTACATAAACAGAAAAGGCTACCATTCAATAAATGTTCAATTAGTGTGTGACCATCTCTGCAAAATTACAAATGTTGTTGCATCATGGCCCGGGAGTACACATGACTCCAGGATTTTGGCGGAGAGCAAACTAGGGAGAGATTTTGAAGCTGGAGAGCACACTGGTCTCCTGCTCAGGGACAGTGGTTACCCCTGCCATCCATGGCTCATGACGCCCTTCATGAATCCCCGTAATGCTGCACAGGCATGTAATTTATTAATAAGTGTATATATTCCTATAAAGGTAGAATTTGGTGCCTAAAAGATTTGCATGGAAAATGTTAATCAAATTGTGAGCATTAAAGAAATATTAGCAGTAGTTTACTGAATTATAGGTGTATTAAAATATGTATTTAAAATAGGTATGTAGGCTACTAATGTGCATATTTTCATGAGATCTTCATTTTTGCGCACTTGCAATTTTGGCACAAGTTTTCGTCAAACTTTCTATTGTGTTGCTGCTATACGCGTTGTCAATTCTGTAAGTTTGTTATTTAGAATAAAATTATAGAGCTCCTGATTTCCGTCTCCTTCTTCAGTTTTTCAATCTCCAGCTGCAGTTTCTCCTTTTGTAGCTCTAGAAACTCTCTCTGCAGTTCCAGCACATCTTCTCTTGTTGTGGCTGCAGGTGATGTTTGCGGTCTTCTGAAATACGCAAGTGATGGGGAAAATTAAGAAAATCTTAAAAATAATATTAAAGCTGTTCTACGTTGGATTAATAATAGGCTGAAGCAACAGTTAACACATAAATCATTACTTAGTGGTTGCCTGTATCGGCGCTCTGCTGGCGATCTGATGGTGCTGAAGTTGTTTTTCAGAGTGCTGTAAGTGTCTAAGTGTGAAGGGAATGTCAGTTATATCATTATGTTATAACATATTATGTCTCTAATGATGTCAAAATAATAATGTATCCTCTAAGCCACTAGTGTTAGCGATTCTATGCTGATACAGGACAATAATGCCTCACTCTATGTTACACTGTTGCACTGGTTCAGCTTCAGATGCCAGACAGGAGAGGTGAGTCAGCTCCAATGATGTTTTGTACCATTATAGTACAGTCCGACAACTCAGCCGGTGGGGGTCCTCCACCTGTTGGTTAGTTTTGTAATCGTTAAGTCTTAACACTGTACAGCAATAAAGCGAACTCTTCTTCACAGTGCGGTGCATACAATCTTAAAAGCATAGTCTTGCTTAATCTTACCTGTTTTGTTGGCTTCTTTCTTATAAGCGCTCAGCTCTTTTTTTTGCGACCACAGAGATGTTTTCGTATTTTTTAAGGACTTCCTGAACCGTCCTCTTCACATCAAGATTCCTTAGATTAATTTTTTCCATTATTTCTTCCCACTGTTTCTGTTTTTTTTTTTTTTGCCGCAGTTACATTGGGATTTAGTTTGCTTTTCAAAATTGTTTTTCTTTTACCATATTCGTCAAGAAGAATACATTTCTCCTCCTCTGTCCAATTAGGCTTTCTTTTTTTTGTTTTCTTTATCCATTCCGATATCCTAGCCTACTTTATTTGATGAAACTGCGAAATTGCTAGTGTTAGTGTTTTGCGTATCTATGGCAACAAAAGACTTTTATAATGAATCCAGGATCGCTGTTGTGAAACACTTAAAGGCACAATATGTAACTTTTTTGCTTTAAAAATAGCAAAAATCACTATATCTATGTTATATATTTTTTTTAGTTGTGTACTTACATTATCCCGACTGTTTCCAACAACTTTCAAACCAGGAGAAATTTTAATTTAATTCGAAGACACAGCACGTTTCTTTATTTCCGTTTTGTCGCAGTCAATGGCGTCATATCCGCGTTGTCCCTGGTTTCCGCTCGTACTGCCATGGTAACCAGAGCTATGAGCAGAGCCCTCTGATTAACCAAAGCGACAGACGCAGACAACTGTGGAGTTTGCAATGTCTATTTGCACGCTGTTGTTGTTTCGTTCAAACATTATGGACCATGGCAAGCAGACTTTGGATAAAAAAGGAGAACTAAAACGAGAATCAATATCAGCGCGGTGTTTTCGAGATGCCGAGAGCTCCCATAGACAGTATATAAACGAGAGCTCCACATCCGAGACTTCGACCGCTCCTACATGTACTTTATTAGGTGATTACATTTACATAAAACTAATCAATGTTATATAGTTCAACAATGATAAAATGTCAGAATATGATCTGTATGTTATTCTAATGTTGATATAGCTTACTGCTAGTCTCATACAGACAAACTAACACATACATTTCAACACATTTAAATGCAGTTTAGTGTGATAGTGTAATGTTAGACCAAGTGAAACAGCGCTGCGTTACCTCACAAGTTTAATTTGTCTAATAAACTGACCTGTGAGTTGTAATTCTGCACTTGCGTGTAGTTCGGTAGAATGAAACGTCCATATTCCTTTTATATCCGCGGGACTCGCGTCGCGTGTGGAGCTGATAGTTGTCTCTTAGCAATCCCGAACTGCTTCATATCACAGTCATGATAAAAACATCGATGTATTCAGTCATCCATAAACATTATTAGATCGGTCGGCTTGACGTTGACGACAAGATCCATAATTCTTAGCAAATGTTGCGTCATCAAACTACGCCTTTGTTATTGTAAATAGGTTAGCGACCCCTAGTGGAGAAAAAATTCCATACTGTACGTTTAAATGTTTCCCTTACCTAAGAGAACCATTTAAGAGGTTATATGCAACACCCTTAAGTTATTCTCTTAGGTAAGGGGAAATCGCCCTTAAGTATCATACTTAAGGGAAAAACTTAAGGTGCTTTATGCAACCGGGCACAGGTCTTCAGGTAGAGGAATGAATTATAAATTAAATGATTTATGATATATGACATTATTTCATATCACCATAGTATGAGAAAGGAAATTGAAGACTAAAAATTTACTGTTTAATGTTATGTATTTGTATTATTTTTCTTTATTCATAATTTCATAATGTATTGTGTAAAGTCAGACTATGTTTGAACTTGTGTGCTGAGCAGAGAGCTAGAGTTTTATTTTGCTTAGAGGTATGCAATGTTCACTTAGCAGAGTTCCAATGATGATGATACTTCAAATGTGTACAGTTGGTATGCTCTTTGCGAGAAGAGGAATGTTTCAACTAATGCAAATGTACCATTTGTGTACCACTAATGTATTAATGTATATACAGAAGGATAGTGGATTGCACCATGTGTAAGAATTAGGTTTACATTCCATTTTTAAACATAAGCTATATGTTATTGATACCTTAAAAGGAAACTGTAAGTCTCTCTGTGATGTATATAAGCTCAACCTTACTGTACCACCGCAGAGAAACAAAGGCATAAGGCTGAGAAACAGAGGCAGAGAAACTTAATGGCATGAGAGGTATGAGGGCAGAGAAACATAAAGCCAGAGAAACCATTTCCATCTAGCATGATGGGATGAGAAGATATCTGGAATGAAGACCTCTCATGTAGCCTTATTCTTATATGCCTGTTTCTCTCTGTCTGACACATGATACATAATAAATTTAATCTCTTGGCAAAGGTAACTGGTGTAGCTTCCGTGATTCAACCATAAAGGGGAAACCATGATTTTTAAATCTACAAAATGAAAAGGATGGACAGTATTGTTATCAGTATTATAACAAGATATAGCCTACTTGTAGTTACAGAAGGTGGTCATGCAGTTGTATGATAACTAAATGACACTGCCGTGTTATTTTTATGTATTTATGTGTTTGAAGCTTTCATTTTTTTCTCTACATTACAAAGTATAACATCAGACTTTTTGATACACTTTATTTATTTATTTATTTATTGCCAGGAGTTTTTGCAGAAACTTCAAATGCCTTTTTAAATGATATTACTTTAATATTAAGATTACTTTTATCATGTAAATACAAGCATGTTATAGGGTACAACTGGGCTAAAGGCACACCTTAGGAAATGTTTTTGCTTTTCTATACTCTCATAGTGTATGGTTGCAGAAAAAAAATCTGTTTGTATTGAACATTTATGGATCAACAGATTTTTGTGAAAATAAATCATAAAACTGGTTTGTTAACAAATCTTATAAAATATTTATTTTGATAAATAAAATAATTCATTTTTGTTCAATAAATATGCTCTCATTAACTGTTAATATAAAAATATAGAAACAAAATCATTAAAAAAA
Organism: Abramis brama; assembly: GCF_963993115.1. Classification (NCBI taxonomy): domain Eukaryota; kingdom Metazoa; phylum Chordata; class Actinopteri; order Cypriniformes; family Leuciscidae; genus Abramis; species Abramis brama. The sequence goes on along the minus strand of NC_139966.1, from coordinate 22,982,345 downwards.
TTAAAGATTCTGAAAGCATTGAAGGAGATCTTGAGTATTTGAATTATGACCTTTATTTTTCATTTTAGAGTGAACCATCTTTTGAAGTTAAAATGTAAATCAATATAATAAAGTATTTTTTTAATGTAATAATTTACATGTTTTTAATTTGTGTATGTATTTTTACAGTTCAGATGAAGACATGCGTGAATTACTACACCAGATTCAAAGAACTACAACTTTACTGGCAGAAAGATTAACCTCCTCCCAAGGAACTCCTGCCAGAGACATCCTACCAGGGCCATCCTCCTCATCTCTGATGCCCCCCTCTCACAGTCTTTTCCCATCCTTAACCAGCACGCCATGCTACAGAACAAACTCCAGCTGCTGGCGACCTTATCACTCCACCTCTGGTTGCCACGAATCATCATCAAGGGAAGATGAGATCCAGGGGAATCTTGCAAGACTTTTTCAGCCATATAACTCTAATCCGGAGTCTGCAGGCTATAAGGGAAAACACCTTAAAAAGAAAAGAGAAATTCCCTGGAGCCATTATTTTTACTGTCTATCGGAACCGGAGAGCACTTTCTTGCCAAGTCTCAAAGACACAAAGCTTCTTGAGGAATGTGGTCTGGGCCGCAAATTGATTACTTTTTCAAGTAATATGGCCAACCATTCTCATGAAGCTGAATGCCTTTACCAGGCATACCCACTCCTTAGAGGTGCAGAGGGATTCACCTTAGCCATGAGTGACCGGAGAAAGGAGCTAACCAACATCCCATTCCAACCTTCAGGCTACTCGCTAGCCTACTTAAGACAATTCTGTAAAGGAAAGCGGACACAATATACATTATACCCCTGCAGAAGCCTCTTGAGCTCCAACCTCCTGAAGAAAATGTGCAAACCAATGAACTAGCAGTTTGTGAAGAAAGTGAATGTTCATGTTTTGTTTCTTTTTTTACAGTTTTTCCCAATTGCTAAAACACAAAAAGTGAATGCCCAGATCAAAGCGTCAAAACCGTACCGTTTGCATGCATGTCTTACACACAGGCACCAAATGAATAAACACATTGTAGGCATTGCACTGCAAACAATTGTCCAACACACGGTGCAAAACACTACACACACAGTGTTGTATGTTACACACGTTGGAAAATGAGGAAACACTTTGCATACAGCACATCCATTCAATAATAAAAACACATGCGACAATAGCAACACCCCCGCACACACAGTAAAACACTTAACCGATAATTGAACACCAATCAGTCACAGCTGTAGCACTATAAATAGAACTCAGGTATGCGCACCTGTCGTGATACAATTGCGAATATGGAGGCCGAAGGACCAAGGGGAAGGAGAAGACGAGGAAGAGACGGGGGAAGAGGGAGAGGAGAACGAGGAAGAGATGGAGGAAGAGGGAGAGGAGAACGAGGAAGAGACAGGGGAAGAGGGAGAGGAGAACGAGGAAGAGACAGGGGAAGAGGGAGAGGAGAACGAGGAAGAGATGGAGGAAGAGGGAGAGGAGAACGAGATGGGGGAAGAGGGAGAGGAGAACGAGATGGGGGAAGAGGGAGAGGAGAACGAGGAAGAGACAGGGGAAGAGGGAGAGGAGAACGAGGACGAGATGGAGGAAGAGGGAGAGGAGAACGAGATGGGGGAAGAGGGAGAGAAGAACGAGATGGGGGAAGAGGGAGAGGAGAACGAGGAAGAGACAGGGGAAGAGGGAGAGGAGAACGAGGAAGAGATGGAGGAAGAGGGAGAGGAGAACGAGATGGGGGAAGAGGGAGAGAAGAACGAGATGGGGGAAGAGGGAGAGGAGAACGAGGAAGAGACAGGGGAAGAGGGAGAGGAGAACGAGGAAGAGATGGAGGAAGAGGGAGAGGAGAACGAGATGGGGGAAGAGGGAGAGAAGAACGAGATGGGGGAAGAGGGAGAGGAGAACGAGCAAGAGACAGGGGAAGAGGGAGAGGAGAACGAGATGGGGGAAGAGGGAGAGAAGAACGAGATGGGGGAAGAGGGAGAGGAGAACGAGGAAGAGACAGGGGAAGAGGGAGAGGAGAACGAGGAAGAGATGGAGGAAGAGGGAGAGGAGAACGAGATGGGGGAAGAGGGAAGAGGGAGAGGAGAACGAGATGGGGGAAGAGGGAGAGGAGAACGAGGAAGAGACGTGGGAAGAGGGAGAGGAGAATGGCACCAACCTGAACGGGAACCAGGCAGATGCACAACTATCACTGACGACATCAGGGCCACTGTGGTGGACCATGTCATCAACCATGGCCTGACTATGAGGGAGGCCGGGCAGAGGGTCCGGCCCAACCTCAGCCGCTTCACGGTAGCCAGCATCATTCGGACATACCGACAAGAAAACAGGTATGTCCTGAATTAACGCCAAAGGACTGCACAGTACCCACACAGCAAATTGTCTAGAGTTAGTGTAGATTTTCCAGTGTTACAGTAATTTAACACTTTTACAGTGGTTTACATATAAACCCTGGGGGAGTGTTACATAATTTGACTGTAACTCTGAGAGTGTTAAATTTGCGTTTTCAAATTTGCTGTGCATCAGCGTTCTGGCTGAATCTGGTTATACAGTATTTCACCACGTACAGTATGACAGTACGGGATGGGGAACAGAACCTAACCATCGACACTAATCATGCATTGTTTGCAGAACTGCCAGGCGACCTGCCGTGGGAGGGAGGCAACGAGTGTTCACCCATGCCCAGGAACTGGCCGTTGTCAACCTTGTGGTGGCAAACAACACCATCACCCTGCGCCAATTGCGTGAGCGCATCCTCGAAGACCAGGCAATTTTCCACAATGTGCACAGTGTCAGTACGACGACACTCGCCCGGGTCCTGCGGGAACACCACGTCAGCATGAAACAACTTTACAAGGTTCCATTTGAGAGGAACAGTGTTGCAGTCAAGAACCTTCACTATGACTATGTGCAGGTGAGTGCCACAGTACCACTACAATGGCAGTTGTGTGTTTACATGGATATATACCTTGCAGTCGCCCCCCCTTCCATTGCACTGCAAAAAAAAAAAATACTTAAAAACAAGATAAATGTGACCTTTTTGCCAATGGAACAAGATTTTTATGTAAAATAAGCTAACCATCTAGATTGTTTTACCTGAAAACAAGATAAATTTGACTTTTTTTTGCCAATAGAACAAGATTTTTAAGACAAGATTTTTTGCAGTGTGGTTGGAGGGACACTGCCAACATTTTGGTGATATCCGAATGTGTCCAACCCAATCCACAGTCATTGTGCGACATTGTAGAGGCAGTACCGCTGTATTCAGGAACACAATAGTGACATTTTGGTATATGCATGTTCTGTTACAGACTGTCCTGGCCTTCGATGCGGCAGCGCAGCAACATGAGTACATCTACATAGATGAAGCTGGGTTCAATCTGGCAAAAACCAGACGTCGGGGCCGGAACATCATCGGCCAAAGGGCCATCGTGAACATCCCCGGGCAGCGCGGGGGCAACATCACCATGTGTGCCGCCATTAGTGGTCAAGGGGTCCTCCATCACCATGCCACCCTAGGACGCTACAACACTGCACACCTACTGGCATTTCTCGATGCACTACATGCTGTGGTCACACAGGACAGACCAGGGCAGCCCATGTTTGTTGTCATCTGGGATAATGTCAGTTTCCACCGGGCTGCTCTGGTCCGGGACTGGTTTGCCAACCACGACCATTTCATAGTGTTGCACCTGCCCCCTTATTCCCCGTTCCTAAATCCGATCGAGGAATTCTTTTCGGCATGGCGGTGGAAGGTCTATGACCGCCTACCACATGTACGCGTGCCGCTCCTGCGAGCGATGGAGGAGGCATGTGGGGACATGGAGGTGGGGTCGATCCATGGGTGGATACGCCACACACGGAGATTTTTTCCCCGTTGCCTGGCAAGGGAAGACATTGCCTGTGATGTGGACGAGGTGCTGTGGCCCGACCCCAATCGATGACGAGATCCCTGACATGGACCTGCAATAGAAACACCTACACCAGATGTTCAATACTTATAGTAGTTCTGCACCTGTACACTGAGTTTTGGTTGTGGAAATAAACACGGTTTACAGACTACAAATGTAGGCAGTGTCTTGAGTACAGTTGACCTGTGTGTTGTGTTTGCTTTGACTGTTTATATTGCATGTGCATGTGTGTTTCCTATCGATCCGAAGAGGGCCTTTTCAAGTTAGAGTGTTACGTTTTGATTGCAGAATGTTATTTTGCATTGGCAGTTAGATGTTGATCTCCAAGTGCTGTGTCAAGAAATCTTGTGTGTTGAGTTTTGACACAATGAGCCAAATTTTTAATTTTGTGTGTAAGCAATTGAAAAAAAACTGTAAATACACTTCAATAGCAGGTTCCAGCTGTCATGCAGGACTGTTTTTCATGCAACCAAAGCATCATGCTTTCTCAACTGGCAGAACACATTGCGACATGCAAATGGTAGATTTTGTGTACTGACTGTTCATAGCTCACTTTAAGCATTTGCAAGCTTTGAAAATCAAAATGCTGTATTTTTTCTTATTCCATGCAAACAGCACAAAAACTAATGAAAATTCTGAGGAATGGAATGGAAGAATGGAACTCACCTAACCAGAGAATGGGTATGCTACTCTGTGCTAGTAAAACGACATGTAAGAATGTCCTTACTTGTTGGTGAATGTGTTTGTTGTGCGTTAAAATTGAGGTATTGTGTTTCAGATCCAGTGATGACGAAGATGTGCTAAGGGCAATCAAACTATCTTTACAGGTTTGTGTGCATTACATTTTTACTTTTACAAACATTTACAAAGAAATGACAAATGTTAATTCTGTACAAACAAACAGGATGGCGTGTCCTCAGAACAGTCAGCAGCTGATGGGTCACATGAGGCTGGAGTATTGCGAACAACATGTGATACCCTGAGTTAACCCTGAGTCTAAGCTGTGATTGTAAATCAGCTATCTGTCTCTTCAGGTCTTGAATTTCAATTTTGGAATTAGAGGTAGATGGTGATGGTGTACACTCTTCCCCATATTGGAAATAAGCACCTTGATAATGGGATGACACTTTCTGCTTTGACGCATTGAAATACTGCTTAATGTGGGACGCTTTGGAGGTCCTCTTGTCCTTTGCAGTGCGGATTAACAAGAGAAGTGTCAGGTGCTTAACTATGTCAATAGCAGGCGATAAGAGGCTTTCAAGGACTTTTCGTGACTATATAGGTCTGGCTGTTTTGTATCTTTAACCCTCTGGGTTCTAAGGTGTTTTGGGGGTCCTTGAGATGTTCTGACATGCCCTGACAATTTACGAATTCACTGTCTCTCTCGTCTAGCGTGCTGTTGTGTGTCTGTGGGTGTGGTCACTGATCATCAGTGATCAGTAGCACCAGCTGGATTCAATTGTTTGTCCCTTTATATGTTCAGTAACTGGTGTCTCATGTTGTCAGATTGTTGTGGTTTCCCGGTGTGTTTCCTGTGCCTGTTCCTGTGTTCATTCGTGTGGATTTGGATTCCCTGTGTCTTCGTCGTGTTCGTCTCCGGATTCTCTGCACTCTGCACTGGATCACCGAGCACCGTCACAAGGGATTATTCACTGGATCTGAGCACCGTCATGAGGGATCTTCATTGTACTAGAGCACCAGCACCTGTTGTCCACCAAGGTCCCTGCGTCACTGTTCCACCCAGCGTTTGTGTCTGTCCGCCTGTCCTGCTGTGTTGGCGGCCATCTGTGTTCTGTGTTCTGACCAGTGTGCTGAATACTAATAAAGAGCGTTATTGCATTTACATCCTGTTCTGTCATCCGTTACAGGGAGAGGATGCGAGAGACCTTGCGTGTGTGTGCTAGTGTGCATGTAAGATTGAGAGCATCTTATTGGCCTGTTTCGGTAAATCAACCAATCTATTGTCAGTGTGGGTGGGCTTTTATCACTTCTCCCGAACTGAATTAATCAGTTCAGTGTATCTAGACACAGGAGCACCATGGCAAATGGAGAGTGCCCCAAAAAATTAAAGTATAAGACACATTTTAGGCCACACTACACGAAAGTGTTCCCCTGTCTTATAAGAGTAAAACATAATGATAGTCTTGCACGCTGTACAGTTTGTAACATGACTTCAGCATTGCCCATGGCGGGTTAAATAATTGTAAAAGACATGTTGAGGTGAGTTCAACAAGTTTCATTTCATGTGCATATTATTCAGGCCGGCTAGTTGCCAAGGCTACATGAAAACAACAAACTCCTTAGACCTCAGTTCTCTTGTCCACACTCCTTGGAAGAGTCTTTGTTCAACCTTTTAACTGGAACATAAAACCTGACCAAACAGTCGTCATTCGCCCAAATGCATTCCCTTTAGGTTGCTGACTAGGCAAGTATCAGTATGTCTATCTTTTTTAGTCTTAAAATCAACATTATACAAGTTAAAATAAAAATTAATCTGCTCTCGATCTCTCCACTTCTCTCTTCCTCAGTAGCTGTACAAAATACTGCGTGCGGCTGCTGCACGTGCTCCATGTGACTTTCTTAAAGGGGAAGCGTCAGTATAACTCCCTATAGGAGTTTATTTTTTAACCCTCTGGGGTCTGAGGTGTTTTCTGGCCCTGGAGGTGTTCTGACATGCCCTGACATTTGTGCTTATTTATGTTACTTGTGACATTTTCATGGCTAAAGTCTGATTACACTGTATTTAGCACAAACTCTGCTACAATAATATGTCAGCAGCATGTATGTAAAAGTTTGTGGTTTTGAGATAATGACATTTATGCATGGTTTGTGAAAAAAAAAAAAACTGAAATAAGGTCATGAAACCCATACTGATCATTTCTTCACAAGTTTTTTGAAAATCGTATCACGTAGCCTAGAATATTTGCTCCAAAACTATGTGAAAATCATTCTGACTGCTCATTCAGATAAGACAATATATTGATTTAAAATTTGTAAGACGTGTTTTGTGTAAGAAAGCTTTATGCGAGTAGGCTTAAACACATCATGAATATTGATGGCTTTCACACCTGAGAAAGACAAAGACCCTCCCCTAATGGCCCTATTAGGTGCTATCAGGCCCTATCATTATGAGCAACCTTGCACAAAGAATGAGGAGATTTAAAAAATAATGGCTTTTTGATTGTTTGGATTTATTTACAACACAACATAATCCAAAGATACACAACACATGACAAAAAAAGTACACTATTGAAAACAATGAAAGACAGAGACCTTTGTGCCATTCCTAAAAACATTGTACATACTAGGGCTGAACGATATTCTGTTTTAACATCGACATCGCGATGTGCGCATGAGCGATAGTCACATTGCCGGAACATGCGATGTGCAGGGTAGTAGCACCCATGGTGTATTAAGAGAACGAAATATAGAAATAGAAATAGAAATATATCTATTATCTACAGAAATCTCTACTTTTAAACAGAACCATTCAAAACAAAATAAAACTATGTAATCCGTATGAAATGTGCATTTCTCTCCGGCACGTTCACTACTGCGAAGATCGCGAGTCAGTATCGTCAACTTCATCTTTGCAGCCGACACAGAAAACACTTGTTTATTAAATAAACAATTAATATGTCTCATTGCAATATTTTACATATTCATAATCATTACTTTTGCTGGTTCTTTGTGACAGCTTTTAGGTGCCTTTTACATGAACGCGTCACTGCATCAGCACCGAAAACAGAGAGAGAGAGAGAGAGAGAGAGAGAGAGAGAGAATAATATTTTTTTGACTTATTTTGAGGAATTATAGCCTAATGAACAAACAAACATCTGTTAAGAGCACCGCCACGTTGGATTGCGTAGAACATTCACCAAATTCTGACAGAAATATGTTCTAATTTTGGAATAAAATATTAAGTGACCTTTTTGTCACTTGTAATGAAGCTTGCTTATTAGTGAAATTATTAATATCATGGAATGGTAATTATTGACTTTAGCCTGGATTGATGGCTCGCAATATCGCAATATATATCGTTGGGAAAAAAAATATTGCAATGTAATTTTTTTCCAATATCGTGCAGCCCTAGTACATAGCTTTTATTTCCAAGGTGTTTGATTTTCACTTTACCATATTCATGTACAGAGACTCATGTGAATGTTGAAGTCAGCAGGACTCATCAGTGGCATCTGGTCCCTGTAACAAAAAAAAACTTTAAAAAAAACCTGTGAACATCCTGATATCAAGAGAAACTATAGGGCTGCACAATTTTGGGAATAGATTTTAGATTTTTCTGGTTAAAATTGCTTTTTAAAATTCAATACACACACACACACACACACACAAATGTTTCCAACAATATATAATGAATGGTTTGAAATGGTTTGTTGTGCCTTGTAGGCATAGGCTACGCGCAGTGCTGCATAAAATAATAATAATAATAACAATAACCTATAGCAGCCTATAAATCTTTCAAAAGGAACACTTCAGTATCAACTACACTAGAGAAAAATATATTGATTATCATATGTTACTTTAAATGTTTCCATTCATTATGATGATATGAAATGAGATTAGAGTAAAAACATGAAGCCTAATGTTTGGTGCGTTTTGCTTTTCAAACGCACAGCGCGATTTGAATATGAAACATTCAAACGCACAGTGCGCTCCAAAATATGAAACATTATGGTTACCAATACCAATACATGTCTACGTTTGAGCAGATATCCACAAACACAGTATTTAACAGTAAACACGGGTCTAAATATTATAATATTCACCATATATCTAGCAACAGTTCAACTGCAATGTGAAGTTTGTGCAACAATAACATTACCTAATATAATTAAGAATTTCTTAATTCAAATCGCGTTCTTTCTTGTCTTCAAATCGTGTTCTTCTTCTTCTGAGGTAAATCACCGATATAAAGTTGGTTTGACGGTTGACGTTTGTCAGAGATTCAGCTCCGAAACACTGCAATACTTCAATAACGATTTGGCATAAGAACGAAAAACAGGTTGTGTTCGAACTGTTTTAAAAACGTAGACGAGAACACGCAGTGTAGTTTATGTGTTTTAATCGACTTTGCTGTATCACAACCTATACATTTTATAATGTAAAACAGCAGATAGGGACAGTCTAAAAAGTACAAAACGAACTGTCATAAGTGATGCAAAAACAATGCTACTGAGATTCAGATGTGCAAATAAATTTGTGTAAAATACATATAGACGTTTTTTCTGAATATAGATTGTGTATGTTGTTGCTGGTTCCTAGAATAACATTTTGAACATTCACAGAATCCCAGCACAGGGTATGCTATACTGATATTTAAAGAAAGACATAAGCTTATTGAAAATAAATAAAGTGTTCTAACTCAACTTCAAAGGGTGTGAGTTGTTACTGGTTAATAGAAGAACAAATGTGTGTTTTTGTTATTCATAAAACTACAGCACAACACGTGTTATTGAAAGCAAAAATTGTACAAAATCTCGCAAAGCCTCCTAAAGAGTGTGTGGTATTACTGCCCCCTAGAGGAACATGTTGCAGTTGTTTTGACCGAGTTTGATATTCAAAATTTAAATTCATTCTTTTAAAAATTCATAAAGCTTTCTATCTCAACTTCATAGGGTGTGACTTGCTGCTTGGACTTAAAAGATTATTTACACGCAGGTGACTTTTTCATTTGTAATCCAGGATAAATGCTATTGAATTAAACTCAAACCTGATAATAAATTCATTTAAAATTCAGAGTTTTCTATCTCAACTTCAAAGGGTGTGTGTTGTTACTGGATTCTACAAGAACATTTTGATGTTGTATTTATTCACAGAATCACAGCACAAGGTATGCTATTGATATTCAAAGAAATACATAAGCTCATTGAAAATAAATAAAGTGTTCTAACTCAACTTCAAAGGGTGTGAGTTGTTACTGGATTCTACAAGAATATCTGGATATTGGTTTTAGTAACAGTATATATATATATATATATATATATATATATACTATCTCAAATTGGAATTACATTGTTCCCCACACCTGTAGGAGGCAGTATGTCAAAATGGCACATATAAATTGAAATGTTAAAAGGATAAGCTTTTGTTTCACACATGTTCTCTAACAAACATGGGTAGATATAAAAAAGGACACAAATTAAGAAACAGAGATGTATGGACAGATGCTGGTGGGAAGGATGCTATTATAAAATAATTTATCTTTAACAATATCAGCAAAAAATAAAAAATCTGTTCAGAAACATGGTCAAACCTGGCTATGGATATTTTTCAAAAGACAAATGACAAACTGTGCAAACGGTTGAGCATGATATGGAACAACAACAGGCGAGGTATACGTACTGAAGTCCTTTGTAAAGGTAAGGGAAAGTGTTAAATTGCTTTGCTTTACTGATAGTTTTCATAATCAAGTGTTACAAGTGGATCATTGTCTTATACATAAACTTACTACAAATACATTCAATTTAACCATGATCGTGTGTGATTAAATCAAATTTTCTCATTACAAGTTACAATATTCTTGTGTTGAGAAACGAGTACGTGTAAAAAAAATTAAAATAATGAAAGCAAGTTTTGAAAGAATGACTAGGGGTATTACAGGTGTGGTGAGCTTGAGGCTATTTTATTGGCACATACTTGTATATGGGTCATTGTAAATCAAGAGGTCCAAAATTGTAAAGTATGTTGCACAATTACCTCTATGTATTTGGTACTGCAGAACTACCAGTGTTTTACTTTAACCACAGTGGCTGACTTTGTGTCATGACACACAACACTTTTTAGGTATATCTCAATGTAAGGTAATCCTCAGCTCAGGATAGTCCAAACGCTCTTAAAAAAAATACAGCATACCGGTACAAGAACTTGCAGTGTTGTTACTTAGACATTATATCCAAATTAATTGATCAAGAGTGACTTTTAATGTCAATTTATAATGTGAGGGTTTCTATGTTTTTAGGATGAGGAAGCATACTAAAGTATAGTGTGCAAGCAGACCATTTCAGGACAGAAACTTTAACCTAAATTCAGTTTCGAAATAAAATGGGAGAGGTGGGAAAAAATAAAGCCACTGCATGGTTCAAACCAACTTCAGAGACCATGGACAGATGTCCTGTACAAAGAATTCACAAAGATCAGTCCTTGTTGTGTGCTGTGCTTTAAGTACCAACATGTTAAATGCAAAAATAGTCGGAAACGATCCCTGCTTTTCTTTAGAGCACGTGCCACCTGCACCTTTAAAGGCTGTGCAGCAGTCTTTACTTTTACAATAAAAAAACCCCCAACAAAATCAAAAAAAGAAAATGACTGTCTTTATAGCCCGTAAAGGAGACATAACACAAAAAAGTGACAAAAAATTCAGACAGGCCAAATATTTCTGAAGGGGAAAAATTGCTAAAAGCATTCAACATGGTGTGAGCAATTACTACTATCAAGCCCTAAGAAAATCACCATCAGAAGAGATTGTGACAGGCAATATCTCACGATGCTTAACTAAAGACGTGTTGAGGGTTATATCCAGTGAATTGAAAAAAATCACCAGGCTATATGATGACATAATCATGGAGCTGGTGCTTACACAAAAAAATAATTAAAGAATGTGCTACATCTGAAGGTGCTGAGACTGCTGGTTACCTACAACAACTGCAGGTGGACCCATTTGTTGTACACATGTACGTACACAATGCGGTTTGCACATTTTAGCCCAGCATCTGAAAAAAAGAAAAACAGTAACACTTCACTTGGATGCCACTGGTAGTGTCACCTCACGCATTCCCGGTCAGCCCAAGAAAGTGCTCTACTATGCTCTTGTACTGCTGGGAATGGGAAAAAACATGCCACCACTTCCTGTGAGTGAGCTCCTAACAAATCAGCACTCAATTCCTACCTTGACATATTGGCTAATGGAAACATTAAGGGCCCTTGGTCAAATAACATCATGCCAGGTACATCAAGTGGAGACTGACTTCAGCTGGGGATTAATGTCAAGTGTCCTTCTGGCATTCAACAAAGAAAGCATTTTGACTTATCTGCAGAGAGCACACCAAATTGTTTCAAACACAGTAAACAGTGGTGATCATCAATTCAGTGTTTTACATCTTTGCTCTTCACATATTATAAAGGCAGTGTGCATTTCAAAAAAGACCGACAGCAAGGCTGTAAAAGAGTACGCTACCTACTGCTTTGCCTTGTTGTTAAACAGCACACATCTAGAGGAGGCAACGGCAGTATTTGAGGATATGTGTGTGCTCTTAACATCGTCAGAGGAAACAGATGTGGTGAATGCAGCTAAAGCTTTGCTGGACCTGAGAATAATGAAGACAGCAATAAAAATCAATGAGTCAGAAACAATGCAAGAGGCCACAGAAACACCACAAATTGCAACCTCTGTGTGAAATACATCACCATTCAAATCAGTGTATAGTGCCATTTTGGAAAGGGTCAAGAGCCTAAACCTTGGTAGCAACACAGGGAAAAAAATACCTTTTTCTGTCCAGAGCTCATCAACATCCTCATGAAGACCTACATGAGCATTTTCCCCCTCTGGAGTGGAGTGCTTCTTGGGGATCTAAGCCGGTGTTCTAAAATCAGCACAGTCAGCCAACAATCCAAAACCAGGGAAACGAACTGCCATGTGGAAGAGTGGTTTTGGATTGTCAAAGAGAGCATCCTTCAAACGAAAAAGTTCCTGCGTCCTGCTGACTTTATCCACAAAATGTATGGATCCCTACAAGCCAGATACAGAGAACACATAATTAACAACAATCTGTCACTGCCTTGCCGTGATCCACAGCCAAAAGAAAACTTCTTCTGCCAGAAAGAAGAATGGGCAAAGAAAACATCTACAAAACATCACAAACGTAGGACAAAATACTTTGACCCACCTTATATACTGCCAAAGCCATCACAAAGTCCAAAAAACAAAGACATCAGCATGGAAAACACCAAAGTCATTCCAGATACACCAATGGACCTGTCAACCAAAGGAAAACATGAGCCAAAATACAAGGACAATACTGAGCCTGATAAACCAGAACAAACATCTGAGGACATAACTACTGAGGTATTACTTCATATTATATTTTGTAAAATAATTGCAATGAAATTAACATCTTTCTTACAATAAAAATATAATTTGCAGATCGAATACCTTTGGTCCAAAAAAGACACTGAAGTGGTGGTTGCTGTTGTGTCGTCGGCAGAAAAGACCACCATGTACACAGTCCATCGCTCAGAGTTCAAAACTCTGCAACCTCACAAGTGGCTTGTGGGAGAGGCAAGAATATTCATGAGCTATTATTATTTAAAATTGGCATGATTTAAATCACCAAAGTACACCATAAATATTGTGCACATCTGAAAAGCTGTCAGTTACCTTTGTCTAATATGCATGTTTCGTACATTTGCTCTTTTCATCAAGATAATTGAATGCTACTTCCAAACCATACTCAACAAAATGGGAAAAGACAGTAGCATTTACCTCCTCAACCATTATACTGCTCAAGTGATCATGACAAAAGAGAGAGATGCAGTATGTAGACAGAGTCTGCGGAAGGTATCATTGTATCGTTATACACTGAAGATTTGAAAACACACGTTTAAAAATATTTACTAATGTGAAATTATCAAACATTTCAGGTGGACTTTGGAAAGTATGACGCAGTTATCAGTTTCCTGAATGTGGATGATAACCACTGGAAGTTTTGGGTGAAAGCTTTCAAAATACCAATAAGTCCTTCTTTATGGCGTGGTCAAAGCTGAACTGAAATTTTAAATGGGTTTCTCTTTTTTTCCAGTATCTACATGCATCTTCCAGTCAGATTTTTCTTATACATCCACAAGGAATTGATGAAGAGAAGGACTCTAGGCAAGCTGCAATCAGATTTATTTAAAATAAAATGCTTAAATAAAAGTATTAAGCCCAGCTCTAATTACTTCCAATCACTTTAACTGTATTACCTCTAACTGTGTCATATATTTATCAAGTCAATACTTCAAAATGAGGCTAGGAAAAAAAGAGTGGGTGGAGATTGAGTGGAGAGGGGCCACAATTAAGCATACAATCCAGCAGGATGCATACAGCTGTGGTGTGTTTGTTATGCAGGTATTTATTTATTTTTTTTCGAAAATGATTTTTTTTTTCGGCAATGGCCACATCCTTACAACTATTGTTCAAAGATGGCATGGGAGATTGTCAATAGTTTCCCTGAAGTTCCCTCCCACTTGGACATCAATTCTTCTATGACCAACATGAAGGAACTGCGTCAGAATATGGCTGGGGAAATCCTGACAGCGTCAGGTGATGGACATGAATGGGGAAAAAAAGACACCATGAAATTGTTATTGTCTTCTGTAAACCTGTTACTATTTTAATATTTATACACTTTTTAGTGTTCAGAAAGGATGAGTGTTGTGCTTTTTGCGGTTTGACACAACCCCTTGGAGGTGGTCCAACAACTGACTGGGTAAGTACTTTCAACTTAAAGGGATAGTTCACTTCAAATTGAAAATTCTGTCATCATATACTCACCCTCAAGTTGTTTCAAACCTGTATGAACACAAAGGAAGATATTTTGAAGAATGTCAGTAACAAAACAGTTAACTGGTCCCATTGACTTCCATAGTAGGAAAAAAAAATACTATGGAAGTCAATGGTTCCAGTTAACTGTTTGGTTACTAACATTCTTCAAAATATCTTCTTTTGTGTTCAGCAGAAGAAAGAAATTCATACAGGTTTGAAACAACTTGCAGTTGTTGTAGGTAACCAGCAGTCTCAACTTAAAAAATTTGAAAAAATTGTTTTATGTGTCTGAATCTTTTATCTGTATCATTACATCTCTATATACACTGACACATAACTATATGCCTTTCTCCACTGACGTTCTGAGTGGTTCAAAACGTTTTTAAGGATGCAGATTTTTAGAAGGCAGACTGAGATGGCGAACGGGAACATGGTTTGTGTAACATTAGCAACAAATTATTAGCAGTTTGATAACAGTCAAGCTGAAGGCAATTCATATCAATTACAGTTATGTGTCCGATGTTGTAGACAGCGATACATAATACGCATAACCATTCTGATACATGGATTATTGGCCTCTGCTGATCCTGCAGCCAGTGAGATTGCTTGCTCAAAATTTACATTGTCTGGTTCAGTGTTCGCTGTAATCTGGTCCTACAGCGCACTATAAGAGTAGGCAGTGAAACCCTGAACCTTCCCTAGCTCCACTTGCCTAGATCTGCTACGGGATTTATGTATGCATACATATATTACATGTTGTCGTCAGTATAAAGTCCATACTATCTAGTCCGACAAGACCAAGTACATTAACATTGTCATATCCATTAACATGCTAAAAGTATTTAAAGATTCATCATGATTGAAATACTATAAACTGTGAACTACACACCAATAGAAAAGCAAATAATATAACTTTTTAAAGAGAAAGGTGGAGACAGAGGGAGAAAGGTGAGAATGATAATTAGGTGAAAGGATCATAGTTCTGCTATTTTTAATATAGGAAAATGTAAAGCGTAAAATGTAAAGCGTAGTTGCAAATAGTTGCATAGTTTGCTCTTAATTATTGTCCATTATGTGCATTTAAAAAACTCGACAATCTTCCCAAATATTTTATGAGATTCATGTAATTCCTTTTGGCAAAACGAAGAGAAAGCTTTAAAGAGATTCACCCAGAAATAAAAATTCTGCCATTTACTCACTCTTATGTTGTTCCAAACCTGAATGAATTTAGTTATTCTGTTGAACATAAAATATGATATTTTGAACAATGTTGCTAACCAAATAGTCCTTTGACTTCCATAGTATGAAAAAAAAAATACTATGGAAGTCATTGGGGACCTGTTAATTTCTTAGAGACAAAACATGTAATATTATTCATATTACATGTGCGGTGCTACCAAAGCTGGTGCTGGTGCTACAATCTGTAGAACTTGCTGTGTTGAGTGTGTTACTCCAAGGATGTAATTGTTTTGTTTTATTTATTTTCCCCTTTCTCCCTGTTTCTCTCTCTACTTCCCATAAGCAGGAAGGAATTGATTCCACCTGACGCCAATGAACGGTTGTTATCTGCTGTGATTGGAGGAGAGGAAGCTTTGGGAGGAAAAGCAGCACCATTCCTCAGATCAGTTATTTTTGTTTGTATTGTAATTTTGTTGTATTGTTCTGTACCATACAAATGTATATTGTTATTTATTTGGGATTAGTAGAGAGGTGTGTGCTATTCCCTTTTGATTTTGATTTCTCTTGTTTTAGCTGAGAACTGTTAGTGTATTTTTATTGTGTATTTTATTTTTATATTTGTTTTGTAGCTTAGTTTCGTTTTACTTGTTAGAGGGTTTGTTTAAAATAAAATGACTTGTTTGACATTGAGTTGATTTTGGACTTTGGAAAAGCACAATAAACAATATGCTGATGTTAGGGCTGGGACAACGCATCGACGTAATCGATGACGTCAACGCAAAAAATACGTAGATGCAAAATACTGTTTTCAGTTATCACAAAATATTAGCCATTTTCATGCCTTTTGCAAGTTTCATGCTTTCCATCTTCAGAAAGATCTTTCTTCCTCCATGGTGCATGATTCATGTGATGTCCTTTTTAACAATGTGGAACAACCTCTTTAAGTAGGTTTTCCATTTACCCTAAAAGACCTGGCAAACTACTGAACAAACCTGTCTCAGATTTAGACCAGTTATCTAAAAAGATATGAGAAATGAAACAAACAAACACATTTGTATACAGAAATCCTATTGATAATGTCACTTGCATAATAATTTGGAACACATATGTCCACACTGGATGAACTGCCGTGATATCGCTGGATCGAAGGCTAGCAAAAAATGTCAGTCCAGTGTAAGAAGTATTAGATCAAATTTCGTTCAAAGTCAGTCTCCGCATGGCAGTAATATTTAAGGTTTGAAATTTATTTTGCGAAAGACATTCTAGTGTGGACTGTTTTCTCCTGAAGCCAAAATCTAAAACCAACAGGCCAACAGACGAAATCATAATGCGCTATTGATGGAGTTAATTAACAGGGACTCGTGTAGCCAATACACCGGAGGCTGAAAGCAGAATGCTGCATATCTAATTTAGGACACCTTTTGCATGTAGTGGAACTTTTAAAGGATTTTTCAATGCTTTAAAGAAAAACTAGGCTACATCTAGTAAGGCCTATCCGTTGATAATTTACAAACATTTCAAATAAATCTTGACTGAATATATGAGCATGAATATGTTCATAAATTCAGTAAAGATTGATTTAAAATGTTGGTTTGAGGACTCCGACAGAACCAGGCCTGGTAATAATTATCTCCTGCCATGTTAATTGTCCCCAAACGCAATGAGAGCACAATCAATAAACCAGAAAATAGAGAACATACCATTACATTTACATTTTAATCAGTAATATTTTAATTAACATCCATGATTTAACTTCAAAACGTTTCATTTGATAATAAATGGTCCTTATCTTCGATAACCTAATTGGGTAACCTATTTTTCAGGTCACCTCGATCATGTCTGCACAGGTTTCTTGCCTGACTAAAGTTACTTCAGTAGGCTATGTTTACCTTAAGGTTTTTTTGTTTTTTTACTTTGTCTTACAATGTAGGCTACTACTTTTTTTTTTTTTTTTTTTACGTCAGTCCACATTTCAGTCAATTTTAAGATAAGCATAGGTACACAAATCAATTAAGAAAAACAGACTTACCAGTGCTGTCTCAAAAAAAAAAAAAAATATATATATATATATATATATATATATATATATATATATATATATATATATATATCAGAGTTTCCGCTAGAAAAAAATGGTGCCGGTCAAAGTGACCGGCAGAGGTTTCGTTTTCCGGACATTTTGATGATATGCCGGTCAAATATCGCCTCTTAATTAGTCAAGTTGAGGAAAACTGGAGGAAGGCTATGTAACTTAAATGACATAATCAGGCCGAATGCAACATGTTTATTAGCCTAACTTTCAAATAAAAAAACGGAAAAAAAACATGAACGTCCGATTGGCGTCAATCAACGCCAATTGTTTTTACTATGGTTTCACATTCATAGTTTAACAAACCAATCCCCCTTCCCCACATAAAATATCTGAAGCCTATTGTTTTTACTCAAGCGAACTTCCCAGTGTCTCTCCACAACCTGCAATGCGCATAAGCCGCGTAACCTTGTTCTCCGCAAGGCGACTTCGCTGCTTCGTCTTGATCCGATTCTGCAGCAAAAACCCCCTCTCTGCAGGAACACTCGAGACCCATTTTCTGCTATGGTTTTGTACGTTTCTTCATTCGGATCTATTTGCGATCCATTTCATTCTAAACAAACAACGCAGTTTATATGGTTCGTCCTTGTTTCATTATTCATTAAGATAATAATTAATAAATGCGCGCATAATTATCAGTGAACTTGATAAATGTTGCAGATATGTTTTACTATGCATGCACAAACAAATGCATTTCAACTTATGTGTGCAAAATTCTGAATAAAAAGAATGTGCAGCAATTTGTACAAATAGAGAGTCTAGGTCTACGTGTTGTAGCCATTAAATAAGCTCATTTAGTTTAATATTTGTTAAAATATTATAATGTTATTTTTTAATTTATGTTGATTATGAAAAGTGAACCGCACGAGTAGGATAGGATGCGCAATATCGAGAGACATGGAGCGGGTCAGACATGATTTTGACCACTTAATTAAGTTTGGTTTTGTAGAAAGACTTTTTTGAAGTGAATTTCGTTTTGTATAAATTGTATCTTAATTTTAATATTTTTTTATCAACCAATTACCTGTATTTAATAAATAAGCAGCAAATATAGCAGACGATAGGCCTAATCACTTGCATTGCTCGTGAACGGGAGCGCATCTCATCCTAATTTAACGAAACTCAGCGTAGGCCTCACAGACATGAAATATATCTTAAGAAAGCTTGAAATGTCTTTTTAACAATATAAAACGAAAAGAAATAGGCTACTCTCTGATTATGTAATCCATGATGTGCATTTCTCTCTATAGGCGCGTTCATAAGGAGATGGCGATCGTCAACTTCATCTTTACAGCTGTTGTTGCTGTTAATAAACTAAAAATAATAGGCCTATAATTGTATTAAACAATAAATTAAATGAAATTGTAATTGTATTAAAAAAGCAACAAAAAAAAAAATCCTTTTTTTTTTTACGCATTAAATTCAGGTAGGCTACTGAGTCACTCTCCTCAGTGCCCAGAAAAGCGCTGAAACGTAGATGAAGGGGAACCCGTTTTTATTTAATTTTTTTTTATTTTTTGGCTTATTTTAACTGGCCCATCCAGTTTTCTGGAGGCCCACCTACAATCAAAATCCTGGCGCCGCTAGTGCTTTCGCAGCGGTCTGATATCAAGAAATAACAGACCGCATTCCACATTGGAATTCAACCAAGCCATGTAATAATGTTTAATAACTTTCAAACGGTAGAGCCTGTTCCTTTATAACATAGCCAAAGGTCGGTGTATTTTTGCTTTATACATTTTAGGCTTATTCTCAAATTCAGATTGTGTTAGGGGGGCGGGATTATAAGGCAATTTTAATCGGACAATTTGACCGGAGAGATTTAATTTTGTCGGACATTTCATTTTTTTTTCGCCCAATGTCCGGTAATTACCGGACAACAGAAACCCTGATATATATATATATATATATGCACATGCATATGTGTGTATTTATATATACAAAATAATTATACACAGTACACGCACATATATTATGCAAACACAAACTTTTATTTTGGATGTGATTAATCGCGATTAATTTTTTCCCAGCAATAAATTTAATGGAACAAATAAAGAAAAATGAACCAAACATTTCAGAATATCTAAAATTTTATTGTGAAGTTTTACAAATTGCAGACAACAACATTTGTCACCTTTTTCACAATTGGCTTTTAGCTTGCTTAGTTGGGGACATTTAATTTAATATTCAACAATATTATTGATCTGCCTGCGTTGACACTATTATATGAGATCTGAACTGAGCTGGACGATGACATCACGGTTTTCTCCAAAGTGGCTATATATATATATACACATTTAAATTTATTTATTTATTTATACAACAAAATTAATCACCACTGAACTGACTTAAGCTGGACTGTGAAGCTATTTTCTTCTAGAAAACAAACTTTCTTGCATTGTTTTCCTGTTATCTCTGTAAAGCTACTTTGAAACAATCTGTATTGTAAAAAGCGCTGTACAAATAAAGGTGACTTGATATTTATTAAAAAGGTAGAAGGAACCTGAGCTTTTCTACTCCACTGAATTGAAGACCGAGGTCACTACAGTTAAAATCTCTTGCTGAGTTAATCCACCTTTAAACTATTAATGTCTATGAACAAATATGTATTTTTATGTCTGTGTGCCTCAGCATTTCTGAGTGAACACCGCTGGTAAACTCACTATTTTAAAGTGTACTGTCGATCACGTGATATGACGTCAGGACGTGCAGCCCTTACTGACGTTACCTGAAAAATCTGTCCAAGATGGCTACCCTCTCGAGCGACGTGGTATCAAGAATGAAACAACTTGTAAGTAAACCAAAACACTTCAAAACTACTTTGCTTGTTGTAATATTGGAAGAATATCATATTACACGTGATATTTGACTGTTAGACGACGCTATTTTTAAGTTGCAAGCGCAGTGCCGCGGGCGCGATTGCCGTCAGTCCGCCTGCTAGTGACAGAATATCCTGTGTAACGTTACTGTTAATGTCGTGGCAGGGCAATAATGTTAACGTTAGTCAATAACTCTTTTCAGCAAGCGATAGTCCTTCTGTTTTTGAGTGTGTTGCTGCTGTTTGTGTTAAGCGCCCTGCTCTGGCAAGTTCAATGTGATGTTATCTACATGCACCCAAATGAGCTAGTGGCTAACGTTAGCAGTTACGTTAACTTTTACTCAAACAAAGTTAAGGTTATGGACATAATAGTTACCGAATGAACTATGCAAGTTTTTATTAAACCTTTACAAACGTCTTTTCATTATAGGTTTAAGTGGAAGGAGTGCAGTGAGCATCCCCCAAAATCAAGGTGACTCAAATGTTAATTTAGGCTGTAACTATTTTTCACCATTTCTTTTATTTGGAGCCTAATTCATTAGCATCAATCAAAAGTCTCTTTAAAATTAAATATCTTGCTGTCTGTTTTTGTGTGCATGTGCAGACCTACATTGTCACCAGAGAGCAACTTTATCGGTAAGTTACATTCAGTAGAAATTTTGTATCATTAATTTGTAAAGAGGTTGATTGCATAATTTGACTGGTTTCATATTGATTGTTTTATCTGTGCAGGTGAAGGACTTCTTGGGGAAATGGCCGGCTCTTCGGATTGAATCACAGGTAAAACAGACTCACTTCTCTTTTCTGCCACTCTTCACACATATTTCTATGCCAAATTTTTTAATATGTATCACATTCAAATGGAACAGCAAATGCCACTATTCACTGTGTGTAAGAACTATCACTTTGCATGTGACCATGTTGCTCAGCAATGTATTTTAACTGAACATGTTGCATCACAAATGTGTTTTCTGTTGCAAATCGAGTATTAGTCTTTTTATATAATTTTTTTTTTGGTTTTGTAGCTTTGTGCTGAGTTCCAACGCATCACAAACGTCAACATACGGAACCAGTTCTCTGCTGTGCTTGACCAACATACACCTGCACTGGTGTATAGAGGCAGAAGGCGGCACAAACCGGGAAGATATCAGAGGCGCTGCGTGACATCTTAGAGATTTATGAACTGATATGTTTTGTCTCTTATGTTTACTGTGATGGCCAACTTATTCAAACTGAAAATTCAGTTTTGTGGTTCTTGCAGATTGTGAATCCACTTAAACGGTTTTTAATTTCAAACTTTACAGGAATCTGTAAGATGCCTCCATAATTCAGAGAACAACCCACACAAATACGATCCACAAACGGGTAAGACTGCGTATTGTATACTGTAAATGTTAGTTTAATCTACTACTATATGGATTTGAAATACCAAAACTGAATTTCATTAATGATGCCTGCAACTTTTTCCCCCAGAATAAATTCATCACATAACCTGGCTGTGACCACTTACCTCTTCGAAGAATTAAGGACAACTTTTACAGACGTTGACCCTGAATGTGCAAAAGGTAATCTTAAAGATGTTGTAATCATTTTAATGTCCTCTGTTTTACTTAGTTTTATTGGCATTACATTTATTTATGATTTATTTAACAGGTTGCAAGACGTATTTTGAGACTTTGCGGAGGAAGTATTCTTTGGCTCAGCCTGAAAAGGCCCAGTAAAAAGAAACACTATGAAGAACATTGCAAAGAACCGTCAACGAAAGAGACGGGTAAGTTAAGAAACTGGTTAAGCAGTTTTTTGTTTTGTTTTTTCTTCAGAATGTAACTATCCTCCTCTCTGTGTTTTAGTGGTTAAATTACTGTCATGTTTTGCAGATGCTGGAGACCAGGTTCAGTGTTGTACAAACCAACACAGAAAGGGAACTGTGGAAGACTGCAACAATAGAACTGATGTCTGATGAAGATGCTATTGCTGATGGAAGGCCAGTGTGGATGGTGAGGTGAGGCTCTGCCAGGTACTACAAACCAGACTAGAGGCTGACCCATGACTCATCATGGCAGTTTGAAAAATGAATATTTACATATACAGGTGCTGGTCATAAAATTAGAATATCATCAAAAAGTTGATTTATTTCAGTAATTCCGTTAAAAAAGTGAAACTTGTATATTATATAGACTCATTACATGCAAAGTGAGATATCTCAAGCCTTTATTTGTTATAATTTTGATGATTATGGCTTACAGTTTATGAAAACCACAAAATCAAAATCTCAGAAAATTAGAATATTACATGAAATCACACAGTAATTACACAGTGATACCATGGTCATTGAACCAGGTTTTGGTTATTTTGGCAGTGTGGGCAGGTGCAAATCCTGCTGGAAAATGAAGGAAGCATGAAGTGCTCTAAAAATGTCCTGGTCGACGCCTGCGTTGACTCTGGATTTAATAAAGCACAGTGGACCAAAGTCCTCTTTTCTGATGAGAGCAAATTTTGCATCTCATTTGGAAACCAAGGTCCCAGAGTCTGGAGGAAGAATGGAGAGGCACACAATCCAAGATGCTTGAAGTCCAGAGTGAAGTTTCCACAGTCTGTGTTGGTTTGGGGAGCCATGTCATCGGCTGGTGTTGGTCCACTGTGCTGTCCACTCAACGCAGCCGTCTACCAGGACATTTTCAGAGCACTTCATGCTTCCTTCAGCAGACAAGCTTTATGGAGATGCTGACTTCATTTTCCAGCAGGATTTGCACCGGCCCACACTGCCAAAATAACCAAAACCTGGTTCAATGACCATGGTATCACTGTGTAATTACTGTGTGATTTCATGTAATATTCTAATTTTCTGAGATTTTGATTTTGTGGTTTTCATAAACTGTAAGCCATAATCATCAAAATTATAACAAATAAAGGCCTGCGTTGACTCTGGATTTAATAAAGCACAGTGGACCAAAGTCCTCTTTTCTGATGAGAGCAAATTTTGCATCTCATTTGGAAACCAAGGTCCCAGAGTCTGGAGGAAGAATGGAGAGGCACACAATCCAAGATGCTTGAAGTCCAGAGTGAAGTTTCCACAGTCTGTGTTGGTTTGGGGAGCCATGTCATCGGCTGGTGTTGGTCCACTGTGCTGTCCACTCAACGCAGCCGTCTACCAGGACATTTTCAGAGCACTTCATGCTTCCTTCAGCAGACAAGCTTTATGGAGATGCTGACTTCATTTTCCAGCAGGATTTGCACCGGCCCACACTGCCAAAATAACCAAAACCTGGTTCAATGACCATGGTATCACTGTGTAATTACTGTGTGATTTCATGTAATATTCTAATTTTCTGAGATTTTGATTTTGTGGTTTTCATAAACTGTAAGCCATAATCATCAAAATTATAACAAATAAAGGCTTGAGATATCTCACTTTGCATGTAATGAGTCTATATAATATACAAGTTTCACTTTTTTAACGGAATTACTGAAATAAATCAACTTTTTGATGATATTCTAATTTTATGACCAGCACCTGTATTTTATATACACTTTAATTTCTATATTTCTTATTTATTGATCTTGTTTTATATTGTATACTTTGTATATTTGTTCCTTTTTGATGTGCATGTTGCTTATTTCCACGTTTTGTATTTTATTCCTTTACACCTTTGTTCACATTTATTCTTCCCCATTCATTTTAATGTATGTTTATAATGTTCTTTGGAATGTTCATGTTATATTTGTTTTTGTTCCTTTACATTTTCATCCCTTCAAATATTTTTGTTCCCCCATTCATTTTTAATGCTTGTTTATAATGCTCCTTGGAATGTTTTATTTACCTTAATAAAAATGTCAGACTTTCTCATTGTTCTTTGTGTGTGTTTTTAAAATTATATTTGAATTTATTAAAATTGGGGGAAGGGGGGTTTAGTGTATACTGAGC
The DNA here is from genome assembly GCF_963993115.1 of Abramis brama. NCBI lineage: Eukaryota > Metazoa > Chordata > Actinopteri > Cypriniformes > Leuciscidae > Abramis > Abramis brama. Next base: position 22,957,864 of record NC_139966.1, on the reverse strand, counting down.
AATATCTGCATAGCTGGCCTATAACCAATCAAATCACTGTGCAATAAGGCCTAGGGTGGGCTATGTTCTAAAAGTAACCAATCAAATCACTTTCCTGGGTTTTCAATGTGTCCTGTCCTCCAATAGTGGTCTGGGTAATGGGAGTGGTTTTAAAAGAAAAGGACCAATAGGGGGGAGGCCAAAAGGTACACAAAGGTGTGAAAATGTTCTCTTGAAAAAACCTTGGATGGGATTACTTGCCATGGCAACAAATGGCTGTAGCACGGAAGTATACGTCCACAACATACATCCGATTTGGTATCATTTCGGATGTATACGGATATATACAGACCCATGGAATTTGAGCTATCCGGTCAGTATACTCCTGGATTCTTCCGAATTCCAGCAGTGTATACAGGAGTATACTGGTCCGGATACACCTCTTTTCATGCAGTGGGTGCAAATACATTTCGGCACTAATAAAAAATTATGAGCCAGTAAAGTTCTTAATTATTTTTTTCATTTATTTATACTGTACATAAAGGACACAATGCATAAATCACACACACACACACACACACACACACACACACACACACACACACTAAAGTACAGCACAGCGATTAATTAATCAAATACAATACAATTTACAGTGTGGATATATTTACACCTCCCAGCTTAAAGGGATACTTCAGGATTTAGCATTAAGCTTTGTATTAGTAGAAAACCTGTAGTATTTTCGAATTACCTTGCTTTCCACCCTCATATCCCCCTGAGAGGAGAGATTTATGTATTTTTATCTAGAAAAAATCCTCCGATGACGCAAAATTAATCATATTGCATCATCTGAGGATTTTCTGGCCAGAGGCTAAAGACTACAGCCAGTACAGGGGCTGTCCCGCATGTTTTCAACCCGCCCATAGAGGGTGGGATCTCACTCACAGAATGTACAAACAGTGTCAGCCGTCTTTCTTTGGAAGCTAAGCTAGCAGGCTCTTGTTCTGTGGAGAAAGCTGAGTAGTAGGGGTTACCATCCTCTTTTTCCCGGACATGTCCGGCCGTCGAGATCATCCAAAATGTCCGGGATTCGGCTTTTGCTTTTTGCGGTCGCCATTCATTGTTTACATGCACACCTTTTGTTTCAACCTAGCTGAATTCATTCCGATTGATGAATCTGAATGTAGTGTTTACATGAACGCTAAACAAGTGATCGATTGATGTGCGTTTTAACATTGCTAAGAAAATTCCCGCTCCTCCGTGAGAGATACGAGACCGTCTCGGTGTTGGTCATCAGTAATGACGCCACCGGCCTCGCGCCGTTTTCCCACGCCCCTCAGCCTCGTCCTGCTCGCCACAGTAAACATAATGAATGGCGACTGTAGAACGCAAAAGCCGAATCCCGGACATTTTGGGCGATCTCGAAATCCAGGGCAAACTCATCACGGAGACTTGCTAGTAGCTTAGCTTTGTTGTTTTCAACTGCGCTCTCTTACCGGTAGGCGTGGCTTGGGAGTGGCCTCCTAGGGCAGCGAAGCAAGTGCATTCTGGGAGTTGTTGTCTTTCATCCACATAAGCCAAAAATACATTTTCTGGCTTTTTTTAGTCTAGAAAGCTCCAAATTCAAAAATAATTTCACATTTCTTCTACATAAATGACCTATTTTAAATACACATTCATCTTTCCAGAGGTGAAGTATCCCTTTAACCCTCTGGGGTCTAGGGTGTTTTTGGGGTCCTTGAGATGTTCTGACATGCCCTGACATTTTTGCTTTTTTCAGTTGCTTATAAACATATTAATGGCAAAAAAAAATTACACACTATTTAGCACAAACAGGGCTACCATGAAATGTGAGCAACAAGAATGTACATGTCTGCATTTTTGAGAGAATAATGTTTATGCATGGTTATTGAAAAAACTAAAAACTAAAGTTTCTGAAATAAGGCCATAAAACACATTCTAAATATATGCCAATAAGACTTTTGTCTAAAAGATGTCATCGCCTAGTGTTTTTTCTTCAAAATGAAGTGAAAATCACCCTGCCTAATCATTCACATAACACAATACATTGATTTGAATTTTGCAAAGCACTTTCTGTTTGGAAAGCCAATATGCGGAGTGGGCGTCAACGGTCATGTATATGTAGTGGTTTACACCTTAGGAGACGGTGGGGCCCGCATACTTAATGAGCCATTCATTCAGGTGAGTCACTGAGCCACAAGAATGCAAGAGCAACAGTTGGAAGCATCTCAATTCTTTTTTATTTTTCCACATATTGTGCTTGCAATTTGGCCTATAATATCCAAGGAAAACATGTCTAGTAATTGTGCAGTTAATTCTCATACTGTATTTTCAGTTTTGGAATATTTATCCTCTCCCCAAATTTGTCAATAATAAAACACAATAAAAGTTATTTAAAGAAAAGGCTTATATTTACCTTTTAATAGTTTGTTTACATCTACCTTGTAAATATATTTTTTTTATTAAAAAGGTTACAATTACAACAACAATTCAAGTGTAATCTTTCTTTGTAAAAACTAAAGTATACATTTTATCATACATATTTCAAAGTTAAGGATTTGATTGATTATTTGTTAACTTTATTTTTGACAAAACATATTATATTTAACATAAGCAAATATTGGCAAACAAAAGCTTATTTGAGGTGGCAGATATTTTACATTAAAAATGTATAATCTATCCAAAACTAATCAACAAAATGTTGTCTTTCATATGTCTGTAACATAGGTCTTTCATTTTTATTATAAGAAATATAAATGTTAATTTGCATTTTAAATCCAGGAAATTTGTTAATGAAAAAATTATTAAAAGTAAGATACAATTGATACAAAACGAAATTCGTTTTAAAGAAAGGATTTGTACTTTCAGTTTTGAGGTCTCTGTGAAAGTTTGAAAGTCTTTTAGTGCTTTTTTTATAGCGCTCGCGTCCATAATGGAGAACTGTCACGTAATATTGTTTTTTCCTCATAAATGCAAACACGAAAAATAAAAGACAAAAGACTTTTGAGTAAAACTTACTCCGAAATTGTGTTCTCGGCGGAATTCGCTCTTCAAAATGCTGCCGTTCGTCGTCTGAGTTACAATCTTCCTCTTAGGAAAAGGTGCATTCTTCCTCGCTGTCCAGAATCATCTGAAGGGCGTCTTTATTACCGGAGAAGCGTGTCATACTCAAAACACGATGAACTATCAGTAAGTCTGATGAAGAAACTTTTTATGGCATTGATCGGGGGGCGTATGCGATGCATACTAGATCACCTAACTATTTACATGTGAATCGCGCCGGGGGCGGGGCGGCCGCAGCTGATTATAGAGATAATGAGGCAGAAGGAAAAACGGTACCTCTCCTTGCTTTCAAACGGATTACATGAGTTGAAAACATTTGTTTTTTATATAAATTACTTCATTTAAAAGAGGAGATTTCAAGCTTCATAAAGACATATCTCACGTGCCTGTGTGAGAAGTATTCGCTGAGTTATGATTCATTTTCGGACGCGTTTCAGAATGGACTAAACGGACAGAGAGAAGGCAGAACTCGCTTCGTGTTTATTTTTCTTTATTTGGCGAAAAGCACAACACTTTGTTTTTATTGTGAGTGTACACAAAAATAATACACACTAAACAGGATAGATTGATGTATAACACAAGCATATAAGATAAAAATTAATATTTTTATTTTTTTATTTTTTTGCACGAGCGCGATAGCCGACCTCAGGGGGTTAAACATCTCATACAGTACACTATATGGTAAAGTGCAGCAGAGCACAGCAAATTCAGAACAAACAAAGAGGTATTTTAACTAGGGCTGGACCCGAATATTTGAATATTCGTTCGGTGGGTTGGTATTTCGATTTGAAAATTTGACATTCGAATATTCGTTTTTTTTTTTTTTTTTGGCATCCCCCTCGAAACGGTTCTCATTCGCGTTTGAATATGTTCAACACTATTAAATCTGATGAAATACAATACTCTTTTTTTACAATTATCTTATATAGCCTAGCCATTTTTAATAGGATGGACAGTTGAAGGAACCCGACCTCCTTATTTGCTTCTTCTTGGCCTACTAAAGTGTTCCAGCAACGGGAGTATTCTCTGGCTAGAGTGCAGAACAGCGGAGTTTGTATGGATAGAAGTGCATGCCTGAGCTTGTATTTTGGGTTAAGCTTATTAAAGCTTATTAAAAGTATTGCTTAAGTTAACAGACCTGTGTGTGTGTGTGTGTGTTGCAACCTGGTCTCATGGGAAATACGTACCTCTGCACACTTTTTTTTGCAGCGCCACAAATATGTACCACCCGGTATGTATTGCTACAGTTTTGAAACACAAACGTCCACTGGGGTCGCTAAAGAGAAGAACTGTATGTGACATTGCGATCGACAGTCAGAGCAGAGGTATGTACACTAGTAGACCTATATCCCATTATCCTAAAACTGTGTTATTTTAGTGATAAATGTTAGTGATATGTGTTGTTTTACTGAATCATGTTTGCTGTAATGGTAAATGTAACGCTAGAATCATGTGAGTGCTCATGACGTCGGTAGGACAGGCCTGGGTGATTTAGCTGAAGTTCATAAAGTTACATCTGCATACATCCTCAAATGCCTTACATTACCAAACAATTTTACATGTGCTTGCAGCTTAAAGGGGTGGTTCGGGATTTTTGACATCGGACCTCATTTTTAAGTCAGCCTGGTTGTTATTCATCAGTGGAGACATTTTTTAAAAAAAAATATCCAGTCCTTATATTTGAATAGTTAGCCGATGCTAGACTAGCGCGAGTCAATGGTATGTTAGCCAGCCATTAAAAACCGTTTTACCCACTCCACAGTGCACCAAACGCAAATCAATTATAACACTAGACTATCGATGCAAATGTCCGTTGAGAGAATAATGTTAGAAATCAAACTTACCTTTCATCTCAATGATCCCAAAGGAACTAGTTTCTCAGCAGCTGCGGAATTTTACTTTGCTCCGGTTAGTAATGCGGCAAAAAGTAAACACAGAACAGAAGCGCACTACAGTTGTGCCAGCGGCAGGTAAATACACTTGCGTCATGTGTGTACCGGCTCACTCGGTTGCCTAGGTAATCAATATCACTCCGCTGCTGCTGTAGACAAGGCTTATGATTACAGGGAACAAATTATAACTAATCCAATGTGATGAAAGGTAAGTTTGATTTCTAACATTATTCTCTCAACGGACATATACATCGATAGTCTAGTGTTATAATTGATTTGCATTTGGTGCACTGTGGAGTGGGTAAAACGGTTTTTAATGGCTGGCTAACATACCATTGACTCGCGCTAGTCTAGCATCGGCTAACTATTCAAATATAAGGACTGGATAATTTTTTTTTAAAAATGTCTCCACTGATGAATAACAACCAGGCTGACTTAAAAATGAGGTCCGATGTCAAAAATCCCGAACCACCCCTTTAACCATGGACGTTAAACCCTCTGCAAACCACTACCCATTTATTTAGGGGTTCAAGCATGAAATGCTGAAACCCTATTGTAATTGTAAGGATTTGTAAAACGCATCGCGCAGGACAAACCGTAAGGCCTAGAGACTTGAAACCTGGCCAGATGGTAGGCCTCAATTTGGGGACAACCTATCAGAGTATGACCCCGATTGGCCCATAGGTGGCGCTACAGCAACCAAAAGTTCAAAATCGCTCATAACTCTTAGACCGTTTGTCCCAGGATCAAGTGTCTTATATCGTTGGAATCCTTGGCTCAACGCGGACAAAATGGCTATCTCCGATTTGGATGTAGGCAGGGAACATTTTCTGCTATGTCGAATTTTGTCCAAAACCTACTTTTGCAAACTAGTCCCTGGTTTTTGGCCCGATCGGAACCAAACCAGTCTAGGACAATTCTCTGGACTCTCTAGATCAATAATTATCAAAAAAAAGTTGAACTTTGGCATTTGGGTGGCTGTAACAGGGTCATTTAGAAAAGGGGCGTGGCAAAATACACTCAAAGGCCTATAAATCCCAAAGGAAAACTCAGAACTTCACAAAAATTGATGAGCATATGTGTCAGAACATGGTGAGGAAGCATGCAGAGTTTCATGGAGATCGGACCATAGGTGGCACTATAACTGGCAAAAAGCCTTCATTCTTATTAGGGGTTCAAGCATGAAATGCTGAAACCCTATAGTAATTGTAAGGATTTGTAAAACGCATCGTGCAGGACAAACCGTAAGGCCTAGAGACTTGAAACCTGGCCAGATGGTAGGCCTCAATTTGGGGAAAACCTATCAGAGTATGACCCCGATTGGCCCATAGGTGGCGCTACAGCAACCAAAAGTTCAAAATCGCTCATAACTCTTAGACCGTTTGTCCCGGGATCAAGTGTCTTATATCGTTGGAATCCTTGGCTCAAGACGGACAAAATGGCTATCTCCGATTTTGATTTAGGCAGGGAACATTTTCTGCTATGTCAAATTTTGTCCAAAACCTACTTTGGCCAACTAGTCCCTGGTTTTTGGCCCAATCCAGACCAGACCAGTCTAGCACAATTCTCTGGACTCTCTAGATCAATAATTATCGAAAAAAAGTTGAACTTTCGCATTTGCCTGACTGTAACAGGGTAATTTAGGAAAGGGGTGGGACAAAAAAAACACTCAAAAGCCTATACAACCTAAGGGAAAACCCCAAACTTCACAGAAATCGATGAGCAGATGTGTCAGAACATGGTAAAGAAGCATGCCAAGTTTCGTGAAGATCGGACAATAGGTGGCGCTATAACTGTCCAAAACGTCTCTTCTTATTAGGGGTTCAAGCATGAAATGCTGAAACCCTATTGTAATTGTACTGATTTTTATTATTTTTATTATTTTTCTGATGATCTGGTGCTGCTGTCTCCCACTAGAGAGGGTCTACAGCAGCATCTAGACCTCCTGCACAACTTCTGTAAGTCATGGGCCCTGTCAGTTAACCCCAAAAAGACAAAAATAATGATTTTCCGAAAAAGACCCAGCCGCCAAGACCAACATCATAGTTTTACATTGGACAACATGCTCCTCGAACACACGCAGGACTACACTTACCTTGGCATAAATATTAGCAACAATATTAGCTCCCACATTAGGAAATTTTAAAAAAGCTGTTAACGACTTGAGAGACAAGGCACGGAGAGCTTTTTACGCTATTAAGAGAAATATCCAAATTGACATCCCAATCAGAATCTGGCTAAAAATAATCAAAACAGTAATCGAGCCCATCGTGCTGTACGGGTGTGAAGTCTGGGGTCCACTCACAGACCAAGAGTTCACCAAATGGGACAAACACCCAATAGAGACACTGCAGACCGAGCTGTGCAAAATCCTGCTACGAGTTCAGCGCAAAACCCCAAATAATGCTTGTAGAGCAGAATTAGGATTATACGCCCTTGTGATAACCATTCAAAAAAGAGCCATTAAATTCCATGCCCACTTAAAAAACAGCGATGAACAGACCCTCCATCACAAAGCCCTGACCCACCAAGAGCTGAAGCCAGAGAGAAACGCCCTCGGCCGATTGGTCTTAGAGCTGACGTCACAAACTGACAATAAAAACATAGCCAGACCAAACCAAATAATTAAAACACAAAAGAAAAACATTGGACAGACGCAACAGACAAACAGAGTAAACTGGAATGCTATTTGGCCCTAAACAGAAGATATGAATTGCCAGGATACCTGAGTGAAGTGAGCGACCCTAAACTGAGGAAAGTCCTGAGCATGTACAGACTCAGTGAACACAGTCTGAGCATAGAGACGGGCAGACACAGGCAGAGCTGGCTGCCGAGGGAAGAGCGACTGTGCCCTCACTGCTCAGAGAATCAAGTGGAAACAGAGCTACACTTTTTGACTTCCTGCCCCAATTATACAAACATTAGGGACACTTTCTATCCCCTTTTCACAACCCACCAGAAAGACTTCCATCAGAAATCAAATATGGACAAACTCCCACTCCTGCTTGGAGAAAGCCCAGCGAGCTCAGCCCTGGCTCACGACGTGAGGTCCTGTCACGACAAAAAAGCCTCCAGCAAGACAGAGCTAACAACTGGATAAATATTAGAAGATTACACATTTTTACTGCTATGTTTATTTTCATGTAATTTTTATTTTCATTTTATTATTATTTATTTATTTTTATTGTATAGTGTTATGAATGCTTTGGAAATGTAAAGATATCTTTCACCATGCCAATAAAGCTATTTGAATCTTGAATCTTGAAATCTTGACATGGAAGACGACAGAGGGAAACGACGCATAGTAACGACGCATAGCATAGACATGGAAGACGACACATAGTAACGACAGAGGGAAACGACGCATAACATAGACATGGAAGACGACACATAGTAACGACAGAGGGAAACGACGCATAGCATAGACATGGAAGACGACACATAGTAACGACAGAGGGAAACGACGCATAGTAACGACACATAACAACGACAGAATGAAAAAACACATAGTCATGACACATGCAGCATTGACACGCGACACAGTCAAACGACAAGGACAGATGACAGGAGTAAGTTGAGTGGACAAAGACAAAAGTTGAGTCATGTGGGCAATCACATAGACAGTGAACAGACACATAGACATGGAAGACGACACACAGCATAGACAGCATGTCGACATAATTTCGGCACAAATGGAACCCCATAGTTTATTTAGCTCCAGACTCAAGAGTGTTAAAGTATTAAAATCTGAATGTTACATTAACAATCAAGATTGTTAAAGTTAATGATATAATTAAGTGATTAATTGAGTGATGATTGAGCATTATTGAAGACACCTGATGTTAACAAGCAGAATCACTGAAGGAGAAAATATCATTTTTTAAGACACCGTTATGGTGATCAGTGTTTGCTTTAGTTGGGCTCTTGACCCTTAAACTGTTAACATTAGATTTTGTTTAACAGTTGTATCTGAGTTATAACTGCCAGATGAACAAAGAGAAAGTTGATCAGGTGGTGTTGGTTATGTTTGACATAACATTTGACATTTGTTGTCTGGAGCCATTTAAACTCCCAGGAGAGTTAATTTAACATGGGAGTTTTTGCTGTTGGACCTCAAGGTACATATATGTATATGTATTTCTCGCGGGGGGGGGGCGCTTGTCTGAAGTTTAAAATCATTGGTTACCCGTAAGCCAATCACATAACGTTTGGTTATGGCGTGTGTTATGCGCATGCTCAGCCGCATCGAACTTCCACTGTAAACACATGTATGATGCGAAAACAAAACCATCGAGCGAAATACCGGAGTGAACATGGCTGTGAACGACTTTTGCAGATTATGTGAAGTAAATCTACGCATCCACGGTACAATCAGCGTCTACGTCACAGCTCTCAGCCCGCCCTCTGTTCGTTGATTGGCCGGCTGTTTTGAGGCCGGAGGAAAACTGGGAGATAGGTCGTACAATCGTACCTAAAGGTACAATTATGTACTTTATTTTCTGAGAGTGTACTTACAATTTTATCAGAAGACTTCTCTGTGGTCAGTTCTTGCTCAAGGTTTTATCAATAACAATAGTGGCAGACAATTGCTTGCAATTAATATAATAGTAATTTATTAGTTGCAGTTGTCCAGAAATAAAGGCAAACAAAAGCTAATAGCAAAGTTATAAAATAAAGCTTCAATCAAATGTGTAATCGGGTTTCTCATGTCGAGAGATACCGCTCAATCAGTCCTGTAACTGGCCAATCATCTCATCAGTCTTTAATACATTTAGCATTTCACTGCCGAAGGTATTTTCTCTTCTGCTGTCATCAGTTGTAAAGCTGCCAAGCTTCTGCAATCCTTTTAAGGTGTTTCTGACATAGCCTGCGTTTTCTCCTGTTAGCTCTCATCTTGGCTCTTCTCCTCTGTGTCCGTCTCCTTTTCGTCTATAAAATATGCCTCATCGACAGCATGAAATAATAAAGCACTTTAAATCTAATACATAAATGCTCTCTATGTTACTTTCGTATTACACATCACAGTTTATTAGTTTTTCTTCATATACATGACGAATAAAAGACAAACTCCTTTAACATGGTTAAGTATACTACATAAGAGCAATTGGTATCATTTTTGTACATAGTTTCTCTTTTCAATATTCCATAATTTCAATACATTTTTACGCATCATCACTACTTGGATTACATAAAGATACTACAAATCAAAAACAAAATTTAAACTAATAGTAATTGCATAATAAACAGAGTAATTGCATAATCACCATCTTCATCAACAATATATATGATGGAAAAACTTTTTCTGAAGTTTATAATCAAGTAAGTCAAGTGTAATAACTAATATTCTCTCATACCTGTGCTTGCATTAATATATTAATTGTGCACATTCACTGTATGTTAGTTTTCTAGAGGTTGGTTGAATCCTGCAAGCTAAGAAAACAAATATCTCACCCAAAAAAGGAAAGGCCACAGCTAACTTAAAGGCAAACCCTTCCATTAACCATACACAGAAATAATAATTTTATCAAGTAACATCATAATCTCTCAAGCAGTAAATATTTACCGTCCCATCACTAAATATCCCATCACTGTCAGGATAGCAAGCAGCTGGGAGGATTATTTTATACCTCTTTAAACAGAATTCCATAAGGGCGAATTGATTTATCTACAATTTCTTTCTCTTTATCAGGCGGGGTGCCCTTGGGAACCTCAATCAGCCAGAACTCCTTTTTGTCACACACTTTTCTCATTTTTGGATTGATTCTGTTCTGCAGAAGGACCTTGTAGGTCTTTCCAGTCTCTGCACATGTAACTTTGTGGCTATATTTACTGGCCTCGTTGATGTCATACGTTGAGTAGATTCCTCTGCCGTACACTTGTCTAGCGCCTGGTTTGTAATGAGACTCAATGATGGCTTTAGCACTATTCATGTTGGTTCCATGATAGGAGACAGGCCACTCGCAATCCACTGATTTACTCCTCCATCCACGAGTGCCCAGCCATGCATTTCCATCAGGATACTTATCCAGAACCCTTATGGCTAGGGTTGGGAATCGTAAGAAATTTTCCGGTTCCGGTTCCGATTCCGGTTCCACCAAACGATTCCGGTTTCGGTTCCGGTTCCCATTCATTAAAAAATATTAAAACAACTAATAAAAAAATAGTAGTAAGGGAAAAATCCCAAATGAGTTTTTTTCAGACTGGTAATGTCAACAAATTCAACATATTATTAAGCAATTTTTGCTAATTTTTTATTTATTTTTTCTGAAGGAAAATAAAAAATTCTGCATTAGAATAATTTGGGACCTCTCCTATAGCTTATTGTATCTCCAGCAGTGGAGAATACCCTCTCTACCAGAAGGGGTAGAATATGCTTGAACACAGTAAGATGTGTGTAGAACAGATTCTTTTCAAAATCGTTTTGAATGATTGATTTTAATCATTTTAATGATTGATCGTTTTTAATGATTTACTTGTTTCATTACTGGATAAATGAGCGCTCTAGCAGTTAATAAACAGAACTGCATGCGTCTTGCGGAAGAACATTGTTGCCGGAGCTACTTCTCTCTATTTATGTCTATGACGAGTCACGCAGTTACTGGGCTACTCCGCAGCGGCTGCGCTCCGCCAGTCTAAAGTAGGCTATAGTCCGAGTATAAACGCTTATTGCAGGCTTAACGTAGTAATTCAGGATAAGACAAAAACACGGTTTGAAAAAAAAAAAAGGCTGTCATGATGCACTCGCTCATTGTATACATTTTGTAAATTCTGAACACAAAAAAATTATTCATGCGTCTTTATGAATATTTTGAAGCATCAGATGTAATCGATACACTCGTTATTTGAAGGCAGCAACTTTCAAAAGGTGATTTACTCTATTTTATTAGTTGTCGTAGACATCAGTGTTTATATTCTAATTATAAACTTTTATCTCAGTACTTCTGTGATCATTTGAATATTTGTAACATAAATATCTATAGGCCTACTGTGTGATTGTAAAGCTGTTTCATATTGACAACTGCTCTCTCTGGATCAACGACAGCGCAAACAGATTTGAATGTTCAGGGGTGAGGTTTTTGTAATTTAGGATAAGATCGCGTGGGTGTTTGAATCAAGATCTTTTAAAGATTAATCGTGCAGCTCTACTGTCTTTACTCTCTCTCCGTTGATATTTGACGCAAAACGTATTTGAGGAGCGCGAGGGCTTTATTAATTACTATTTTTATGAGGTGAGACGTCGCTATTAAAGGATAAGCTCTCAGCACTTCACCAAAACAGCGCACCAGAACCGTTTTCGGAACCGAAACTTAGGAAATTCGCACGGTTCCGGTATTTTTTCAAAAACACAACCGGTTCTGGATAAGAACCGGTTCTCGGTTCCCAACCCTACTTATGGCAATACGTTTCCACCCAAGAGGGCGAGTGTACTGCTCATCTCCGCGCATGCACTTGGAGTTATCTCTTGTAGCTGTGAAATCATAATCAAACCTTGGGTGTAGAAAATTGCGCATGTCCACATACAGATCGCTAAAAAGCGAGTCTGGTTCATCACCAGATTTCTGTGCAAATGTAGTTGTCAAAAAATTGAAAACATGGAGTTCATTAGCAGCTGTTGTTCCTCCTGTCAAGGGCTTCACAGTAGCACCTGTGAAGGAGGAGAGTGCCTGGAGAACAGCGTTGCCGTGCACTAGAGACATGCTTCAGTTTTGCCTCAGTGATCAGGTAATAAGGACAAAACAATCTGCTCAGACCGAATGCAAACTCTGTTATTTATACTGACTCAAATATAATGGAATGAGGAAGATTTATGATGTATGCGGATCAGAGAAGATAAGATCTGTGCACATTCCATCACGAATGAATAACTGACTGTTTACTTGAGTAATGCAGTACTAACATTAACTGTGTGTGTGTGCATGTCAAATGACATTTTTCTTAAGAACTTTCTTTTTACAGACCTGCATTTTTTCCATTACTTTCAGACACACCTATTCAGTGGAAGTGAAGTTGTCAAAAGATACCTGTTTTGCTGCCCCTATGTTTGTTATTATTATTTTTTTTTTTTTTACTTTCATACATTTGGCATGAGGCACAAGCTTTGTCTCACGATACACAAACAAATCTCCTGGCCAATAACAACAGAAAGTAATCTGCTCACAGGATTTTCTGAACAAATTTTCTGACTCGTTTGTGTAACAGAGATCCCAGCTAGAAATGTTTTGTTCTAAAAACGTACTGAGAACATTACCATTAAGTTCTAATAATGTTTTCAGCGGGTAGTTTTATTTTGGTTCCCAGAATATGTCTCCTAAAAGGTACACAGCAAAAACTCCAGTGATAAAAGGTAATGATAAAATTAAGTGATTAATTGAGCGATGAGTGACCATTATTGAAGACACTTGATGTTAACAAGCAGAATCACTGAAGGGGAAAATCACTATTTTTAAGTCGCCATTATGGTGATGGGTGTTTGCTTCAGTTACATTTTTAACTTTAATTTTTGTTTGGCTGTTGTAACTGAGTTATAACTCCTAGATGAACAAAATGAAAAGATGATCAGATGTTGTTGGTTATGTTTTAATATAATCATCATTTGACCTGAATCACAAAACTCATTTAGAGCTTTATCTCTGACTTAGATTTATATTGTTGATTACACCATCACAGTGATTCTACAACATAAGATCCAGAATTTTCTATATATTCCAAAGGATTTATTAAAAGTTGTTTTGTTAAAAAAATAAAAATAAAAAAAAGATTGTTTAGGCACAAACAGACATCAAGCATGAATGTATGAATCTCAACAATGGTGACAAACGAAATATTTAATTAGGAAAAGGAAATTACTAAGACAATTCAGCTCATAATTTATTCATAACGCAATGCATGATGGGAGCCATGAATGAGTTTTGATTGGTGGCACCCAGAATGCACTGCAACATGCTTTATTATTGTCACCATTGTTGAGATTCACAGGCTGAATCTTGATGTATGTGTGTCTAAATAAAATCTTTTGAACAGAACTTTTAAGAAATATTTTGGATTCTTTAGAAAATGCTACAAATCGTATGTTGTGGAATCACCAGGCTGCAGCAATCAACAAGGCAAACCTCTAAACTTTAGTCCTCTGTTGTAAGTCGCTTTTGGATAAAAGCGGCTGCTAAATGATTAAGTGTAAATGAATTTAGTAATTCAGGTCAAATGATGATTACATCAAAACATAACCAACACCACCTGAGCACCTTTTATCTTTGTTCATCTGTCAGTTTTAACTTAGTTACAACAGTCAGACAAAATCTAAAGTTAATAATATAAGGGTCAAGAGCAAAAACGAAAGCAAACACTGATCACCACAATGCCATCCATCCATCCATCTTCTACCGCTTATCCGGGACCGGGTCGCGGGGGCAGCAGTCTAAGCAGGGATGCCCAGACGTCCCTCTCCCTAGACACTTCCTCCAGCTCTTCCGGGGGGACACCGAGGCGTTCCCAGGCCAGCCGGGAGACATAGTCTCTCCAGCGTGTCCTAGGTCTTCCCCGGGGTCTCCTCCCGGTGGGACATGCCCGGAACACCTTCCCGGGAAGGCGTCCAGGAGGCATCCGGAAAAGATGCCCGAGCCACCTCAACTGACCCCTCTCGATGTGGAGGAGCAGCGGCTCTACTCTGAGCTCCTCCCGAGTGACCGAGCTTCTCACCCTATCTCTAAGGGATCGCCCAGCCACCCTGCGGAGAAAGCTCATTTCGGCCGCTTGTATCCGGGATCTTGTCCTTTCGGTCATGACCCACAGCTCATGACCATAGGTGAGAGTAGGAACGTAGATTGACTGGTAAATCGAGAGCTTCGCCTTGCGGCTCAGCTCCTTCTTCACCACGACAGACCGGTACAGGGACCGCATTACTGCAGAAGCTGCACCGATCCGCCTGTCAATCTCCCGTTCCATCCTTCCCTCACTCGTGAACAAGACCCCAAGATACTTGAACTCCTCCACTTGAGGCAGGAGCTCTCCACCAACCTGAAGCGGGCAAACCACCCTTTTCCGACTGAGAACCATGGCCTCGGACTTGGAGGTGCTGATTTTCATCCCAGCCGCTTCACACTCGGCTGCAAACCGTCCCAGTGCATGCTGGAGGTCCTGGTCTGATGAGGCCAACACGACAACATCATCCGCAAAGAGCAGAGATGAAATCGTGTGGTCCCCAAACCCGACCCCCTCCGGCCCCTGGCTGCGCCTAGAAATTCTGTCCATAAAAATTATGAACAGAACCGGCGACAAAGGGCAGCCCTGCCGGAGTCCAACACGCACCGGGAACAAGTCTGACTTACTGCTGGCAATACGAACCAAGCTCCTGCTCCGGTCGTACAGGGACCGGATAGCCCTTAGCAAAGGGCCCCGGACCCCATACTCCCGGAGCACCCTCCACAGGCCGCCGCGAGGGACACAGTCGAATGCCTTCTCCAAATCCACAAAGCACATGTAGATTGGTTGGGCAAACTCCCATGAGCCCTCCAGCACCCTGTAGAGGGTATAGAGCTGGTCCAGTGTTCCACGACCGGGACGAAAACCACACTGTTCCTCCTGAATCCGAGGTTCTACTATCGGCCGGATTCTCCTCTCCAGTACCCTGGCATAGACTTTCCCAGGGAGGCTGAGAAGTGTGATCCCCCTATAGTTGGAGCACACCCTCCGATCCCCCTTCTTGAAAAGAGGGACCACCACCCCGGTCTGCCAGTCCAAAGGTACTGTCCCCAACCGCCACGCGATGTTGCAGAGGCGTGTCAGCCAAGACAGCCCCACAACATCCAGAGACTTGAGGTACTCAGGGCGGATCTCATCCACCCCCGGTGCCTTGCCACCGAGGAGTTTCTTGACTACCTCGGTGACTTCAGCTTGGGTGATGGACGAGTCCGCCTCCGAGCCCTCAGCCTCTGCTTCCTCAATGGAAGACGTGACGGCGGGATTGAGGAGATCCTCGAAGTATTCCTTCCACCGTCCGGTGATATCCCCAGTCGAGGTCAACAGCTGCCCACCTCCACTGTAAACAGCGTTGGTAGGGCACTGCTTCCCCCTCCTGAGGCGCCGGACGGTTTGCCAGAATCTCTTCGAGGCCGACCGATAGTCCTTCTCCATGGCCTCACCGAACTCCTCCCAGGCCCGAGTTTTTGCCTCCACAACCACCCGGGCTGCAGTCCGCTTGGCCCGTCGGTACCCATCAGCTGCCTCAGGAGTCCCACAAGCCAGCCAGGCCCGATAGGACTCCTTCTTCAGCTTGACGGCATCCCTTACTTCCGGTGTCCACCACCGGGTTCGGGGATTGCCGCCTCGACAGGCACCGGAGACCTTACGGCCACAGCTCCGAGTGGCCGCGTTGACAATGGAGGTGGAGAACATGGTCCACTCGGACTCAATATCTCCAGCCTCCCTCGGGATCTGGTCGAAGCTCTGCCGGAGGTGGGAGTTGAAGATCTCTCTGACAGGAGATTCGGCCAAATGTTCCCAACAGACCCTCACAGTACGTTTGGGTCTGCCGAGTCTGTCCAGCTTCCTCCCCCGCCATCGGATCCAACTCACCACCAGGTGGTGATCAGTTGACAGCTCCGCCCCTCTCTTCGCCCGAGTGTCCAAGACATACGGCCGGAGGTCGGATGAAACGACCACAAAGTCGATCATCGACCTCCGGCCTAGGGTGTCCTGGTGCCATGTGCACTGATGGACACCCTTATGCTTGAACATGGTGTTCGTTATGGACAAGCTGTAACTAGCACAGAAGTCCAATAACAGAACACCACTCGGGTTCAGATCAGGGGGGCCGTTCCTCCCAATCACGCCCCTCCAGGTGTCACTGTCGCTGCCCACGTGGGCGTTGAAGTCCCCCAGTAAAACGATGGAGTCCCCAGTCGGAGCACTTTCCAGCACCCCTCCCAGAGACTCCAAGAAGGCCGGGTACTCTGCACTGCCGTTCGGCCCGTAAGCACAAACGACAGTGAGAGACCTATCCCCGACCCGAAGGCGTAGGGAAGCGACCCTCTCGTTCACCGGGGTGAACTCCAACACATGGCGGCTGAGCTGGGGGGCTATAAGCAAACCCACACCAGCCCGCCGCCTCTCACCATGGGCAACTCCAGAGTGGTGAAGAGTCCATCCTCTCTCGAGGAGTGTGGTTCCAGAGCCCAAGCCGTGCGTAGAGGTGATCCCAACTATCTCTAGTCGGAATCTCTGAACCTCACGCACAACCTCAGGCTCCTTCCCCGCCAGAGAGGTGACATTCCATGTCCCTAGAGCTAGATTCCGCGTCCAGGGATCGGGTCGTCTAGGCCCCCGCCTTCGACTGCCGCCCGATCCACTTAGCACCGGCCCCTTACGGTCCCTCCTGCAGGTGGTGGGTCCACGGGAGGGTGGCCCCACGTCACTCCTTCGGGCTGAGCCCGGCCGGACCCCATGGGGGGAGGCCCGACCACCAGGCGCTCGCATACGAGCCCCAACCCCGGGCCTGGCTCCAGGGTGGGGCCCCGGCTGCGCCATACCGGGCGACGTCACGGTCCTCCTTTTTTTGGGCATCATAAGGGGTTTTGAACCGCTCTTAGTCTGACCCGTCGCCTAGGACCTGTTTGCCTTGGGAGACCCTACCAGGGGCATATAGCCCCAGACAACATAGCTCCTAGGTTCATTCGGGTACTCAAACCCCTCCACCACGGTAAGGTGGCAGTTCAAGGAGGGGATCACCTCAATGGTAACTTACAATTAGATTTTCTCCTTTGGTGATTCTGCTTGTTAACATCAGGTGTCTTCAATAATGGTCAATCATCACACAATTAATCACTTAATTATCTCATTCATTTTAACACTCTTCAGTGTTCATTTAACACTCGTATTTTAAAGCTACACTGTGTAGGATTTACACCCATCTAGCGGTGAAATTGTATATGACTACCAACTGAATATTACTTTTTAGCTCCTCCCATTCCAAAGGCATTTTAACTCCTACGGTGGCCGTATTATTTCAAATCTGCTGGCAGTCGCGAGTAATCTCCAGAGGTGGGAAATCCAGGGCCCAATGAGTAGAAGTCCTGCCATATGTTTATTCCACCCATAAACTCAGTCAGCTGATTTCACTAATTAGTTCTCTCTCCTGTCTGAATTAGCAAATCCAGGTGATTGGAACAAAATACTGAGGAGGACTTTTACTTTCGGAACCTGGACTTTACACCTCTGCATAGCAATGCCACATGTCAGCCAAGAGTAAAGAAATAAACCAGAACTGGACCTTATCGAAACCAAAAAATAGTAATTTCAGCCACAGTCTCAGATGAAATCAACTGAAGAGAAAAGAAGACATTAAATCTGTGAAGATCTCAGCAGAGGAGGATTAAACAACTCCACAAACAGCATTACCAGCTTCACTTATTACTAACTAGACTGACTTTATTTCTGTCAGACGTCTACAACAAATAGCCTTTGTTGCTTCAAAGACAGCATGCCTTGCTGAATTCACCTTACAATAAAACGAGGTTGATCGCGAATTAACCCTCAAACCGTATTCACTTTATAGCCCTTAATCCTGTAATTGTGGACAAATGTGGGCACAGAGGACTCAGGTGTGATCCTATTTTTTATTTATTATAAATGTTATATCACTGTCTTCGATAAAATTTTGTCTATCCATTTATGGTGTTTTTTTTTACTTCAAAAAGTACCATATTTTCTATGTAAATTATGCCTATTTTTATGTTTTTTATATATATAATAAAAAAAAAATAACTGCCACTGCAGGTTTAGGTAGCATATGCTACATACACTTTTTGTTTGGAAGTATCAACAAACCTTGCAGTAGCAGTTTGATCTGACTCTGAATGTGTCAGGTGCCAGGTGGTTGATTGGATCATACCAAAAAGACATTGGCTCATTCAATTCAGTTTTTATTTGAAAAAAAAAAAAAAAAAAAGCCCAGCTCTGTCATAGGCTCATTGAATGCATTGTTTGTGTGTGTGTGTGTGTGTGTGTGTGTGTGTGAGAGAGAGAGAGAGAGAGAGAGAGAGAGAGAGAGAGAGAGAGAGAGAGAGAGAGAGAGAGGGTGATGAGCCAGGTGGATGATTGGATCATACCAAAAAACATGGTCAGACATTGGCTCATTCAATTCAGTTTTTATTTAAAAAAAAAAAAAAAAAGCCCAGCCCTGTCATAGGCTCATTGAATGCATTGTGTGTGTGTGTGTGTGTGTGTGTGTGTGTGTGTGTGTGTGTGTGTGTGTGTGTGTGTGTGTGTGTGTGAGAGAGAGAGAGAGAGAGAGAGAGAGAGAGAGAGAGAGAGAGAAAGAGAGAGAGAGAGAGAGAGAGAGAGAGAGGGTGATGAGCCAGGTGGATGATTGGATCATACCAAAAAACATGGTCAGACATTGGCTCATTCAATTATTTGTTTTTGTATGTGTGAGTTTTTTTTATATATATATAATAGCCCAGGGGCCTGTACCATGAAGGTAGCTGAACAAACTCGGGGTTACAGGATTAGTTTTGAGTTGACAAAACCAAACCGATGCAATCAGGCTTTATTGGTACCATGATGCAGCTCATCAACTTTCTCTGTCAACTCAGGCTTTGATCTTAAGCTATGATTACTCCACGCGCGCGTGCACATAAAAGAGTGACGTCGACACTGAACAACCAATCGCGGGTAGAGCGAGAGCGATATATTTTTCCGCGGAGGAGCAAGAGATAATCATTCATAATTACGATGAATTTAAATATGTATTTCAACCTCGAAACAATACGGTCTCTGCTGCCAAAGCAAAAGAAGACTGTTGGAGAAAGATTGCTGATTGTTAATGTGTAAGTTAAACAAATACGTTCTATATTTATGTAAAATTATGTATGTTTATATGTATGTGTAGCCTATATGTGTAATATAGCCAATAGCCTATTTTTATAATATATAAAAAATGTGCATGTATGTACTAAGAAAGATTAATATTCATTGATTTTTAGATTTTTAGATGCAACCCCAACTCAAAGTGGTTATTTCAAGGAGTTAATTCAAAGAGTATTTACCACAACCTTTTATTACTTTTGTGAACATTTTATCACACTTGTTTGCAGCAAACAGAAATAAAGAATTAAATTCAGAAAACCAGAATACACTGTGGTGGAGGAGTTGGCTCTGAGTAGGCAATAAGGGACGGCCAATTATGGAAGGGATTACAGTTGCTGTACAATCTGACCCTGGTGCTGGCTCCTCTAAGCAAGTTACACTGGGTACGTGTGCAATACATTACTACTTTTAAGTTTTAAATATGGCTGACTGTATGTTCTGCAGGGAAATACAGTGTCCCTGTTGAAGCTAGCACACACACACACACACACTCAAACAGGCGCACATATCTTTGTGGGGACTCTCCATAGACGTGATGGTTTTTATACAGTACAAACTGTATATTCTGTCCCCTTACACTAACCCTACCCCTAAACCTACCCATCACAGGAGACATTCTGCATTTTTACATTTTCCAAAAAATATCATTTAGTATGTTTATTAACCCATTTCCCTCATGGGGACCGCTGGCTGGTCCCCACAATGGAGGTGATCTCAGGTTTTACTATCCTTGTGGGGTCATTTGGTTCCCACAATGTAATATAAACAAAAACACACACACACACACACACACACACACACACACACAGTCTCCCACACAGAGGTCAGTATGCAGCAGACAGAACACCAAACATAACCTGCTTTACAACAGTTATGCTTTACATTGGCCTACTTTTATTTATTAGGGTGAAGCAAATGATGAAGACACTCTGTCTGTGTGTTCTCAGACAATTGCTGATGTGAATGCACTGGGCTTTTTATTATGGCAAACATTTGAATGTGTGGCATAAAAAAGGGACTGGCCCTTACACATCTCTTTTGTAGGATTTTTCACAACCTGCCCCAGAAACTGAGGCCTCCACCTCAATGGGCTTCAGAAGAAATGTGAACAAGGTAAGGATTTAAAACCCTTGACATAAATTACAGTCAGTCCTGTGTTTGTAGGAAGTCAAGGAACTTTTTGTGATTTGATGAGCCTCCAGAAAACTTGTAATGATCATGTTTGTGGTGGAATTATGTTTCAGGTGGAAACAGACTCAGTCAGGGCCCTGTACAAAAGGAGTCTTGAACTAGACTGTTCACTAAAGGAGCAGACTGTGAGCTGAGGAGGCTCCAAACAAAATCAAACCGCTGGATAAAACTGATCTCAGTATGTATACAGTTATATAGTATATATATATATAGGCTATATAGTATAACTTATTTAACCAAGTAACACTTTAGTATGAATATTTATTAATGCAACTTTCTCTTACTCTCTTTCTCCCTCCCATCCCACAAAACCAATAAAACAGTCTGAGGCCTATCTGCAGTTTCAATGTGCTTTTATTAAGTGTAATATTGTATGGTGATTGCATCTACATCTTCATCAGCTGGGTGGTCAAGTGTGATCGGGTCAGTTTCATCGGGGAGAAGCTGGTTTTGTGGTGTTTCTCGCTCCTTTCTACTGGTGGCTATATTGTGCAGAATGGCACATACAGCCACTATCTGTGATGCCCGCTCTGGTGACTCTGAAGCGCCGAACACAGTTGAAATGTGCCTTTAGGAGGTCAAAGGTCATCTCTATCTTCACTCTGGTTTTACTGAGGGCCACATTGAAGCGGTGCTGTGGCCCTGTCTGAGGGTCATGATAGGGGGTTATTGTGTAGGTTTTTCTATCTCAGTTTAAATGAACAGTGTTTTGTACTGTACCAAATTTAACTTGCTTTCCTCAAAGTGCTGACACAACACAGACTCACGGAAAATTTGTAAGACAAGCACTGGAGCCAGGCCATTTGGCATCCAAACTTGATCATATGTTCATGACCACAAGTCGTGTTTAGTAGTTTAGAAATGTTTAGTAGATCATTGTTATATCTGTTAAAGTTACTATTAATTTAAAGATTCATCTCACAGAAAATAATCATCTCACATATTCACTTCATCTCTACCTGAACATTATGGCTGTGATGGGACTTCCTATTAACATAATCTGCGTCATGTTCCCCTAGAGCAGTGGAGACTGGAGCAATAGACTGCATACATGTTGCAATGACTCTAGGGAATCCTATCATAAGATTAACAGAAGAAGAATAAAAAAGATTCAAAATAATTCTTAACATGTATTATATAGTACATTTGTGAAATTTGCTTTTTGAGAAAAAAAAAAGTGTTCATGTGATGTCACCCTATCAATATCTTACCGGCAATTTTATAAAAGCCACTATTAATGAAACTTTTCATGTACTCCTGCAGAGCGAGGACCACTTTGCGAATGGTTCGACAAACATATTTTTTCCCCTAGCTTCTGTGCGTCACCGTGCAAGAATGTACCACTTGCAACAAACAAAAAACAAACAAACAAAAAAACAAAAAAAAATGCAACGTAATACAATTTGTGGTACAGTAAGTGCATGAATTCGACGTGTTAAATTCTTTATGTGCGGCTCAAGAAGTTCGCAAAGATAAGACATTCCTTCCGCGGAAAATCTGTATCTTTCATACGTAACTATAAGGCAAGGGGATTTTGTCTGGCTAAAAACTCTTTCTCTACGAAGTGCTCGTCAAACAATTTGCGCTGAGATGTCCACCGGATTTGGAAGAAAAGTTGAAGCCATTGCAACAGACACTGGGAATAAGTTACGTCACCTATATGTTTCTTTGCTCTCAGCTGATTGGTCAAACTTCAGTCTGAGATCTTGAATCCAGAACATAGCCTGCCCCGGAGCAGGTTAGCCGTGCAGCGTAAGGTACCATGGCAACGAACACCGATTAAAGCCGAACTACTTTCATAGTACCTAAAACCCAGGGTTGGCGGAAACTAAGCTGAAACATAGCTGGCTAGCCACCTAATCCGGCTTCATGGTACAGGCCCCAGCTCTGTCATAGGCTCATTGAATGCATTGTTTGTGTGTGTGTGTATGAGTGTGAGTTTTTGCCATGATGAGAATGTTGTACAGGATCCTTCATTTGTGTGTGTGTTAGATATGCATTGTATTGGATCTATTGATTTATTTTTACAAAAAAACAAGAATGCTCTAAATTACAGTTTTTCCCATTCATTTCTATGGGTGCCCATTTTTGACCCAAATAAAAGATTAAGGAGGTTTTTTTTTTTTCACCCACTTAACATTGTAGAATTGAGTCAAAAAAAATTGTGTGTGTTCAGGAGGCAAACTTAGGAAAAGTAGCCAAGTCTTGTACCGCCCAGATCAAGGGAAGTATTTTTTAAAAATAAATCAAAATTATTTTGCCCACATTTGTCCAGAATACGGTTTTATGGTTAAAGAGCTCTGTATCTGCTAAATTGAAATTGTGTGTGGAAAACCTCTACAATATTTATAATTTAATAAGATATAGGGCCTACATGTGGACTTTTGGAGATTTTGAGATTTATTCTTAAAAGAATGTTGCCTGTGCCTGCTCATCAGGCTGGCTATCCGACACTCTCCATGTGAAAGACGGAACATTAACATCTCTTGTCCTGCACCCCCACGATAAATCAACTATACTGCCTTCTCCAAACAGGCTATCTGAGTTTTCAAAAAAAAAAAAAAAACTAAGAGTTTGCAATTCACACTTAAATCGCTATTCTAGACATTATCAATAGGCTATTCAAGTGTTGATAATGAAGGAATTAAATAATTTTGGCCATGTAATATTTCTATCATAAATGTTTTTTAGCCTACTAAATATTTAATTACGCCTATTTCAACAGTTTGGGCCAGCTTTTTCCAAGCAAAACTAAATACAATCTTCAAACGCATGTTCATTTGTTGTCATGAACAAAATGTTCAACTCAATATTAAATTCCACAGGGATCTTTGAATCCTTACAACCACCAGGGTGCGATTTGTGAATACATTTTTTATTTATTTTTTTATTCAAATAAATCTCGAACCACGGTGCTTCGTGCTGCTGTTAAACTAAATAACATTTATAGAATAATTATGAACTTAAATGAAACAATATCACAACATTGACAAATACATTTATTTGATCTGTTTTTACAATTTAATTCAGGGCGATTTAGCCTACATTTAATTAGAGCCAGATTTTCACCCTTTCCTTGTCCTTTCCTCATTGGGAAGCGCTCACATGATAGCTAAACATGTTTGAGCTAGATCCTCTGTACCTCTCGGGTTCATATGGATTACATAATCAGGCTTTAGACATAGCCGATTTCTTATCGTGACTGAGCTGCAGAGTTGTATAGTCCAGGGGTCAGAAAGTAGAAGTCCTGCCATAGTTTATTCCACCCATGAACTCAGTCAGCTGATTACACTAATTAGTTCTCTCTCCTGTCTGAATTAGCAAATCCAGGTGATTGGAACAAAATACTGAGGAGGACTTTTACTTTCTGAACCAGGACTTTTACTTTCTGAACCTGGACTTTACACCTCTGACTACATGTCAGCCAAGAGTAAAGAAATAAACCAGAACTGGACCTTATCTGAGCCACAAAAATAGTAATTTCAGCCACAGCCTCAGATGAAATCAACTGAAGAGAAAAGAAGACATTAAATCTGTGAAGATCTCAGCAGAGGAGGATTAAACAACTCCACAAACAGCATTACCAGCTTCACTTATTACTAACCAGACTGACTTTATTTCTGTCAGACGTCTACAGAAGTTTTATTGAAAATTAACAGGGGTTTAACTCTAATGTGTTTCATTTAAAATCATCATAACAGTGATTAATGTTTCCATATAAATCATCAGTGTTTCTCTGATCATCTTTGACTGAAGCACAGGCTGTACTCTCCAGCACAATGGTGACCCACAAAACTAATTTATTAAACTAAAAGATCTCTCCTATATCATATTGTGCAAAACACATAAAACACTTTATTACTTTCTTATTTTTATTACTTTCTTATTTTTGTTATTTTCTTCTATGAACTTTCACTAATATTTCAGTGAAATTAACTTATTTTGTTTAATAAATCTGACTGTTACATTTTACAGTAAACAAGTCAGAAATTTGTTCAGAAAATCCTGTGAGCAGATTACTTTCTGTTGTTATTGGCCAGGAGATTTGTTTGTGTATCGTGAGACAAAGCTTGTCTCATGCCAAATGTATGAAAAAAAAAATAGGGGCTGCAAAACAGCTATCTTTTGACGACTTCACTTCCACTGAATAGGTGTGTCTGAAAGTAGTGGAAAAAATGCAAGTCTGTAAAAATCTAGTCTCGTGTAATTTGCATTTAGCCAAGGCTGCAAAGACAACTCCGTGTTTCAAATATGTGAGACCTATCACTTCTGCCACTAAAGATTGCTTTATTAATAATCTTCCTGATCAGTTTCATCATCTCAGCATCCCAGATAGCTTAGAAGAACTAGATATTACAACAGAAACGTTTAACTCTCTCTTTTCCAGCACTTTAGACACAGTTGCTCCGTTGCACTTAAAGAAGATTAAAGAAAATAATCCAACGCCGTGGTACAACGAGCACACTCAGGCACTTAAGAGAGCAGCCAGAAAAATGGAGCGCAACTGGAAGAAAACAAAACTAGAGGTATTTCGCATTTCATGGAAGGAGAGCTCAATTACTTACAAGAGAGGCTTTAAAAGCTGCTAGATCTGCTTATTTTTCAACCCTATTAGAAGAAAATAAACATAATCCTAGGTATTTATTTGAAACAGTGGCTAAACTAACGAAAAAGAAAGCTTCAAGCCCAGAAGTTTCCAAGCAACACAGCAGTAATGACTTTATGAACTTCTTCACTTACAAGATTGATAATATCAGGGACAAAATTATAACCATGCAACCGTCTACTAAAGTATCGCATCAGGCAGTGCATTGTAGTCTCCCGGAGGAAAAATTTGATTCATTCGTTGCTATTGGAGAGGTAGAATTTACTAAACTCATTAAATCATCTAAATCGACAACATGTATGTTAGACCCTATACCAACTAAGCTACTGAAAGAGATGCTTCCAGAGGTCATAGATCCTCTACTTAATATCATTAATTCATCTTTGTCTCTAGGATACGTACCAAAAAACTTTAAGCTGGCTATGATTAAACCGCTTGTTAAAAAACCGCAACTTGATCCTACAGAATTAGTCAATTACAGGCCGATCTCGAATCTACCTTTTCTGTCAAAGATATTAGAAAAGGCGGTATCCTCACAACTGTGTTCCTTTCTTGAGAGAAATGATATCTGCGAGGATTTCCAGTCCGGATTTAGACCGTACCATAGTACCGAGACAGCTCTCGTTAGAGTCACAAATGATTTGCTCTTATCATCCGATCGTGGTTGTATCTCTCTATTAGTGTTACTCGATCTTAGTGCTGCATTTGACACCATTGACCACAACATTCTTTTAAATAGATTAGAACATTATGTTGGAATTACGGGAAATGCACTAGCATGGTTTAAATCATACTTATCTGACCGTTATCAGTTTGTAGCAGTAAATGATGAGATGTCTAATCGATCACAAGTTCAGTATGGTGTACCACAAGGCTCAGTACTAGGACCGCTGCTGTTCACTCTGTACATGCTACCATTAGGAGATATCATTAGGAAACATGGAATTAGCTTTCACTGTTATGCTGACGATACTCAGCTCTATATTTCTTCAAAACCTAACGAAACTTATCAATTCACAAAATTAACGGAATGCATAGCGGATATAAAAAATTGGATGACTCGTAATTTCCTACTTCTAAATTCTGAAAAAACAGAGTTTCTAATTATTGGACAAAAAACTTCCTCACGTAATAACCTAGAATACTGTCTAACACTTGATGGCTGCTCTGTTAAGTCTTCGTCGTCGGTTAGGAACCTGGGTGTGCTCTTTGATACCAATCTTTCATTTGAAAGTCACGTGTCTAGTATTTGTAAAACCGCATTTTTCCATCTTAAAAATATATCTAAATTACGTCATATGCTCTCATTGACAAATGCGGAACAATTAGTTCATGCGTTCATGACCTCAAGGCTAGATTATTGTAATGCTCTACTGGGTGGTTGCCCTGCACGCTTAATAAACAAACTACAGCTGGTTCAAAACGCAGCAGCTCGAGTTCTTACCAGAACCAGGAAGTATGACCATATTAGCCCAGTTCTGTCAAAACTGCATTGGCTCCCTATTAAACATCGCATAAATTTTAAAATATTGCTGATTACTTACAAAGCACTAAATGGTTTAGCTCCGCAGTACTTGAGTGAGCTCTTAACGCATTATAGTCCGTCACGTCTATTGCGATCTCAAAATTCCGGCCAGTTGATAATACCTAGAATATCAAAATCGACTGCTGGCGGTAGATCCTTTTCCTATTTAGCACCAAAACTCTGGAACAGTCTTCCTACCATTGTCCGGGAAGCAGACACACTCTGTCAGTTCAAAGCCAGATTAAAGACACATCTCTTTGACCTAGCATTCACATAATACATTATAGACTTCTATAATTTAATGTTAGGCTGCATAGATTAGGTCAGCCGGAACCGGGAACACTTCCCATAAATCCTGATGTACTCGTTACATCATAAGAAGAATGGCATCTACGCTAATTTTAGTGTCTGTGTTTATCCCGAGGTTTTCCTGCAGCCTGCCGGATCCAGGCCGTATCCAGATCTGACGAAGGACCTTCGCCTGGACCGATGACAACGCAGTGCTGAAGTGCCAACTAGTCTCTCCCTATGGAGGATTCCTCTACCACTCTACAGATAAGGCGTTGTCGGGAAAATTCGTTTCGCGTTCCTACCCCAAAGCAACAAAATAAAATAAAATTCTTTATCAAAATTTATAAGGAAAGACAAGTACTTTGTTTAGGCTTGGCTTGTAGGGAATTCCAAACCTGCGTATATTCAAACGCACATAACTATAGAACCCATTCTAAATGCGCATGTGAACGCCATCAGCGTTTCTCACAGGTTCGCGTTTAAAGTCTGTGTAGAGGGAATGGTGTCGTCTTAGCGGCCCCTAATTTAATAACAAATTATCGTTGCGACGGAAGCAAATCAAAACTAACTTTAGATGGAAAATAACTTAACTCTGCTATAAAGCCAAAACAACCTCTGTTACCCTAAATTGTCCGCTTATCTCTGTAAAGCTGCTTTGAAACAATCTACGTTGTTAAAAGCGCTATATAAATGAAGATGACTTGACTTGACTTAAAAAGAAAGTTCTTAAGAAAAATGTCATTTGACATGCACACACACACACAGTTAATGTTAATACTGCATTACTCAAGTAAACAGTCAGTTATTCATTTGTGATGGAATGTGCACAGATCTTATCTTCTCTGATCTGCATACTTGTAGGAGTACACAGCAAAATCCCCAGAGTTAAATTAACT